>NC_028639.1:36203498-36207251 GCF_001406875.1 Solanum pennellii | reverse complement strand
TATATATATATATATATAAGAAGTCATTATAAGCCAATCTTTATTGGCTATGCCCATAATTTCTTAAAACTTCATTCTTATCAAAACTGGTGATTAATATTCTTGAGATCTTACTTTCTTAGTTCACTTTGAACTTACGTTTCTACTTCTTCGATTTGTTGTTCACTGTGAACATGCTACTTTCATTCTTTCTTACTTTCTTTACAGAATTCTTTATTATTAACGGAAGTAGATCATGCGAGTTAACATGAAATCCAGCGCCTCCTCCACACCGAAAAGAGGTGATTCACCGGTTAAGGTGAACCAAGTTCTGTGTCTACCCCTCACCGAAAAGGGGGGTTCACCGGCTAAAGTGCAACCAAGTCAGTGTCTTCCCCACACCGAAAAGAGGGGTTCACGGCTGAAGTGAACTGGATACTTTTCCTGAGCTATAACCGATATAGATCATCTGAACTAAATATGAAATCCGGTGTATTCCCCACACCGAAAAGAGGTGGAATCACCGGCCAAAGTGAAACTCCATCATACCTATCTCTCTTAGGTTGAATCCACTGGCTAGTTCCTATGCTGGCAACATACTTCAAAGACTAGGAGACATACGAAGATTAATTGTCCACCTTGGTGGTAGCCTCGTCTCATGAGACTTACATGTGCTGGCACAAGCTCATTTCTAGTCTATCGGTGCTAAGCTCAGATTTACTTTACTTTCTTATCTCTTAGACTTTGACTCAAACACTATGGAAGCTTGCTTCTAGTTATGAAGTTTACTTAACTCTTTGGAAAGCTGGTCATCCTTTTCTTTACGTTGATGAAATGTGAATTTAACCTTACATAATCATCTTGGTGTTAATGAGACTTGTCTCACGATTATTAACACCCTCTTATGTGAGTATGTTTAACATAATTGTCTAAGTGTGTGTGAGACATGTCTCACTTCTTTTAACACCTCATTCTGGTTACTTTCATAATTTTTAAACTTTTAATTATGTTATTGCTCACCTTATATTGTTCAATGTCATTTGGTAGCTTTATACCAAACGTTATAAACTTTGTTTAATGTACTTATTTATATTCATAGTTTATTTGGAAAGGGTATGTTGGGACTTGTCCCAATGATTGACATACCCTTGGTTATGAATTCAATGAGTTACATTGGTCATGCTTAATTTGGTATGGCTTAGTCATTGACCAATTCTATAACATATTTTGGAAATAATATTGTAGGCCAATTTATTGAAATAAGCCAAACTTTCACTAAACACTTGAACTTTTAACCTTTGACTGACTTATAAGAACAATTCAATGCTTGGTTTGGACAAGCTATTAAGTTGGATTGGCATTGTAGATTCATTTACTAGCTTTGATTCTTTATTGAAGTTATAACTACTTATTCAATGCTATTACCTTCACAAGTTCGTGCGGATAGGGTATGTTGGGACTTGTCCCATTGATTGGAATACCCTATGTTATGAGTTCATTAATGTAGAGATTGTATGACTCTACATGATTTGGAAGTAATATGATTGGACATAGTTTTGCTAGCGAATTTGTTGGAATAAATCACAATTTCAGTAGTTACTTGTCATAACTTTATCACTAGCCATGCCAATTACTTCATAAATAAATTATAATAATCTATCATGTTGAGCAGCCAACTTTTTGCATTACAAGAAACATCGTAATTTACATTGGCCAATTCTTTTCATTATTAAAAAAAATAACATTATAAGCTAATTCCATTCAAATTTTTGGGCAAAACATTGTTAGCCAATTTATTGGCATGAACCAAACTTTACTTAAACTATTTTCATTATGTTATCACTAACCAAATCAATTAGTTTCCTGAATGTAATATAGTGATTCCTCAACATTAACAAGTCGAAACTTTAACATTTTAACAGTAACTAAACTTCATAGCCGATTCATAGTAACTTCATATTCTCGAAACACAAGTGAACATTATATCGTTCCTTAATTCGTGTAACAAACCGTCAAATCATTTGAATCCAATATGTAGGACTCATTAGTCATTAACAAATCTAGAAACTTTCACATAAAAATCAGTTAGCACCACATGACAACAACATGTTCGAGATTTACATCTACATACTTATTAGAATCGAAAACAAGGATAACTAGGGAGGTGGACATTCAATAATGTCATTGGGAACAACCCTAGTTTCGAAATTCATGAGTTCTGAAGCGTTTGAAAAGCCTCTTGGAGAAATAATTTCAGGAGAGAAACCCATACCTTATGTAGAATTAAATCTACGAATATCACCTTGCACGAAACCTTCAAGAAAACTTTGAAATCGCCTAAGAGATTTCGATGAACTTTTTGCCTTTTTTCTTACTGTTTTAGAGTCATGTTTTCTAAGTGTTTGATCGTGAGTTTTTAGGTTTAGGAACTGATCTTGAATCATTCAACTTAGGCTAATTTAGTAAATTAAATTAATAAATTAATTAATTACTAAAAAAAGCCCTCCTAGATTGACTAGAACTAGGAAAACACAACACTTGGTCAAATCTGAAATTTTTCCTAAGGATTTCATTTTGATCCTTTAAATTAATTAATTAAATGGCTAATTTAATTAATTAAGGGACCTAGGATAATTACTAAAGTACCCCTATGTCATTGGAACCATAACTAACCCTTTTGCACAATCCTAGGTTAAGTACTAGGATGTTTCTTGATTTATACTAAGTTAGTGTAAGAATTTCGGTTTGACCCCTTTAATTTAATTAATCAAGTTGGTAATTTAATTATATATGACCTAGGGTAATTACTAAATTACCGTTAAGTCGTTAGAACCATAACTAACCCATTGGACCATCCTTGGTAAGGTACTAGGTTGTCTCTTTAACTAGTTACTAGGTCAGTGTCACCCAATTAAGTCTTAGGTTGTCGGGTGTACTAGATAATTTATTTTTGTTTGTTATAGGTTAATTATTTAGTTAGTTAGGTCAGTAGGTTAGAGTCTAGAATTAGTTAGAGATCTAGGCCCCACATGGTGGAACCCTTGTGCACGCATGCCTCCTAACTACCCTAATCAAATTGGGTTAAGGTGGTCCCCTCCTTGGTCGTTTCTCCCCATGTGCTTGCACATGGGCTTACACATGAGTTACTTGTACTTTCCTAACTAAATATTCTTGATTTTTCATTTGGAATGTTTACTTATTGTCCCTAGGATCATCACTATGTCCTTGGGCACTTCTTAATCTACATGATTATTTTAATTGATCATGTGCTATGGTGCCTAGGCTTGACACATGGATGCCTCGTATCTATTATGCAAAAATATTATGAAACATATGTTTTTAGCTTAGGGTCTTTATTGCAGGTACATTTTTTAAACAACCTCATTAATACTTAGAAAAATTGGCTTACACCTTTTAAGCCAATATTTTCTAATATGCCCAATATTTTGCTTATTTGGGTAATATATTGAAATTGGCTAACACCCCTTAGCTAATTTTCTATGCTATGCCCAATATTTCTGAATATTGGACATTGGAATGACTATGTATCCCCAATACGCATTCTTAAAGACCTATTGGGCTCTTCACTAGTGTCACGACCCAAAACCGAGCCGCGACTGGCACCCACACTTACCCTCCTATGTGAGCGAACCAACCAATCTGAACCCTAACATTTCAATTTAATATCAACAAAAAGTAATGCGGAAGACTTAAACTCATTAATAAAAACCAATTCAATAACTTCTAAAATTCAACATCTATTATTCCCCAAAA
>NC_028639.1:36190712-36195059 GCF_001406875.1 Solanum pennellii | reverse complement strand
CGACGGTCCGTCGTGGGATCCGTCGTCTCAGCCAGTTTTTCCAGAAATAAAATCTGCTGCTCAAAACGACTAAACAGGTCGTTACAACTAGACATGTATTTTTCTGGAATGTTACACAAGTATGCCCAGTTACGAAATGAGGGTTCTCCCTAACTTCTAGGGGGTACTTTTGGGTCGTGACATACTCAACTCCAGGGGATCCTTATTACCTCCTTCCACAATAGGGACTTGATCCCCTTAAGCACTTTGAGGAACTTTCTCAACTTCCTTAACTTGAGGAGGAATCTCCTCTTGCATCTCATTCTCCTAAACTCTCCTAGATGGTGTCCTCCTCGTATTCATCTTCCTAGAAACACAAGGAAAACCATAAGAAAAGAGTACTTATAACTTTTACTCTACGGCACGACATAGGAGTAGAAAAGAAGGGAAACTCTATCATCCTATAGCCTCTCGCCCATATTTGTGTCGCAAATCACACCGATGGTCAAGACACTACTAGACGTCACTTGATGAGACATTTTGATTCCTAATACAACTTTCAGAACCTATGCTCTAATACCAAGCTTGTCACATCCCGAAACCACACCCTAGAAGTTAGGGGCAATCTTGGATTGCAACCAGCGTACTTGACCTCTCGGAAGTCTTGTACAAGCCCTTACATATCATTCGGCGCATAAACATAATGAAAAGTAGTGCGGAATTAAAACTTTTCACAAAACATATCGTAGTATTTAAAAATCTCTTTAATATAAAGTCATAGGAAGAGCTAAGTCTCATCTCATTGAACTTAAGACACGAGAATACTTTTGGGACACGACCCATACTTCAAAATATTGAAATAGTTAGTCTTTTACAATACGTAAAATGGAAACACAAAAGAAATCGATGCCCTCGAATCAAATGAGGACATACTGCGACTTCTCTTGAATGATGCTATGATCCAAGTCTTCACTTCCCAAATGCTCCTCACCTACCAACAACTATAGAGATAGATAAAAACATGGATTAGTACAACCACATGTACTAAGTATGCCATAATGCATAAAAATCATGAAAACGGACATTTATTCCAAATATATATATTTTCAATTTAAAATCATATTATAATCATAAAAACAACATTCAACAACTTAGAAACACATAAGATAAAATTTAAATCAAAATCGTAATTTTTGAAGTCACTTTACAGTAACCTTAACTCATTTTTACAGTGAATTCCTTCACTGTAAAGTGAAGTGTCTTACCATGTACTTTAGACACTTTCTAGCGTGAAGTTCCCTCACTAAAAGCTATCCTAAGACCCACTTAAGAAACACAAAGAGAGACCGACCTTACAACCTTCCTAAGCATACCTAAACGACCCTCAAGAATACTTATAACGTGACACATACACAATAACAAGACATCAAACGTACCAACATAAGATAATATGACATTCACATTCCAAAGTCTATCAAAAAGACTTACTTAAGTAAATCAAGAAGATAACGTCCATAATTGACCTCTTCAAGACTACCTAAATAATCCTTAAGACTTCCTAAGTCTTAGATCATGTCCACATAATCAACCAATTTCCCTAACTGGAGTCATTCTCAAGAATTTGAAAGATAAGATATGAAGATATCATCATTTATGCCCTCTTCACACTTTAGCTAAGGAATCCTTAAGTCACATTAGATTAGGTACTCATTCATTTACATACTTCATAACATAAATCATTAGTTCATTAGTTCATTGAGAATCATACATCACATAAAGGACATTCAAGTAGTGGTCTTGGACAAGACCTAGGGACTCTAACTGTAACAACCCTAAAAATGGATATACTAAGTGATACTTAATGTGTCAAGAATTCCTACGATTAGACCAAGGTTCTGATATACCGTGGTTTCACAGTATTATTAATACTTTTTCCTTAAGTTTAGTGTGTCCAAAAGCCTTTTTGTGCTAATTTTTATATAAGTTTCTCTTTGTTTTGCAGGAAATCTGTCCAAAGATGAATGCGGAGATTTTGAGCGAAAAAATGCAGAAGAGACCACCTACGGAGCTTATGACGGTCCGTCGTGCCTATGACGGTCCGTAGGTGGCAGCATAGTGCAGCTGCTGAAGGAAGATGGGGAAGTCTGACCAAGTGTGGGATTACGAAGCTTGTGACGGTCCGTCTTGGCTATGACGGTCCGTCCTGCAGGTTCATCGTGAAGTTTAGAGAAGTGATCCCAGTACCCAGATTCCGAGAGTTGAAGTGTTTTGGAACGAAGACCCTCGACGGACCGTTGTGCCTATGACGGTCCGTCATACTTGCCGTAGAGGGGAATGAAGAGAGCAGCAGAAGAAATTGCACAAGTATGGGACGACGGAGTCCACGACGGTTCGTTGTGACCACGACGGTCCGTCGCGTGGTCCGTCGACCCAGCCGCGTTTTGGCAGTTTTCCAGCAATTAGAATTCTTGTTTAATTAGGTTTTTGTTTTTTATAAATAGTTCGAAACACCTCGTTTATGAGGTTAGACACCTGATAGTTAGACTCTTAGATTGTTAAAACTCCATATTGGTAAACATTGTATTGTGAGATTCTTGATAATCATTAGACTTTTTGTGAGATTATTGATTATTTTGAGAATTCTTGCAAGTGATTTTTGGTGATTAATCAAGCAAACTTTTGGATTATATTCTTTCTCATTGAAGTAAGTATATGAATTCTTATTTAATATATTTGAATATTGTGTTTATTGCTATGAGTAACTAAACTCCATAACTAGGGTTGTGGGAACCATAGGCAAATAATGAGATAAACCCTAGCTAAAATAACAATTCTAGAATAGTGTCTTGCATGTATTAATAATTCTTTCGCTTAGAAGTCTTTTGAACGGATGATCAACGTTAGAACTCGCCTTAATGCTACTTGCCGGACCAAGGAGGTAGATAATAGGAATGGAATTATTAACATAGATTTAGTGTATACTATCTAATAGGCTAGTATTGATTGGTACGAGGTAATAACTTAGTCAAATATCGAATACGATGCTTAATATGAGGTAAAGATAAGGGTTAGGAAAGCAACACACGTAGCCGGACCAAGGGGCGGAGTGAGATTTTCTAGATGCCGGACCTAGGATTTAGAAATACATAACTTATCACTTTGCATGCAAGATACTAGAAAAGAATTGTTATAGTTAGAATTATCAAGTTATGAACCTGTGGGGAACACGTAAACCCTAGTTACTTTGATTAATCGATTAAAATCCAACATTCAAAGCTGTTAAGTGTGTCTTTCAAGTTCGTTATTTATTTCACTCATTTAGAATTAGAAACTATTGTTTTTACTTTCCAAGGAAGTCATTGACCAAACAATAGTAATAACAAGTTGAAGTTAAGTCCAGACTATTTTCCTCGTGGGAACGATCTCAACCTCATTAGTTGGGTTATTTACTTGACACGACCGCTTTACTTCTTATTTGAGAAGTAAGCTTGAGCGTATCAAATTCACATGAATTGATGCGCGTAGAACCAGACTTCAGAACCCTTGCTACATCCAAGCCAACTAAATTGGGGAGTTAGTTGATCTAGGAAAGTTTTGGTCCAACCATGTCAGGCTCTCGAATATGAAGATTTACTCGAAGGAGTCTTTACCGGACTTAAAAAGAGGAAATCTTAGGATTGGAGGGTCTAGGGGTAAAATGGTCTTTTTCAAGGCTAAGGGTCATATTTTAATTACCCTAAATATATAATTAATTATTTACTTAATAAGGTGGAGGGGAAATTTGGGGAGAGAGAGCCAAAATTGAGCTCTTGAAGTAAAGTCTTGCTTCACCCGAGTTAGAACCTAGGTGGAAGTAATGAATTAATGTGATTTTTATTTAAGCTATTGAATTAATATAATTCATTAACAATTATAAAAATCAGATTTTTGATAATTAAGTAAACCTTATTTGACTAAGTGCTAAACTAGATTCCTAAGCCTAATATAACTCCTACTCTCTCACGTCTATCTCTCAACTCTTACACTCAATCTCCCTTGTTATTTCACACAAAATTCTCTGACAAAATAAGATACAAAAGCACAAAAATAAACCAAGTTCTTCACACTTGAATAACTCACACGAAATCACAAGAAAACAAACGTTAATCGCACATTAGGCTAAGGGAGGTTGTCATTCGAATGGAGTCGACATTGAGGAGGCTTAGACGTGTTCTTGGGAGGAGTTTTTGGGAAGCAAGTCAAGGGTATAGCGTCAAAAAGGTATGGGTTTTCTTCTCTCTTGGTCCCTTTCCCAAGTGACCCCTTAAGGTTCATATTATTCATTCGAAAACTAGGATTGTTTCCCCTTTTGTATGCCCCTGTCACTAG
>NC_028639.1:36183212-36185712 GCF_001406875.1 Solanum pennellii | reverse complement strand
ATTTTAATATTATTTGAACGATATGTAAATAGTTTTCTTGCGCACAACTATGAGTATTCATTAATATAATTATGGGAATTGCGATTGCGCACCCCACTTTTGTAAAGATAGCCAGTGGATCTTCGGTCCATGGTGAAGGATATTTAGTCACACCTTATTAGGATGAGGAGCACCCATGCACAAAGCCTGAAACCGCTGCTACCGGTACGTTGCTACTCCCTGACTCGAGTTGTCCGCTCGTTTTACACCCAGTCTGAATACATTTCTCCATCAAGTTTAACCTTGGTAGAACTGAAATTAGATATGGTTATCCTCACTAGATTTCAATTATTTGAATCATTTATATTTGACTTAATGAGACTCGACATATGATCAAATTCATTTGGGATAGATACCCTAATTTAATTTAATAACCTAAATTATTCCATATGCTATACAAAAATGTATCTATGTAAACCAAATTTATGGTGACCAATGAAATATAAGAGAAACTTTTTTCTTCTAAACAAAAATCACAACGGAAGAAAAGTTCTTCTTTTATTATGTATAGTTTACAAAAAGAAACTTGAAAAGTTTTTGTATCACCCTAAGTCAAGAATGTTAATAAATTTTTTAAGCAACTGTTTAATCTGAACGAACTACACACACCTGATTCTCACCTTGATGAGATACATAGGCAACCTTCCTTGGGTTCGGTGATCCTTATTTAAAAATTAAAAAATTCAAAAAAAAAACATCTGAATTATTATTTTAAAATAAAAAAATGAAATAATACATGTAAAAGGAATTTGTCCTTAAGTTCGGTCCAATCGTAAAAAGACTCTAAAAGTCCTCGTCACATAAAGGCAAAAAAAAAGAATTTTTATTTAGAATTTTTTTACTTGGTTGGTACCAACATGCTTAGGATTATACATAAGTAAAATAATGAAGTGTTAAAATATTTGGCAAGATAGATCAACTTTATTGTTGTACAGATTTCTATTGGCATCTCTCAATATATTTATGTAATAGTTGAGAAATTATCTTGTTTAAATTTATATATATAATAAATTCTACCTCATTGTTTTAAATGCATTGTGTGGTGAGCTTTAGATATAAAATTCAAAGGCATGATTTTGTTGATCTAGAACTTGGCCTAAATGTTAGTTGAGATGAAATTTTGAGCAACATTTAACTTTAGAAAGGATTATAGGCTTTCTTTGATTCGATTGTGCCTTTCAAACCTACCAAATGACATGTTATCCATAAAACTCCCATTTCGAGCCTAGAAATTTTTTTTATTTGAATAACCACATCTTAGCATATATATCTTTTGAGTGTATAAATGCAGTAATCCCTTTATATCACCTCCTTGAGCGCACTATAAAATAACTACATAACGCCAAAGACCTAAGTTGGATAACAAAGTGAAAAAGACCAAATATGTCAAAAAAAAAAAAAAAAGATAGAACAAAAAAAATTAAAAAATCTCAAACAAAAAGAAGGGAGAATCAAAAAAGGAAGAGAAAAAATAAATGAGAAGGAGCTTACAAGAAAACAAAGGCCAAATGCAAAAATGAAAAAATAAATATCAAAAGCATCGTGCCAATTCTAAGGAGGAAATAATCACTTTATCCCAAGTGAATATCCTACCTTTCCCTAAGACTACATTAAAAGCCAATGACAAGTCCTATTTGATCTCATTTTTTATGTTCTCATATTAGTGGATGCTTACATGAGGGCCAAGCATATGGTATCTCAATCTCATGCATTGATATCTTTCTGAGTGTGAGTGACTTTCAAAAATGTCCTACGATCTAAATTATTATATTGTGTGAAGTAGGACTTTCATATATTGAGAGTGCATTTGAAAAATGAGGATACGAATAATTCTATCGCTTAATTTTTGCAAGATAAATTGATCTTGTAATTACTTAAGCATATTTAAGATTCAATTTGAAACTATATAAATCACTCAAAGTTGACCTCAAATTTGTTTGAAAGTAGTTGAATGTGGTTCATATACATAATACTAATTGTTGATACCAACTAAAGTCAAGGCGTTATCAAACATGAACTGATTTATTTTCCAATTTTTTCATTATATTTCCACAAATAAATCAAGAAAAAGAAATATAATTTTTTTATTATTGAACTACGTTTGACCTGATTCCTAAAAGGATACGTAGCCAGCCATTCATTGGGGTTCGGTCTAATCGCTCAATTAAAGATAATAATGTTGTTCAGTTCTCCAAATGTTGAGACATTATATGGTGAACTATGGGAGAAAATAAAGAAGAGAGTTTTGTGAGTGAAAACCATTACGGGCACTATAAGACGATGGTAAGTTCTTGAATCCTTACTTTTCATACAATATGCATGATAAAATAATAATAACAATAAAAATGATTTTATTTTTCTCTTAATAGAATCTGGGGCATTTTATTTTATTTTTAGTTTGTTCAATGTACAAATAAAAATAAAATAAAATAATGATAAATAATAATATTAATAATGATAA
>NC_028639.1:36179424-36182413 GCF_001406875.1 Solanum pennellii | reverse complement strand
TATATATATATATAAATCATCTCTTCATAGGGCACAATAACCCCTATCATTTTTTTATGTCATCACAGGGCACAATAACCCCTATTTTATTTTTCATGTCTTCAGATGGCACAATAACCCCTGGATTGCATATAGGGCACAATAATCCCTATCCTATTTTTCATGTCTTCTCAGGGCATAATAACCCCTGGTTGCATATAGTGCACAATAACCCCTGGTTGCATATAGGGCATAATAACCCCTATTTTATTTTTCATGTCTTCAGAGGGCACAATAACCCCTAGATTGCATATAGGGCACAATAATCCCTATCATTATTTTCATGTCTTCACAGGGCATAATAACCCCTGGTTGCATATAGGCACAATAACCCCTATTTTATTTTTCATGTCTTCAGAGGGCACAATAACCCCTGGATTGCATATAGGGCACAATAACCCCTATTTTATTTTTTATGTCTTCATAGGGCATAATAACCTCTGGATGCATATAGGGCACAATAACCCCTATCCAATTTTTCATGTCTTCAAAGGGCACAATAACCCCTGGTTGGATATAGGACACAATAACCCCTATCCTATGTTTTCATGTCTTCACAGGGCACAATAACCCCTGGTTGCATATACGGCACAATAACTCCTATTCTATTTTTCATGTTTTCACAAGGCACAATAACCCATGGTTGCATATAGGGCACAATAACCCCTATCCTATATTTTCATGTCTTCACAGGGCACAATAACCCCTAATTTATTTTCATGTCTTCACAGGGCACAATAACCCTTGGATTGCATATAGGGCACAATAACCTCTATCTTATTTTTTTTTAATGTTTTCACAGGGCACGATAACCCCTATTTTATTTTTCATGTTTTCACAGGGCACAATAACCACTGGTTGCATATAGGGCACAATAACCCCAATTTTTATTTTTCATGTCTTCAAAGGGCACAATAATTCCTGGATTGCATATAGGACACAATAACCTCTATCATTGTTTTATGTCTTCACAGGGCACAATAACCCCTGGTTGCATATAGGGCACAATAACCCCTATTTTATTTTTCCTGTCTTCACAGGGCACAATAACCCCTGGTTGCATATAGCGCTGAATAACCCCTATTTTATATTCATGTCTTCACAGGGCATAATAACCCCTGGTTGCAATTTGGGTACAAAACTCCCTTTTGTCTTATTTTTTACATTTTGTAATGGCTAAAAAAATATTATTTTTATTATTAGTATAGACTTTTATAGCTTTCATCGATAACTCACAAAATTTCCTAGTGCAAACTAGGCAGAAAATTTTGTTTCGTGTGCAGGTTTCTACATAGTACACAAACTTGCAGTTCAAAAATAAAAGAATTCATCCTTTCAAGAAAACAAGTTTTCAAGAATATAATGCGGAAGAACGTCAGTAGCTGAAGTCAAGTCATGAAGTTTCAAGTCTTCAACTCAGATGTTCAGAGCAAAGTTCGGAATCGATGAACCTACCAAAGAGGGTGAAGTGATATCCGAGAATTCAAAATGAAGACTTAGCAATATCGGAGTAGATTGGATTTCATATCTTTCCTTCTGCATTTTGTTTTTTTTATGTAATAGCTGGAGCTACGAACCGGAATCTCGACAAAACCTCTCTCGACTACCTAACTCTTTGGAACTACGCCTGACTCCTTATCATCAACTTAGGATAGGTAGTTTTTCAAAAGTTAGGACACAGTCAAACCTCTTCTCTATTATAAAATTTTCACATTTTTGACATAAATATTTCAGTAGAAAATTAGTCACATTGTTCACATCTTTGCATGAAAACTCTTCATGTTTCCAAGCAAAGAGGAGCATATTGTGAACACCTAATTTTTTACCAAAACATAATATATTTTACACCAATTTAAAAAGCGTTATATTTAAAATCAAATAATAATAATAAATTGTAAATTAATAAAAATTATAAGATCAATTATAGTTTAATAATAATAAAAAAATGAATAAATAGAAGTTGGGAATTTAAGTTATTTGTTAATTATATCTAGTCTAAAAATAATAATAATATAAAAAATATTATGAAAAAGAAAAGAAAAGAGGAGTCCTAAAAATTTCAAATTTGTTTTACCTTATCCTAATTACTCACAATTTCTTAACTTATTTTCCTAGAAAATCGTATCCCATCTATTTATTTTTTATTTTTTTTTACTTCTTTTGCACGATTTTTTTAAAGTTTACACAATTTTTTTCATTTATTTTTGTTTTCTTAATTTGCTATTATTATTATTTATTTATTTTATATCCTTATCTCAACCCCAATTTTCTCAACTAATTCTTAAATTTAATCCTAATTTCACTACACTACTTTCCTTTAAATTAGCATCAGATTCTCTCCCAAAAAATATTATATAACCCCACGTTCAGTTGAAAAAAATATACAGAGAGATATAGAGATATACAGAGACAGATAGAAATACAGAGAGAAAAAAAAAGCAAAAACAAAAGCAAAGAGAAAAAAAGTGAAATTTTCTTTTGAGAATTAGGAGAGGGTTAGAGATTTTGATCGTGATTCCAAATTTGGTGATAACAGCTTGTTTTTGTTGTATCTATTTTCGCAAGCGAGGTAACTATAAATTCTTGCGTGATTTAAATAATATTACTTGTATGAAAATTTGATTCCAATAGTATGAAATTGTTCAAATCGCATGTATTATTGTAACAACCTGTTTAGTCGATTCGAACAGTAGAATTATTTTTGAAAATAACTGACTAGGTCGACGGATCACGCGATGGACCGTCATGGTCATGACGGACCGTCGAGGGTCTTCGTTCCAAAACACTTCAACTCTGAAATCTGGGTACTGAGATCGACTCTCTAAACTTCACGACGGAACTGCAGCACGGACCGTCGTAGATACGACGGACCGTCACAAACCCCTTTACTGAATTTAACTCTCTGAACTTTGTGACGGACCTGCAGGACGGACCGTCATAGACACGACGG
>NC_028639.1:36127963-36177107 GCF_001406875.1 Solanum pennellii | reverse complement strand
ATTCCTAGCTCGGGCTGGATTCTCTTCTTCACGTCTTGATGTCTTTGAAGTTCGGACATGGACCATCTTTCTACTTATTTTAGTTCTTAAATACTCTTAGACTTAGTAATTTGAGGATAGATGCTCATGATGTGATGACTTCCAGATTTTGGGGATGATAAGCATTATACTTCAGAAGTTTATTTAATTGATTTCGTTAATGAGTTTTGGATCTTCCGCATTTTATTTACTATTCAAAATTTATATACTAGTAAACGTTGGGGTTTAGATTGTTGGTTCGCTCACCTAGTACGATAAGTGTGGTTGCCACTCGCGGCTCGTTTTGGGTCGTGACAATTATATTTATTATTGTTACGTTATTATTATAATTATTATTATTATTATTATTATTAATATTATTATGTTTTTATATACACTTTGTAACTTATATCTTAAATGAAATTGAATTGTTAAATTTGAATAGATTCATATATGTTTCCATCTAGTTTTTCACTTTAGAAGATTTTGTTGAATTTATTGTAGACTTGATAGATAAGGACATGAAAATAATTAATAAATGATTTAAAAAAATATTTAAGTAAAATTGTTAATTAAAAGGAGAAATAAATTTCATCTAGAGATTCATGATAAAGTAGTGATTATTATTATTATTATTATTATTATTAATCATCATCATCATCATAATAATAATAAACTAATAATTATAATAATAAAAAGTTTGAAAAATTATATAAAGAGAACAAGATAATTAAAAATAAAAAAAACAAAGCATAAAAAAAATAACAAAAAAAAAACATAACAGTCTTTTTTTCAACAGAAACAAAAAAAATCAAATAGGAATAAAAATCAGAAAAAACGTAAAAAGAAAAAAAAAGAGTTAAAAACATAAAAAGGAAAAAAGTAAAAAATAAAAAAAAATAAAAGATAAAAAAAAAAGAAAAGAGGATGTAGCACAAAATTTATTTTTTTAAAGTAAGGAACGTAAAAAAAATTATAAAAAAAAGAAAAAGATAACAAACGTAAACAAAAAAAAATTGATCAAAAAATAATAATTATTTTTTTAAAAAAATGAGACAGAATGTTAAAAAATTTGTTACATGCATTAAAAAAAGTTAAAACCTTTCTTAAAAAATAAATATAGTCCTAATCTATTTAGAATTTTTGTGATTTTAAAACTAATTTCAAATCTCATAAAATTCAATCTTTATATTTTAAAATTAAAAAAATAAATAGAAATCCTAAATAAACTTGAATTCTAAATTTTTTTCCTAACTATAAAATACCTATATAAATTCAACCCCATAATAACATAAAAAAATATAAAAAAAATGTAAAGGCAAAATAAATAATAAATAATAAATATATAAATAAATATGAGTGTTTCAAATTTTGAATTAATGGACACACACCAAAAATAATAAAATAATTTTCAATAGATTTAAAATAAATAAGCCAATTTTAATAGGTCTAAAATAAATGAGAGAATAAAGTAAAAAAAAAATTTATTATTAAGTTAAATAATATAATATCCAAAATTATGTCAAGTCATACCAAAGTTAATAAAGCGACCATGCTAGAACCACGGGACTCGAGGGGTGGTTAACACCTTCCCCTCGGTCATCAGAATTCCTTACCTGGATTTATTAGTCCGCAGACCAATAAAAAATAGAGTCAAATTTCCTTTTGATTAGAGATTTAAATAAGGTAACTTGGAACACCAAAACTCAATTCCAAGTGGCGACTATGAATAATAATTATCCCTTTTTCAAAATGTCACTTTAATTGGAAAAACTCTTTTTCTTTCGAAACAAACAAAATAAAAAATATTGAAAAAAGGAGTGTGACAAACAACGTTATGTGTTATATGAATTATGATATGTGCTATGTGAAATATGTTATGTGCTGTTTGCAAAATGAATAGTTTGATGATGTATGTTACACTCATAACATGACTTTCCAAATCCAAATTTGGCAGGTCCATTGACTTTTCTGATCCAAATTTGGCAAGTCCACTGACTTGACTTTCCATAAATCATGTTGTTAGGAAAGAGCTATTGTTTCTCATGCATGTCCTTGGTGTGTGCTTGCATATACCCATAGTTTAGTACAAGTGTGTACTAATTCCATACAAATATCTACTTTTAGGTGCAGGCACTGGTGGACGTTAGATCTTACAGTATGACATTGCAGCTATCTGGACGTGGAGCTTTCATATGGACTTCGTAGGCCCTCATGCTTTCGAGGCTGTCTACTGTTATTATCTATCTTAGACGTAGGCTTTAGCTAGTGGAGCATGTTCCACTAGTGTTTCATTTCCCATTTCATTTCAGACTTTGTATTGGTGCCGTTTTTAAAAGTATACATTTGATGCAGCTACGAACTATTTCTTTCATTTGATGATCTTAATGTCAAATGGTTGATGGTGAACAATTATACATGTAATAGAATGTTTAGTAAGAATGTTAGGAAACAAAAAGTTTCAAATTTTCCGCTAAAATTAATCTAGATGAAGTAAGAATGACGTATGTAGGCTTGTCTTCGACCTCTGAGAGGTCAACGATGCCGGTCTCATCTGGGGTCTAGACTATAGTCGTGACAAAGTTGGTATCACAGCACTAGGTTAAACTTCGAGAATAATAAGTTCACATCAACCACATTGAGTAGTTTCTAAGGTATGGTAGTGAAGTTCACCACTATCCTGGATTAGAGATTGCATGATGCGTAGAAAAATTTCCTTCTTTTGATCTTATCGTGCCTTTCCTAATGTTCGATTTCTTGGTGTTATGAGCGTGTCTAACATCAATCCTTATTGTTTTCAGAGAATGAATACTAGAAGGAACGTTGGTCAGAGGAGAAGAGGTGCAGCTGCTGGAAACAATCAGGTTCCACCCCTGGCTCCAGCTGAAGGAGTGGCTATGCTGGTTAACCCAGCTGGGTTGACTGATGCGGAGGTGCGGGCATCTCTGGCCGAGATGGCATAGGCCATCACTATGCAGGCCCATGCCATGACTTCCCAGGTCAACCGACAGAATGTTAAGAGGAAGAACCCACCAGTGCAAGGCATGGCTGACAGGCTGAGATACTTCACGAGGATGAATCCTCCTATTTTCACATGGTCTAAGACTTCAGAGGATCCCCAGGAGTTTGTGGATGAGGTGCATAAGATTTTGGTGGCTATGGGGGCCACAGATACTGAGAAAGCAGAGTTGGCTTCCTATCAACTCAAGGATGTTGCACAGACGTGGTGCAAGATGTGGGAGGATAGCCGAGCTTTGGACGGAGTCCCGGTCACTTGGGAGTTGTTTAAGACAGCCTTCCTGGAGAGACATTTCCCTAAGAGATGAGGGAGGCCAAGGTTGAGGAGTTTATCAACCTTAAATAGGCATTGATGACAGTCAGGGAGTATTCCCTAATGTTTGGGAAATTATCCAGGTATGCCACTTCTCTTGTGTCTAACAGCAGAGACGAGATGAGTAGATTCTTGACAGGAATTGCTGAGGATCTCGAGAAGGAGTGTAGGGCAGCTATGTTGCATTATAGCACGGACCATTCCAGGCTTATGGTCCATGTCCAGCAAGTGGAGGAAAGCAGAAAGAGGAAACACACTAGGCTAGGGAACAGGTCAAGGCAAGCTGAGGAGAATTTTTCAAGGAAGAGTAGTACTGAAATCAGGGATAAGCCCAGGTTTAAGAAGGGAATCTTCCACCAAGGGGAGTCAAGTTCATTCAAGGGTCGCCATGATACGAATTCAGAGTCCAGAGTTAAGAGAAACAATGAAGTAGATACACCTCAGGAGAGACCACGTTGCAGGAAGTGTGGCAAAATACATGGAGGAGAGTGTATGATGGACACTAATGCTTGTTATAGTTGTGGCAAACCGGGTCACATGGTGAAGGATTGTTCGATTACGAGAAGTCAAGAAGAAGGGAAGGAGAGAGTTCAGTCTAATGGTCCAAGTGAAGAGGCTCCAAGGAGGCAACGATTCTTCGCACTCAAGTCTAGGGGTGCAGGGGAAGGCACTTCTGGTGAAGTCTCTGGTGAGTAGCCTTAATTAGTCCTTCATGTATTTGACTGTGTATGGTGTTTATGCACTAGTATGAGGTTAATATGTTTGAGTCATCATGTTGACTGCTTATTTGTATGACTTATATGTTTACTTAAATTGTATGCTTTGATGACACTAGTTTGGGAAAGAGTTCCTTAGTCTATTAATGTGATACTACTAGTAGGTTTCAAGGATGTGCACCATCATGTTAATATGTGAATCAGATATTCACCAATGGGGAGTATTGAATTACCTATGTATGCATATCCAATAGATGACTTACTATTGTTAGTAAAGACTAGTGTCATTCAGGGACGATGTTCCTAAGGGGGTGATAATGTAATGACCCTAAAAATGGATATACTAAGTGATACTTAATGTGTCAAGAATCCTTATGATTAGACCAGGGTTCACACAGATTGATGCGCGTAGAACCAGACTTCGAAACCCGTGCTACATCCAAGCCAAATAAATTGGGGAGTTAGTTGAGCTAGTAAAGGTTGGGTCCAACCATGTAGGGCTCTCGAATACAAAGATTTACTCGAAGGAGTCTTAACCGGACTTAAAAAGAGGAAATAATGGGTTTGGAGGGTCTAGGGGTAAAATGGTCTTTTCCGGGCTAAGGGTACTATTGTAATTACCCTAAATATATAATTAATTATTTAATTGATAAGGTGGAGGGGCAATTTGGGGAGAGAGAGCCGAAATTGAGCTCTTGAAGTGAAGTCTTGCTTCACCCAGGTTTGAACCTAGGTGAAAGCAATGAATTAATGTGATTTTTATTTAAGCTATTGAATTAATATAATTAATTAATAATTATTATTCATTATCTGATTTAAAATAAAATAAAAATCAGCTTTTTAATAATTAAGTAAACCTTATTTGACTAAGTCCTAAACTAGACTCCTAAGCCTAATATAACTCCTACTCTCTCACGTCTATCTCTCAACTCTCACGCTCAATCTCCCTTGTCATTTCACACGAAATTCTCTGCCAAACTAAGATACAAAATCAGAAAAATAAATCAAGTTCTTCACACTTGAAGAACACACACGAAATCACAAGAAGACAAACGTTAATCGCACACTAGGCTTAGGGAGGTTGTCATTCGAGTGGAGTTGCCATTGAGGAGGCTTAGACGTGTTCTTGGGAGGAGATTTTGGGCAGCAAGTCAAGGGTTTAACGTCAAAAAGGTATGGGTTTTCTTCTCTCTTGGTCCTTTTCCCAAGTGACCCCTTAAGGTTCATATTATTCATTCGAAAACTAGGATTGTTTCCCCTTTAGCATGCCCCTGTCACTAGCTCCCAATGAATCATAGGTTGGGTATGAATGCTGGTAGATTTAGGTGTATGTTATGTTTTCGTGATGAATATGATTATGTTTGTGTACTAGAAATCGTATGAAAGACAACCATGCATTCAAAATTATGTGCAAGTGTGTGTGTGTGTAAGTATGTTACTCTAAATGAGGCTCTTGGGTATACGCTTCAAATTTGATAATGTTTTGGCTATCATTTTACGTGTATAAAACTATGTAAATCGTAATGTTCATTAAAATGGAAGTGTGGCTGATTTGAGTATCAATATCTTGGCTAAAAGAATCTATGGAAATGCACCCCAAAAAGTGTTAAATGATCTATGAACTTCCCTAAGATTTCAAGTGAAAATGTTGGTGAAAAATAAGCTAACAAATGACTAAATTCCAGCAAACATAGAGTTTGGTTTAGGCTAAATAATTATGAATAAATCTGGAAATTTATTTGAATTTAAAGGGAGGAGGCCACCAGGATTCGAACCTGTGACCTCACCCGTACACTGCCTTAAAATCGCAAAAAGGGAAATGGGGTCAAAGGGAATCGATATGGGGTATGCTGGCTGAAAATGTAGAGTACAAAAACTAATAAAATAAAATGGGAGGCGTGGGAATCGAACCCACGACCTCTAGGCAGCGAGTAAAGTGAAAGAAAAATAAAAGGAAGGAAATGTGAGGCGTGGGAATCGAACCCACGACCTCAAGGCTGTGAAGGAGAGTAAAGGAGAAAGGTAAAATAAAACAAAATAAAGTGAGGCTGTGGGGGATCGATCCCACAACCTCACTGCCAACTCATAGATAGTCAACATCTAAATGAAAATAAAATAAGGAGGCTGTGGGGGCTCGAACCCACAACCTCCTAGTCCCAAGCGAATAAAATAAAAATAAAGAGAGGCCGTGGGGGTTTGATCCCACAACCTCCTGGTTAATGCGAAATGGGCAAGGAAAATCGATAGGAAAATAAAAGGGGGTTGTGGGGGTTCGAAACCCCTCGGCCAAAAGAGAGAATTTCTAAAGAAAAGTAACTAAAAAGAAATGTTGATGTTGGGGCTCGATCTAGGGTGCCAATGTCATGAAGACTAAAAATAAAGTCAAGGAAAAATGTATGTATTGTCCAAGGGGTTCGAATTTGGGTTCCCTTGCCCAAATTTTCGTATTGATACATAAATCATACGTGAATTAAAAGTTCAAGAATAATGCCACCTAATTAGATCGAAATCGAGATCTTGGCATACATACAAGATACATAAGTCTTGTACTACATAAGCTTAGGAAGATATGAGTCACTCAACAAACTATGAATGAAGCCTTATGGATTGTATGTATAAACCCATAAGTCTAGTATACGATTAAAAATAAGTGAACGATGTATGTAATGAAATGATGAAATGAACAATGGACTGATGAAACACTAGAAGGGTTAAGTAAAAGTGTGAAACACACTAAATGGCCAAGTGCATTGGCATATGATGAAATGAACATTCACGTAAAAAGGGGTTCGTAATTATGAAGAGCAAATGTGCTAATGTTAATGAATGTGGTGCAAACATGATATGAGGATAATGTAAAAGATGAGAGAAATCTCAAATGAGCCTAAGTAAATGTTACCAAAACGTACTCACCTATGAGAGTGTAAAGTTAATGAAGAGACCAGTCTCTATAGACACTCTAATGAAAGTATTGAGATTAACACACTTAATACTAATGATGAGATGAGAAATCATCTATTGAGCTATGATGTCCTCATACTAGAAGCCAACTTCCATGATGTATGAGTTGAATGTAATGGAACTTTATACTGAGCACCGATAGACTAGCTATGAGCGGTGATGCCTTCTTTCGGAAAGGGCGGAGGTTCACGTAACTCTCATGAGATGAAACTGTCCGGCATCCCGGGTATGGGTCTCCTTATATATCCTTGTGTTCGAACCTATACTGCCAATATAAGGATCTGGCGGGGTTCAATTCACATGTAAGCTAGCATGTTTTGGGTCAATTTGGACGGTGATTCCACATCTATTTGGTGTGGGGTTTCATGACACTGGATATCATGATTTAAAGTTGCCAATGAATGAATGAGTCCAGCCTCAAATGATGCACATAATGAAACGAATGATACCAAAGGTGTTAGGATAGGATAATCAAGAGGTGAGTTAGATTCAAGTAATGACATTAGGTCATTCTCGGTCATTTCACACTTTGTGTTTTGTAAAGCAGACTCCCTAGTTGAGGTCCCTTATGTTGAACCCTCATTTTTGGGAAGTTTTAATGACAAGTCCATGATTCCAAGGTCTCATGGCATACGAATGAATGATATGAACAACATTATGTGTTATATGAATTATTATATGTGCTATGTGAAATACGTTATCAGCTGTTTGCAAAATGATAAGTTTGATGATGCATGTTACACTCATGGCATGACTTTCCAAATCCAAATTTGGAAGGTCCATTGACTTTTCTGATCCAAATTTGGCAAGTCCACTGACTTGACTTTCCGTAAATCATGTTGTTAGGAAAGAGCTATTCTTTCTCATGCATGTCCCTGGTGTGTGCTTGCATATACCCATAGTCAGTAAAAGTGTGTACTAATTCCATACAAATATCTACTTTTAGGTGCTGGCACAGGTGGACGTTAGAACTTACAGTACGACGTTGCAGCTATCCGGACGTTGAGCTTTCATCCGGACTTGGAAGGCCCTCATGCTTTCGAGGCTGTCTACTGTTATTATCTAGCTTAGATGTAGGCTTTAGCTAGTGGATCATGTTCCAATAGTGTTTCATTTCCCATTTCATTTCAGACTTTGTATTGGTGCCGTTTTGGCAAGTATACATTTGATGCATCTACGAACTATTTCTTTCATTTGATGATCTTAATGTTAGATATTTGATGGTGAACAATTATACATGTAATAGAATGTTTAGTAAGCATGTTAGGAAACAAAAAGTTTCAAATTTTCCGCTAAAATTAATCTAGATGAAGTAAGAATGACGTATGTAGGCTTGTCTGCGATCTCTGAGAGGTCAACAATGCCGGCCTCGTTTGGGGTCTAGACTCCGGTCGTGACACTACTTAACACCTTCAAAGCCTATCGTGCAATGTCTAGATAGCGTCCCATACCACCACCTAAACTTCATAGAACTTATCTACTACTAGTAAGTATCCCACATGATGAGAATACGCAATAACCGACATAGACCATGATAGCTAGACATGGAATCCGGAGTTCTAACCTACTCCGATGAGGGTGTTCTACTTGCCAAAGGTAGAACTAGGACACATCCCATGTAGACACATGGTTAAGGAATATGAAGGGCTTTTATGCACTTTAGTGTCATTGTCAAGTAGAGGTACATTGTACTCTAGTCTCATTCTTAAGTAGAGATACTTCCCATAACATAATCACTCAGTGCTAGCCTTAGTTCTCATAGAGTAATTGACATTAAAGGATCACATGAAGAAGTTCCTTATCTACTTCATAACCCAATCACATTCACCCTACCAATGAGGTCCACTAGGGCTACCTTTCAATGGAGACTACTATAGCTCGTTATGACTTTCCTAAGGATTAATATGATGCCGTTCCAGCGAATTAACATTAATTCCATCATTACTTTACTTTGAAATATACCATTACGGCTTACGACTTCGACATTCATAACCTTACCACTAGGTTCAAGGTTACACGCTCATGACCTTCTTAACATCCTTTAAGGTCTTAGATATCTTTCATTTCTTTATGACAAGGGTGCACTAAGCCTACCTAGTCAAGACATCTCATGTTATCATAACATTCGTACATACATCAAGTAAGGGACACAAGTCAACCAAACAAGAGACAACATTCTTTTACCTTATCACATATAGCATATCATTCTTTAAAGCACTTAGGATAACCCTTATCATCTTTATGTCACCCTATAAATTACTACAACATCATTAATATAACAATTATAGACTCATATAGTCAAGTAGGAACAATCATGCATCAACTCAAAGATTACACATATAAGCACATAGTCATAGTCTAACATGATCTCCTAATATACATCAAACTTTCACATTACTAGTATGTAGGTAGATATTACCATACTTCACATAATCAACTACACAAATAGTCACATCACTTCAAGTAGTTTCTCGACAAGGCCATGATCATCATATTACTTAAAATAAC
Source organism: Solanum pennellii (assembly GCF_001406875.1). Taxonomy (NCBI): domain Eukaryota; kingdom Viridiplantae; phylum Streptophyta; class Magnoliopsida; order Solanales; family Solanaceae; genus Solanum; species Solanum pennellii. The sequence continues at coordinate 36,167,573 of NC_028639.1, read as the reverse complement.
CCCGACAAGGCCACATCTATTGCAAGTAAAGCACATAAGAATGCCACCATAAGTGGACCATACCAATCACATCATAATTGAAGTCTAATTAACATAAAAAAAGGATACCATAAGGACCTTACCAATGTCCATGAAAAAAAATTCAATATAGAAAATATGGTAATAAATGAAAATAGGTTGACTGTCGACGCGGTTTGAGCTGTCTTGGGCAGCCATGACACAAACTTTGGGTTCTTCCTCAAGGACCCTTGGATGGTCCTTCGGGATGTTTTATCCGGATTTTTCCAACTCAAACATGAATGTATATGAGTTTAGCACCTCTCACATGAATTTCATCCAAAAAAAAATACGTAAAACTTGACTAAACATGCTTAGACACACAAAGTAATTTCAAGGCAATATTTTCAAACGTCATGGACGTTCTTGGACATTCGACCTCCAAACCTCAGGAAACTCTACACACTGCCAATATACATCATAATAACTCATTTAAGGACCTTATAACCTTATGAATCACATATAAACACATAGAACCACATACGAGGCACATAGGTGACTTAGTCGTCGAACGTCTTAGTTGTCCCTTTACATTTGACTTCCGATGCACCTAATCTCTTAGACACTGCCTTAATACCATACACTATAACTAGTTAGGACATTATACCAACATGTTAGGCTCTAGATTCACCTAATTCATTTTCTGGATCTTACAGAACTTAAGTTCAATCACAAAACAATCATATTTACTTAACCCATTTTTGAAGCTAGAAATTGGAAATATGCATAGGCATGAGTCATTAGGGTTTTGACATTAAAATCATTAATCGATACTATAAACGACATATTTGAATCATTAAAACATTTATATATGAAGACCCATGCTTAGAACCAAAGGTAGAAGGAAATAAAGTTTGAAACCCTTTTTGAAATCTTTTAGAAATGACTCCTTGAATGGAAGAGGGTTGAAGTATGAATACCATGCCTCAAATAGAAGGAAACCCACTGATTTTTTATGAATAAAAACGTCCACCACCAGCCCTGCAAGCCCTTGTTGAGTCCAAGATTCTATATGGTTTTAGAGATAGTCTTTATTGAGAGAGGGTTTTAGGTTTTGATAAATGAAATCTAAAATTAGGTATAAGTGTTTGAACACTCTTAATATACCTAAAAGACCCTAAAAATATCATTCTAGGTTTATAAAAGACTTGGGGTAAATTTACCTAACACCAGACAATTTTTTTGTATCGTTTCATAGCACCATCAACGCCTCCTAAAAGACGGGTCGTCGATGCATCGACGTCCCATTAGAGAGGCCTCGTGGGTTGAGTGTGCAACTCACACAACCTACAAACTTGCAGGTCCAATTGACAGACAAGGTCGATGAGCCATCGATTGGTTTACTAGCCGTCGACTAGTTAGTTGATGGACACTTCTAGGAACTTTTGGGTCTATGTCTTGGGCCCTTCTGTAGGGACCCTGGTGGGTCCTAGTTAGGGTCTTACCCGGATGTTGAACCCCTATACTAAGTCATCTAGTTCTTAGGAACATCCCACATCAATTTCGATTAAAACGAACACGTAAAACTCACTAAAACACATCAAGTCACACAAGTACTTTCTAAGACACTGGCACATCCGGGAAGTACCCCTTCGATGTAACCGATGTCTTCGTCCTATTTGAGGACTATGACTAGCCTCTTATTTTACATCATCACATTCATAGGTCAAAATTACCGAAAATTTAAAACTTTTCATTACTTCTACAGTAAGGTTTACATAGACCTCTACATACACATATTATAGTTATATCGAGTATACATAGACCCTTAGTATATGAAGATTACTTAGTCTTCTACTTTTATTGCACACCGATATACAGAATATAACATAGTCTCAAATAGACGTCTCATCTAATATCAATCTAATAAGAGTATAAAAATTTGAGCCTATCCCATACATCTAAGTGACAATGCCTCGTATGGCCTATATAATGATTCGTACTCAAATGAAAAGTAAAGAACATAAGAGTCTTAAAACTAAAACAATTTCATTAGCTTGATAGTTACATTGCCCTCGAAAAGTGAGGACCTACCCAACTTAGATGAACAAGAATTCCAAGTCTTCCTTCAAAGTTGTATCAAAGCCCTTCAACGACCGAAACCTAAAATGTCAGGAAAAAAGAAAGAAAATGGGGTTAGTACACCACTTGTACTAAGTATGAGACCACATGTAATGCCCCAAAACAATCTAAGGTGAAATAGAGCCTCGTGAGTGTTTCTTGAGTTAATTTTGTTTTAAAATGAGTTAATTTAGTGTTCTTAGGCAGTGTGTGAAGTTTGGAGGTCAAACGTCCAAGAACGTCCATGACGTTGGGAAGGTGTGCCTTAGATAGCGCTTGTATGTTTTGATGTGTTTGAGTGAGTTTTACGTGTTTGTTTTAATCGAAATTTATGTGGGATATTCCTAAGACCTAGACGACTTAGTTTATAGGTTTAACGTCTGGGAAATACCGCACCTAGGACCCATAAGAGGCCCTAGAGAAGGGCCCAAGACTTGGACCAAACTGCCAAAGTAGTGACCAAACGACGACCCAAGGGACAGTCCGTTGGTCCACCAACGGTCCGTCCACCATGGACGTCGATTCTACCTGAAAGTTCAGTTGTCCAGGATCCAAATGAAGGTAACTCTAAACCAACAAGACCTCACCAACGGTCCATCCTTTGTCAAACAGTCCGTTGGTTGGTCTGTTGGTGAGACTGCCCAAAAGCTGTTAAAGGGGATACGAAGTCTTCGGGTGTTTTGTATATACACCCCAAGTATTTTATGACCCTAGGAGGTTTATTTCAGGCTTTATTATATATATTAAAGTGTTCTAAACCCTAATACCTAATTTTAGACTCCTCTTCCTAAAACCCAAAACCCCTCTCCTTTAGAAGACTCTCTCAAGTCACCATGGAAGCTAGAAGTGAAGATGTGCTAGGAGGGATATTGATGGTAGTTTCTCCATCAAAAATCATTGTTAATTCTTCAATATGAGTCATGGTATCCATCCTTGAACTCTCTTCCATTCAAGGAGCCACTTTTTTAAAAGTTTCAAAAGAGTTTTCAACCCTAGTTTTTTAATCTTCAAATCTAAATATGGGTCTTGCATGAAAACATTTTGAATGAATTAAACAATGATGTATATAATGTTAGTTGATAATTTTAAGGTTAAAAATTCAATGAAATCATGTTAAATCTTTTCATATAATGTTGGCTTAAGAAATGGGTTAAATGAGCATGAATTGGTAGTTTTTGAGCTTTGGTTTCGTATTGTTGATATTGTGGTTAAGTTACTGCCCTAGGGGATCTATTATGATGAAATATTGAGTAAAATGTTATAGGTGATGAAATCTTGGATTAAAGTTTAAGTTGGTTATGTTGATTAAGCTTTAGTTAATAAATGCGCTTGAGTGGTATGGTCCACCTTCTTGGTGGCTGTGATTACTTGAATTGTGTGAACGTGAAGTTACTAGTTTATTGTGAATGAGTCTATGGAGGCTTTTTATGTGAAGTAAGATAATAAATATTCCATTCTTGTTAAATGTGCCATATGAAGTTATTATGTGAAGTAGACTAGAGTGTATGCTTGAATGAAGTTATTCTTGTTAATTGTTTTTTGAAGCTTGTTGTGAGAAGTATGTTAAGGATTATGTCTGAAGGACTTATATGATTATGTGAAGCATGTAAAGTGTGTGATGTGATGAATGAAGGTCAAAGCATGTATATAATTTAAATGTATATGAAATGAAGCTTATGTGCAAGGTGTGCTCACATGTACACACACACTCACACTTGAATGAATGAATTAATCTAAGTTACGTCCTAAGGGGATTTTTGTGGTGAACACTTTCCGTGAGTTGAGATGAAGTGTTTAGTAGCAACCCCACTACATCCCATGAGCTTTCTAAGATAGGTCAAGGGATGAATGCCCTTTGTGAGTTGAGATGAGGTGTTCACTAGTTATACTTAACCTATAGTTTATAATGTAAATAATCTCTGGGAAGTTATGCCTAGCAGCGAGAGAATATGAAGAAGAGGTGGTTACACTTCGTGAGTTGAGATGTTGTATTCCAATGTACTCATGAGATGAATACTCCTCGTTAGTAGAAAATGAGTTACTTAGTAGAAATCTCTTTATCCCTTAACTATGCGCCCGCATAGATGTAGCTATTGGGAAAGACATGTAGAAGCTAAGAGAATGACCTCATTCTAGGCAAGTGAATATCTCTCATCCGGTAGGGGTTAATATCGGGATTCCATGTCTAGATCTCATGGTCTATGTTGGTTAAGCTAACTCCTATAAAATCAATGAATGTGCTAAGTCTTCTAAAGAAGTGTTCTACTTAGGGTAGGTAGTGGAATGGGACGCTATTTATCCATTACACTAGGTAGGCAATCCGAAAGGGGACTCTTGGTGAGTCTTATTTGAATTGAATGAACTAGGTCTTCTAAAAGAAGTTACTAATTAGGGTAGGTGGTGGTATGGAACACTATCTATCCACTGAACTAAGTAGGACCTTCCGAATGGGAAGACTTGGTGCCAAACCTTCTAAAAGAGTGTGCTACTCAGGGTAGGTGGTGGTATGGGACTCCATCTACTTATTGCACTTAGTAGGCATTCCGAGAGGGAAGACTTTGGTGGTTTGTTGGGTGTTCTTCTAGTGTCTTGTCATTGAGTGGGGGCTTGTTTTCCCGAGATGAGTAAGCCAAACGGGGTAAGTCTTGAGGATTGCTTTGGTGTGTATTGAAGGAGGCATATGCGTACTTCCTTCATGGCTTACCTTGGTGACTCTTAGGATAATACTTAGTGAGGGAATATCCTACGGAAATGAGTTCACTTCCTCTTTACTTGGCTTTAGAAGTTCACTCCTTAGAATAGGATGAATTCACTATAATGTTATAAATGGTTCACTGTAATGCCAAGATGAGCTTACTGTAATAATTTGGTAGTTACTGTAAAGTTTTCTTTGGGTTTAAAATTATGGAAATTCTTCTCTAAAAGTGAAATGATGATTCTTATGATGTTTTACTTTTATATTCTTGAATGTTTTACTTAAATGGCATGAAATGTTATTTTACTAAAATGTCCCTTTTTGCATGTTTTTGCCTATGCCGTACTTAATAAATTTTTTTGTACTAACCCCATACTTTTCTATACTATATAAGTATAGGTCTTGGAAGCAAGGTTGAAGTGTAGAAGGAAAAGCTTGGGAAAGTTCTTATCAAGCCAAAGTGTGTCCTCATATATTCGAGGGCATAATTTCTATCTTATTAGTTTCTTTATGTTAAGACTTATTATGTATCTCTTTCAAATGTAAAGGGACGTGTTCTTAAGTTAATTATGTCGTGCCTTAAGTTGGCTTGTGAAGATGAGATTTTCTAGGTATTTATAAAGAATTCCTTTTTATGTTTATTTTCTTGAAAATTTTTAATTCCGCATTACTTTTCATGTCGTATGTAATGAAAGATAGTTAAAGGGCTTGTACAAGACCCCAAAGGGTCAAGTACGCCTTGTCATGAAACGAGGGTTCTCCCTAACTTCTAGGGGGTACTTTCGGGTCGTGATACGACATGTACATATAATATCAAATCATGCTAAAAAAGGACATTTCATTAAACTATGCACTTTCCTTTGAAAAACCTTTATGCACATAAAAAGAGACCATACCAATCAAAAGACATATTCATTAAGTCATAGGCATGTACATCACAAGACCAACAATGCTAAGTCTATTCCAGCCAACATATATATCATATAATTTGAACACATAGTCAAAGTAACTCTATCATCAAGTTATAATATCAACAAGCATGAATAAGAGTACATTTAACATAACCAAAGCAAGACCATTACTCATGACCCCCTTTAAGTCCACTTGTGCAATGAATAATAAAATCCCCATAACCCTACTTAATAAAGTAAACCTATGAAGAACCATAACCAATGTCCAACTTCTCATAACACATCATTAAGAGTACATGATATCATACTTTAGCAATATAGACCAAATACATGTTCATAAGAGTAATTAACATCACATAGTGTCATTAATATGTTAGATCATCATATACTTATCATTTACATTTATAAGCATATACATACATAAGAACATCATCCTAAGACTTCCCTCAAGACTAACTAGTGCAATGTATAGGTAGAGTCCCATACCCCTACCTAGAATAAGCTAAACCCTAGGTCATCTTAGTTAGAGTTCATTCCTTTAATTCCTTTTACCTTTTGGGAACATCGTGCCTTATCCGACATAGACCAAATGAGCTAATGTGGAATCCGGTTTCATGAAACCCTACACCGACAGAAGGCGGACTACTTGCCAAGGTAGTACCAAAACATGAACAGAACAACTACGTGGATCTACTAGCTAGTATTCCTATGGGGGAAACATAGTTCAAGAACTAGGAGATATAGTTAGGACCTCTTTATGCTACGTGCATTCTGGTCTCCAATCTCAAGAGTACAATAGTTATCTTACCTTCCATATGTGGGAAGAGACACTCCTCACTCTAGTTCACTCGGTGCAAAGCTAGAGTCCCTTTTTGAAATGTCTTTAATACCTTTATTAATCATCATAGCTTAATGTAGGTCGTAGGGTCTATCCCTTATATAAACATCATCATCATAGCTCAATAAGAATTGCATGAGTATTTTCCTTTCATTACAATTCATATAAGTGAAATTAGCACATTAACATATTCATATCATGATAAGGCACATTGGTAAGTTATCACCATCCTTATAACACACTACTAGAAATATGATCTAGTGTCACGGTTATGCTACCGTTGAAATAGGCTTACCTACCGTTGTTGTGGCTTTAATGCCACAGTTTAGGCAACCGCTACAACAACTTGCGTAGCAATATATCTATTGCGACGGTTTTGTTGGAGGTAACAATTACTCTAGAAGTTAATAACCCTCTTGCGACGGATTCAAGATTAATTAATTTCCAACGGTTAAATTTGTATTAATATGGTTATAAACTGTTTAAATAAAGTTTTATGCCGCATTTATTTCCAGTCCATTGGCGATGATTAAAACTGTAATAGTATGATTATATACTGTCGCAATAGAGTTTTATGCAACAGTTCATTATAGGTTGTTGCTACGTTTAATTAACAACAATTTCATTCTAATGCAACAATTATGTTATGGTAATGCATCAGTTTTAAGCTATTATAATTGTCGCTCAATGTCTATTGCTACATTTATTACAGGGTTAATGCAACAATTCATGTCAAGCTATTGCAATGATTAATATTAGGCTATTCCAACATATATATACTATAGGTTTCACATAAATTCTTAATTGATCCATTGCAATAATTTTATAACATAAAATACACATAAAAAGATCATGGGAAGAAGTTATATTTCATTACTGAAATTGTAATCTAAGATCCATGGTTGCAATTGGGTACGTAATATCCATATAAGCAATATAGATAAACATTTTCAACCATTCAAAAAGGGTGAAATGTATAAATGCACTAGACATGTACTTTCTTCATTTTTTTTTTTAAAAATAGACTTCGAGAACATATGTAAAGTTAACATCAACTCAATTCAGCTCCTAAGTCAAGTCCTGAGTATGCTTTCATCTCTTTTAATGTCATCACCTACATAGAATTAATGAATATACAAAATAATTTAGAAATTCTGTTGCAAAAGTTCAATGACTTCAGTGATATATTTTAAAATTATCACTCTATATCTACGGCAGACATATAGATCAATAAACTTCGAATGGCAGTAAAGAAATTAAATTTAACTATGGTAAGGAACTTGCATCATCTTGTTAGCATTCAAAACATACAAGAAGGTGAAATGTACTTGGCCGAGCTAGTAGAGGCAATATTGCCAATTACTAATATTCATGTATGATAGAGTACTCTAGTTCTAAACCTTCACACAATGTGCATTTTATGTACAACAAGTAATAAGTTTACTTTGTTTCTTCAGGAAGGAAAAATAAAAGAAACTGGTAACACTAGCAAATTGAAGTTTGTACTTTGTGAAGCTAGCTATCACTACTATTCTTATAAATTTGAGTGTCTATAGATACTAACATTCGCAACTTATTTTAAAATTTAGGAAGCATGATACAATAAAATCTCTGTACCAACTAAAATAAACATTGTATTTAAAAATACACTACAATACAACGGGTAACAACCATCCAAACAATGTGAAAGTCTACAGTTAGTCACTCTGTGTTACTAATTCATCCAAGAAACAACCGTTAGATCTTTATTTATCTCAACTGTATAATTTTTCAAATAATAAAATAGACTTGCATATGAATTATTTAAGGAAAAATAAAACCAGCACCTCTGTTGAGATTTACACAACAAGAGGAAACAAAATTGACAGAAATGCTATTATACTTGATGATCTAATCCTAGACTTAGCTGATAAATTTCATCACCAGAAAAATTACATCAAGACTCACAATTTTTGGAAGTTTAAAAAAGTACTTCTTGAAGCAAAAAACCAAGAGATAACAACTACTAATCTTTGTAAATCAACTAATAAATAAAGAAGTCATTGCTTTGATTTTTAAAGTTTCAAGAGATATTTGCATACTTCATATGGATATTATCCCATCACTGCTAGTTCAAATCAATAGTTACTCAAAATTTGTATCTTCCTCATTGTTAATGAGTCTTATGTATTTACAACAACAAGAACAATGACTAACTAAATAATAGAAGCCAAAAAAAACCCTAAAAAAAAGAAAAAAATGGTAACACATACTATTCACAAGAGGTGTCTGCTAACACAAGCCATTCACAAAACATCAGTGCATCACTAATACTTCAATAGCTGGACATTTCTATAGGCCCTATGTGTTGGGAGAATGAACTGAAATGGACAGAACAAATGACAAAGGGGAGATTTCCTAGAACAGTGGTATATTAAATAACATTAGATGACACTTAATAACTTATAGCCGACGAACTTGATCCTAGAAAATACTCAGCTAACCAAATGACCAACAAGGCCACAATAAGTTGAAATAGGAAATAACAAAGTCGACAAGGCCGTACTCAATAGTCCATTCTAACATCAATGTTACAACATTCCAACAGACGTTGAAATGCTACAACGAGAAAAAAAAAAGGAGAGATCTCCTAAAAGAGTGGTATAGAATCTTCATATATGATACTTAATAACTCATAGCCGACGAGGTTGATCCTAGAATATACTCAGCTAACCAAATTACCGATAAGGCCACAATTATAATAAATAACAGACAAGTCCACAATCTAAATAAATGGCGACACAAACCTTAGTCGATTATTTGAGCAGAAGTAACTTCTCTTGGGAAAGGAACGGACAATGCTGCTAGTAAGTTAGGATCAATTAATCCTGCATGCTAAAGTTGTGAAACTACATATGTTGTTAATTCTTGTCGCATAGTTCTCCTTTGTTCTTCCATTTGTTTATCTATTTTTTATATACTTTCTTTCAGTTGTTGCATTACATCATATTCAAAGTTTGCTCAGAATTGTCAACGTTCTTTTTTAAAGTTCTCTTCGTAACCCCACTCCATATTGCCTTAGACGTCCCAGATGTTCAGGACCCATTACGACTGAGAAAGCATCAACAGACGGACCATTTATGCTCATTTGGTTTTAAATTTCCTCAATTTCAGCCTAACAAAGCATATCCAACAAGTATTTTTGTAAATAAAATTTAGAAAAAATAATTGGCCTCAGTAAAAACGATTATATTAACAATATTCGTACATTTTTTACTAGTTGTGTTCTCATTTTGATTCCTTGTAAAATAATCAGGTTTTCTTATTCTTGTGACAATAAAGAGCTCCTAGTGGATACATGTTCCTTTTCTTTTTCCTAGTAACATAATAATAGATATCAGGAATTTCTTAAATGACATGTTAAGACTAGATAATAAATAAGAGAATGCACAAATTTACTATGGATTAAAGCAAAGCTCTTTTTGCCTGATGTGTGTGAATTTTTCAGCTTTTTCCGGTTCCTAGTATTTGTTTCAGACATTTTCTGCAAATAAATTAATTAGTAATGTTAACTAAAGGCATATGGGTGCTACATTATGTAATATACGAGGTCAATGTCTCAATATTTATTTTTTTAACAAACCCAAGTAAAGAATGTGCTTTGTAAGTATGAACATTACCATCATATGAAGCTAAAATCAATCTGCAGACATTATTCTTGTAAGTTTCAAAACTTGATTCGTAAAATCATCAAATATAAATAGAATCTGAGTCAAACAAGTGAAAACTTACAACCCAATCAGCATAACTCCACTGGAAAGCTTAACTTACTGTTGCATTAATATGCTAACCTTAAAGTCTCTCTTTAAGGTAATCATAATACTTTGTCAACTTTTTATTCAAGTCAGTTTAGTTAGAAAAACAGGTAAGCAGCGCTTTAGATTAGTTCTGAGTATGTTTTAAATCACTAGTCAAAAGCACATAAAAGAGTTTATCCAAAAGGGCACTTAGTTTAGTGAAACCTTGACGCAAATTTCAGAGATCAAACTTAACTAATATATAAGTTCTTAAGTTTTTTTAAATAGTAAACAGTTGAATACATGACTTTTTATCTTTTCACATTTGTATCTTATCAACTTCTAAATGAAATTATTGAGTTTAGACTATTATAAATAAGAAAAACAGCCAGGAACATAAAACACGTGCTTGTTAATCTTACCTATATAGTGAGATAAGCATAAAAATCTCACTAAATGATCATTTCTCTAAGATTGAAGCAAAATGCTCCGTTTTAGTTGTGACTACCACACTAGAAGAAGTAACAAGCTGCAACTATATTGCAATAGAGAAGAGAATAGCAGAATATAAAGTTAAAGAAAAATAAAGCTATATCACAAAAGAGATCAAGAGAAGAATAAGATGTTTAAGATTCTGAACTATATTTCACCTTAAATTTCTCAGACTTCCAATATTAAAGGAGCTCTCTAAGCTGACATTCTGGAGTACAAACAGGCTTTTTTGTCATTCGAACTTCATCGTAGAGCTAATGAGCAATAGTAGAATAAATCTAGTGACTTCTCTATTGAGTGACTTTTAACAATTAGAGTCTTATCGTTTAACATCTTTTAAATGATTTTATTTATTTTATGTTATGTTACCTTTTCAAAAGTATATACATTCTTTCAAATAAGCACTCAAGTTTAGATATTATTTTAAATGTGAGGTTCTTATTTTCGTGATATAAATTTTTGAGTGCTATAATAATATAAATGGTATATAGATATCACAGGGGACACTACATCTTGACTATATCTGCTACACATTCAGTCACAACAAATACGATAATATTAGGTGAACTAACTAGGTTGAGGAAATGAGAAATGACCTTGAATGCTTGTGTGTTGCATAGACAAAGAGTTTTATTATGCTTGGACTTTTCAGTACAAGTTCCTAGCAAAGTTTCGGCAACAAAAATAAAATTTTCCACTTAAATAGTATCTCTAGATCATCATATAAATCATTTATGTCAAAATAAAATTCATCATAAAAATTATCTTGTATATCTAATTCAGTCCAACCTTGAGTTGTTACTTCTATTACCTCATATGCTACTAATATATCATAAATTATTCTTTTTATATCTGTATTAAGACCTTTTAATATATAGAGTATTATTATCTTGTAATTAACATCGTCATCTAATAAATAAGAGTTCATTTTAATCATTTTTTCGCTTAAAATTTTATTCCTTCCAACCTCTTAATAGATTATACTTATTTATTATGTAATAATAATGGTTTAATAATCATCTCGTCTGGTCACTACTACAGTTTTCTTCTTTTGACTGGTTACCCTAACAGCGCCTCAACTTTGTTTACTTTACCTATCGGTTTCAACCTTAGGATGGCATAGTCTGGGCATACCTATTCGCAGAATATTTCTGTAGCAAACTTTCTAAAGATGGTTATTAGAACATTATTAAAACATAATAAACAATTACAATCAACAAGATATTATCAGGAATAAAGTAATTTAGCTACTCATGAATTTAAATGTGTATACCTGTTTTTGTAGATTTGTTGTTTCAAATTTGTTCTCCATATCTTGTTTTATTATTATCTAGCTCTGATACCAATGTGGGGTGGAAGCGGAATTATAAGAAAGAGAGAGAAAGATGTAATAGAGGAAAGAGGATTGATTTTATTATGAGGGAAGGCCCTCTATTTATACTACCAAACTTACATTTCTGGCCAATATAAGTGGCCGACACTTTCTTTACACATGGCCTAATTATATTTGGCCGACGCTAATAAACAAAATACATACTATTACAACTTTACAAGTAGCTGTTATATATTGTCTAATAAAAAGTAAATCTTATCTCATAAGATTCTTATCTCCGATTCTTTGTCATCATAGCTTGCTTATCTCTTCCATTTACTCCAAATCGACATCTGGTACAACATTATCTTCTCAGTTACATTTGGAACATCTGTGATCTGGATATTTGTTTCCAATAAGCTTACAATATCTGACTAATAATTCTTCTGAAATAAATTCCTTTTTTAATGCTCTTGTTGTAGGTTGTTCCTCTGGTTTTAATAATGATAAAATCCATTGCTGAACTTCATCCATATCTGTTCTTCTTAATTCCTTGGAGTTTGAATATATCATAACTTGGTCTCTTGCATAGTAGCTCCAAATAGCATTGCCGTTTAAATAATTATTAGCTAGTTCTTGTATAATTGTTGATATACCAATTATCCTTTTATTTGCATAAAAGCCTGGTATCTCTATCTTTGGTATTTCAGCCTGCTTTTCTATGTCTTCTGGTATCATCATATCTCTAGTTAGACCTATCTTTATAACTTGAATTGGTGACTTGATTTCTTCATATAATATCTCAGCTGGTGCTGTATAAAACTTAATATAAAATAAATTCCCTTTTGTAACTCTTTTGTATGTGACGAACCCTTTGTATAATTCTGGTATTCCACTTATCTCTTTTCCATCATATGTGTATACTGTACCAAGTAAACCATAATTATAACATGTTCTAACTAAATTTGGACTAGTTTTGGGTTGTGCGATTAATCTATTATATCCTTGTAATTTTTGGGTTATATAATCTTCTTCTGGATTTTTGGTTTGTGTAGATCTGGGGTTTAAATTTAAATATGTTTGGATCTTATATATGTTTTCGATATACGATTGTGCAATGTAATTGTATCTCTTTTTATCACTCTGTATGCTAGCTGCATATGTGGAAGTTTGTGGTTCTGTGGGTATTTGTATTTGTGTATGTTGGATAAATGGTTTTATAAATAACTGGTTTAGGTTTGTGTTTCGTGATTTCTCACTAGCTTTCCTGCTTGTACCTGCAGCTGTATTTGAACAAACTTTGTCATGGGTTTTATGGAGTTTCCCATCGTTTCCTTTTAGCTCTGGCTGTTTTTCGTCTGCCGAACGACGTAGCTCCACATTTTTATAGTCATGTTGTTGACTTATATTAGCTCTAGACTTCAGATTATCTTCATTAGTCTGTAGCCTTTGTATCTCATTATCCATTCTATCCACTTTAGTACAAAGTGTAGTAATGGCTTTGAATAGCTCTTCAATTGTATGTTCATTTTTGTCCTCAGTTTGAGTAGCTTTGTCTTGATAGGTAGTCTGCAACCATATTTTTATCAGTTTTGATTACTTCAATTGTAAATGTAAAATTTCATATGTTCAATACTAGTCTCCTTATTTCCTTTGTCGTAACTGAATCTTCTACCTTTTTAGTTATCCACCATTTTACCTGGGTATTATCTGTTCTCACAATAAACTTATTGTAAACAATGTCTGGTTCAAATGCCAATAAACATTTATATAATGCAAATAACTCTTTTCTATTTATTTCCCATTATATTTGTGCTTCTGTATAGGATCCTGAGTAATATCTACAATGATGTTCTATTTTTTCTATGTCATATTTGTATTTTAGAACTCCTGCATAACTATGATCACTTGAATCTGTTTCAACGATGTAGGTAAATGTTTTATTTTCATCAGGAAAGTATAGTTTTGGTAGTTTTTTACATAAATACTTAATATGTTTTATATGTTCTTTATCTTTGTTGTCAAAATAATATTCAACGTCTTTTTTAAGTTTTTTATGTAAGGGTTTTAGATGTTCTGCTAATTTTGGTATGTATTCCCTTACTTGATTTACTAATCCCAGAAAGGATTGTAATTTCTTTTTTGTGTCTATATTTTCATCAAGGGTAATTATTTTCTGTACTATATGGGTTTGCATTTTTATTCCATTTTTATCTATTTGTATTCCTAGAAATTCTATCTGTGGTTTCATAATTTCTGCTTTCTTTTTACTTAAGCTTATACCTGAGTGTTTAATTATATATATAAATTTTTCTAACAACCTTATATGTTCATCTTGTGTTTAAGAATATAGTAATATATCATCTATATATACAATACAATTTTCTAACTGGTTAAAATAGTTATCCATAAAATGTTGATATCTACCTGGTGCATTTTTATATCCAAACGGTAAAACATTCCATTCATAGAAACCTTGCGGTACTGTGAATGCTGTTAGCTGTTTAGATTCTTCTTCTAGTTTTAGATGATAAAATCCTGATTTACAGTCAAATTTACTAAAATAGTTATATCCTTGTATTTGTCTTATTTTTAGTATCTTATTTGGTATTGGATAATTATATGTTTTAGTTTTGGCATTTAAGTTACGATAATCTATAACCATTCTACTTTTACCTCTTTTTTGTTCACTATGTTTTATAACTATAAATGCTGGACTTGTATGTTTACTATTGCTCTCCTGTATATAATTATTTTCTAATAATTCTTCTATATGTATTTTAATTTTAGACTTAAGTGTTGAAAAAGTACTTGAAATACCTACTTTGAGAAATTGGTTTAAAAGAAAAAAGGAAGAATATTATGTAGTTAGTCAGAAAGAACATATTATAGATTGTAAATATGCAAGAGGAAAAGCATATATACCTATACTAAGTAAACGAATAATAAATAAAGAAATACAAGATATAAAAGCTAAAACACCTTTAAAATATGTACATTTAGGAGGAACAGAAATATTAATAAAAGCTTGTTTTAGAGAAGGAATAGATACACCCATTGAAATATACTTAGCAGATGATAGAATTATACACCCTATAGAAAAAAGTGTAATTAGTGCAGTAAAAGGAAACTTAATATACCAAAAATTTAAATTTATAATAAGTGCCAATTATACAGTAGCATTAACAGATAGAAATACAGATAAATCATTAGTATGATATTGGAAAATGTCTGGAATAGAGTTAGCACCAGGCAGTAAAATATTTACAACAAGATGTAAAAACTTATATATATTAACAGCAAAAAATAAATAACAGCAAGAAATAAAATTGATAAAATAAAGATAGAAAATCCTTTCGAAAAAATAATTACTGTAATAGACAACAATGACTATAGCTATAAAGAAATTGACATAGAAGAAGATTTAGAAATTGTAAAAGAAAGATTAAGTACTTCAAGTGTACAAATACGTTAACAAGAGCTACCTCATCAAGAATGAGTACATCTAAAAGAAACTATGAAATCCCACAAAACTTATTAGATAAGGAAGAAATAACACCATATCATTATTTCATAACAGGAATAATAGACCAAAGAAGATATAAAATTTTGATAAATACAGGACAAGAAGAAAATTACATAACAAGAGATTTAGTATTAGAAGAAGAAATTATAAAAACAGGACACATATGCCCTGGATTACCTAGTGAGATAGTAAACACAAATGAAGAAACAACGGAAAAAGAAATAATTATAGGAGGAATACCCTTAATAATACCATTTAAAATATACCAAGGAAATCATAATATTACATTAGGTATAAAATGGTTAGAAAAAGTTAAACCGTACAATATAGAAAATGAACAATTAACAATAACTTGTCAAAATAAGAAAATAATTATAAAAAGAACAAAATGAATAATGAAAATATTTATACTTGCAAAAATTATTGTAGAAGGATATCACAACAGATATTATACCCCTATGATAGATACAGGAGCAGAAGCAAATATATGTAAATATAATTGTCTACCAGAAGATAAATGGGAAAAATTAAAAACACCTATGGTAGTAACAGGATTTAATAATGAAGGAAGTATGATTAAATACAAAGCAAAAAATATAAAAATACAAATATGGGAAAAAATACTGACAATAGAAGAAATGTATAATTTTGAGTTTACAACAAAAGATATGTTACTAGGAATGCCATTTTTAGATAAATTCTACCCACATAATAATAACAAAAACACACTGGTGGTTTACTACACCATGCGGAAACAAAATAGGAGCAAAAAGAGTAAATAATAAACAACGAAAACCTATAGAATGGATAAAAGGAAGTGAAAAAATAAATCAAGAAATGGAAAATATAAATTAGAAACAAATATCACAATTAGAAATTATCATATTTACAATAGATAAAGTTAAAATAATAAATGAACAACTAGAACAATTATATAACGAAGATCCATTACAAGGATGGGAAAAAGGTACTTCTAAACTTTCTAAGGGTAGATTTTCTATCCATAATCTTGTTGTTCCTACAAATGTTCTTTCTATATACCTTGGTGTTTCTGTTGTTTTTATTTTGTTATCTATTAGTTGCTTAGATATATTTCCTATCCATAGTAATATTGCTTTATTTATATCTGTAATACAATCTAGATCTAAGAAATTATATTGGGTAAAAGCTAAAGAAAACATAGATCAATATGATAAAATAAAATTAGAATTATAATGATTAAACCAAAAAAGGTTTGAAGTTTGGCAAAAACGAAGTAATAATATTTATAAGATAAAATTTATTAAAGACCCAAACAAATTAAGTAAACTTTTTAAAATTTTGTACAGAAAAATATAAATGAATAATACAACAAGTAAAGAAACTAAAATATCAAAAACCAAGATAGATAGAAAAGTGCGAAAGATATGGAAAAAGTTAAAACCTTTATACATAGAATATGAATTATCACAACTTACTAAAACAAGTAATGATATAACAAATCATTTGATAAACATAATTTCAAAAACAGAACATAAATATGTTTGTTACTTGAAAAAGCAATATGAACAAAGAAATATATAAGCAACAATTGATAGAAAAAAATAGAAGAAAAAAGACAAGAATTACAACATAGGAAAGAAAGATTAATAGAAAATATGTTAGCAGAAGTGTGTAAAAATCAATATTAGCACAAAAGAAAGTTATATTTATGTTAGAAATACAAATAGATTGCCTAGAATATAAATTACAACATAATATAATTCATAAATTATAATGAATAAAGAAGAATTTGCAGTAGACGAAAAGACATATGAAAACCAAGATGGATTAATGATAAAAATAATATTTTCAAACCTAGGAAGACGATATAAAAAATAGGAAATAATTTATATTTAATGTTAGAAAAAGAAACAGCAAAATTAGAAGATAGTCTAACAGCTATGATAAGAATAACAAAAGAAAATGAAGAAATAGACAAATCAAAAGAAATTGAAAAAATAAAAATACAAGCAAAACCAGAAGTACAACATTTAGAAGAAATAAAAAATACAAGAATAAGTGAATTTGAAAAAGAATTAGCTAGGTTAAAATTATTATATGAAACTAAACAAAAAGAGAAACAGATAGAAAAAGAAAAAGAGCTAGAATTAACTAATGATATAAAAGAGATGGAACAAAAACTAAATGAAGACCTTGAAATAAATGAAATAGACGAAAATGAATCAGATACAATAAATGACCAAAAATCAGAAATAAGTGATATAAGTGAGACATACACAGAAATTCTAGAACAGGTAAATAAACCAAAAAAATGAGAAATAAACACAGGAGATATGAATCGACCTAGTATGTCAAGAGTTAAAACTCCAGACAATAGTCCCAGAAATAGTCCTAGAATTAGTCGTAGAAGGACACCACCAACTTATTATACAGAAAGTTATCAGCAATCAGATAGAACTAACGCAATATGGAATTATTAGATTAAATAAAAATTGGATACTAAAACCAATAAACGAACAATATAATTTCTTAGATCTAGATTGTATTACAGATATAAATAAAGCAATATTACTATGGATAGGAAATGTATCTAAGCAACTAATAGATAACAAAATAAAAACAACAGAAACACCAAGGTATATAGAAAGAACATTTGTAGGAACAACAAGATTATGGATAGAAAATCTACCCTTAGAAAGTTTAGAAGTACTTAGAAGTGACAAGAAAATGGATGGATCTCCATAAGCAACAAATATAGATATACTAGATAAATATGAATCAACAATAAGAAATGAATTTGGTGGTATGACCACAGATATAAGAGAACAAAATAGAGAAAAAACAATAAATAGACAACTTATGACAAAATTAGCTATATGTAAAATGTGTTATATAGAAGAATACACTTTTGCATTTAAAGAATATTATTACAAAGCAAAATACAATTTAAATGAAGCAAAAGAAATAAGACAACAATATTTTACGAAATTACCATAACCATTTAGTACAAAAGTAATAAAAGATTGGAATGATGAAGGATTGGTAGATACTTTAGGAGCTAGAATAAAATTTTTACATCAATGGTTCATACAACTACGTGAAAAGCAAAAAGAAAAATTAAAAATGGAAAAAGTACTAAACAAGAATTTAGCCTGTTATAAAAATAAAATGGCACCACAGTTTGGATGTACAAATAAAAAGCAAAAGCCTTAAAGGTATAAAAATTATAGAAAAACTAAAACTAGGTATAAATATAAAAAATCAAGACAAAGATATTATGTAAAAAACTATAAAATAAAAAGACCATATAGACCAAAAAGAAAACCATCACAATGTACTTGCTACAATTGCGGAAAAGGTTACTTCACATAGTAGAGCAAACTCATAATGCAAATCAAAATACTTAAAGCCCTAGGACAAAATAAACTACAAATAGCAATTGTTTAATAAAAATGTAACCCATCTTCACTAAATTATAGTTACAAACTCTAAACTACAAATGGATTATACCAAACACTTAAATAGGAACAAATAACATATATTTCAACAAACCCATTTGTTATTCTTTAAGATTTTTTAGAAACCCTTCAATGGAATTTCTGATTTTTGAAAATAGTACATCTATAACAAAATAGAGACAATGAGGACTTAGAAATAACCTTTAAAATAGTAAACCTTTGTATGCAGAAGCTTACTATGAAGAAGACTTCATTTGGACAAGAAATCTATTGCAGACGAAAATTCACACCTGAGAAGAAGACCAATGTAGGAGAAGAAACTGATTTTCTTCAGATCTCAAAGATTGTTGTCGAAGACAATCGAGGAGTCACCGGAGTTCTAGAAATTTAGGGCTATCTCATCCCCTTGATTTTGATTATTGGAGAAATGGAATGGGTATTTGGGAATATATTTGAGCTCTTAGTTTACTAAAATAAAAAGAAGTGCAGGTCTACTAAATTAATAGAGGGAAATGAATTTTTCACATAAAATTCGTAGGTTGGGTAATTTTTTTATTAACTTTTCACTTAAACAAACCGTTGCCACCAAATGTTTTTTTGCCATGGTTAATAAGCGTGTGGCCATAGATAGTCTATAGCAGCGATTACATAGATGATGCAACAGTTTATATTAAGAATTGTTCTATTTGATTTAAGGATATATTGCAACGGTTATAACATTTGCAACACATACTCTATTGCCACGATTGTAAAATTTTTGCCAATTAAGCATTGCATAGGTCAAATTTCTATTAGTGACATTTACATCTTAGCAAACACCTCACAAACCATAGTCAAGATATTTCAATTCAACATCATACCGACAATATCAGTCCTAATATAAGGCATACTTCAATACAATATCGTCACTTAACCACAAGTAACCATAATTGAAGTAAAGAATAGGGATCACAAGACTTACCAAGTCTTCTTCATAATTCATCATCAAGGTCTTACCATAACACCTAAAATCAACCCAACAAGTGTATAATATCATCACATATCAATAGCTAACATGATAACAAAGCCAATTGAATCACTATATCACAATCTATCACTAGTTTATATCTTAAGCTAAATGACATAGGTCAAATCCATAATACACTTCATAACCTAGATCAATTACTCAAGAAAGAGCATGATATGATTCAAACTCATCTTGATATATTCATAATTTATACAATAACATCATATAGTAATAATTCCACCAATAATAAATTCAATTGAACCAACATTACACAATTCATATCAAGATCACAACCTAGGGTTAAGGGGAATAGGTCATCACCTACAATCTAGACCAATCCATCAAGAAATAACATAATTGAGTTAAAATATATTTTAATAGATTCATGATATCGAAAATAAATCATAAAAAAAGTATTTGACAACACCAATTTCGTATTGGAAGAAAACCCACTTAGAACTCGACATTTTGAAATCAATTTGATGGAACCCTTTGAGGAAGGAGGTCTCAAAGGTGAAAGGAATCCAATACCTTAATGTTTGATGAAGATTTAAGGAGAAACTTGATCTTTTTCAGCCCTTGAACCCACCTCTAGCTTGGTCTTCAATGGGGTATCTTTGGGAGAGAGAAAGAATAGAGAATTTGGTTTTGGGAATTGTGATAGCTTAGATTAGTCTAATTAGGTTAGATTATTTATATAGATTGTTAATTAACTTAATTAGACCTCACCTAACCCCAAATTAAACTCCTAAATAAGCCAACTAGTTAAATGAATTAAATAAACATGAGCAGCAAAACCAGCCCCTCACAGACGAGACCCCAATCGACGCCTCGTGTGTCAATCGACGACCATTGTTCCCTTCAGTGCTGCACATCCGTCGATGAGTTCAGAGACTTGTCAAAAATCTGCCTTTTTCAAAATTTTAAGTATTCATCGACGGAGGCAGTCGACGCCCTATAGATTGGACCACGAGCCATTTGTGGCAACCGGTGGTGACACTGTCCATTGACAACTTTTAGTAACTTTTGCAAGGGTCCTCGTCAAGGGCCCTTAGTTGGTCCTTGGAGAGTCGTGCCCGGACTTTTCGACTATGAACTAACTCTAATACTTGTTTTACACCCTTCCACCAGAATTCATCAGTATCCGACTCCTAAAAGCTAGTCAAATAGGCTAAGGCACGTTAGCACCTCATTACACTAGTTTCCGGACGTCATGGACGTTCTTTGACGTTTTGATTCCCAAACATCCTAAATGACCTATATTCATTAAAATTGACCTTAAACAGTGTCTAAACCTCTTGACACTCATTTTATGCTCTAGAACACGTCTTAGACTTTCAAAGTGTTACATTATCCCCCCTTAGGAACATTCATCCCCGAATGACACTAAAATCTTTTGAAAGGAAGGAAGAATCAAGACTAGCAGCCCAAACAATAAAAGTAAAAAACAACATCAATCATATCATTTATAATAGGCAATTCAAAAATTCAATTACCACACATTAGGCTCAACATTATGAGGAATTTCCTTCTCACAACAACAACATGAGCTCAACATACCATATATGAGTCAATTATGCCAAATCTTAACTTACCAACATGATCAATATCATTTCATAAAGACTCACCATATCAAAATGAACAACATAACTCAAAACAAGAAGGATTGCAATTTTTCAAGTCAAAATGCATAATTTCCCTATGACTTTACTGCAATGACATCAAAAATGCACATTTTTTCAAAACTTCACCAAAAACCAAAGAAACATCAATTTTTGTCATTATATTCATTATTACTAAGAACAACTAACCTTAGTTATCAAATAGATGAGGGTAACGGGACTTCATGTCGGCCTCGGCCTCCCATGTCGCACCCTCAACTAGGTGATTCTTCCATGACACCTTTATGGATTACACCTCCTTGTCCCTTAACTTCTTTACTTCTCTATCAAGGATTTGAACAAGAACCTTCTCATAAGAGAGGTTATCTTGAACACCAAGCCTCTCAATAGGATGAATGGACTAGGGATCACTGATACACTTCTCCAGAATCGAAACATGGGAAACCGGATGAACTGAAGCCAATTCACTAGGCAACCTCAACTCATATTCCACCTTACCAATCTTTTGCATGATTTCATAGAGACCACATAACAATGACTCAACTTCTCTTTCTTGCCAAATCTAACCACCCCTTTCATAGGCGAATTTTTTTAATACACCTTATCTCCCTCTTCAAACTCTAAATCTCTTCTCCAATGATCGTCATACGACTTTTTGCCGACTATAGGCTGTTTGAAATCGGTTCCTTATGATATGAACCTTCTTCAAAATCTTATAAATTAAATCGGGACCCAAAAGTGAAGACTCACTTACTTCAAACCATCCAATTGGAGATCTACATCTCCTACCATACAAGGCTTCATTATGAGCAATAAATATAGAGGAATGGTAACTATTATTGTAAGCAAACTCCACCAAAGGGAATTGATTATCCCAATTTTCCTTGAAATAAATAATGCAAGCTCTAAGCATATCCTCAACGGTTTGAATAGCACACTCCGCTTGACCATCTGTTTGAGGATGATTAGCTTTACTTTGGTACCCAACCCTTTTTTGAATGATCTCCAAAACCTCAATGTAAATTGTGCACCCCTATACGAGTATGATGGATAACGGAATACCATGGCGGCACACAATCTCATCTATGAAGATCCTTGCATAATCCTCCGCCGTATACCTAGACTTACGGGAATAAAATGAGCAGATTTGATCAACCTATCCACAACCACCCATATAGAGTAATATTGCTTTTGTGTTTGAGGAAAACCTACCACAAAATCCATATTGATGTCTTCCCACTTCCAAGTAACAACTTGCATTTCTTGAAGTAAACCACCCAGTTTTTCGTGTTCGGCTTTTACTTGTTGGAAATTTGCACACTTTTCTATAAATTCCGCTATGTCCTTTTTATTCCTTCCCACCAAAATACTTCCCTAAGGTCATGGTAAATCTTAGTCAAACCTGGATGAATGGAGTAACGGGAGCGATGAGCTTCTCAAGAATCCGGTTTCTCAAATCGTCTACGTTGGGAACACACAAAAACTTCCTTGATACCTCTAGACTCCATCCCCCCTAAGGATAATGACTCACTAAGCTTGCCAAGAACCGATTCTTTCAACTCCATCAATGGTTGATCAAGGTGTTGTTTAGACTTCACCTCAACCACCAAATATGACTCGACTTATGATGGACCATAAGATAACCATTTGGAGAATATTCAAACCTAATACCCAATCTAGCCAACCTATGAACATTTTTCACTAGGTCTTTCTTAGCTTTCTCTACATGAGACACACTACCCATGGTCATACGATTTAGAGCATCCGAAACCACATTGGCCTTGCCAGGGTGATAGAGAACACTCATGTCGTAACCTTTCAACAATTCCAACCACTTTCCCATGTTTCATAAGAACACACCCTAAATCCACTCAGGAAGCATCGCAATACACAACAAAGCCCTTTGTACCCTCCGGTAAAGTCAACATCGGAGCGGAAGTAAGCCTGTCTTTCAAGATTTAGAAGCTTCTCTCACATGCCTCCGACCACTCGAATTTCTTACTCTTTTGGGTAAAAGTAGTCAAGGGAGATGCAATGGACACAAAACCATCCACAAACCTCAAATAACAACCCTCTAGACCCAAGTAACACCTAATGTCGGTTGGAGTCAAAGGTCTAGACCAATTTTCACTGCATCAGTTTTCCTTGGATCAACTTCTACCCGCTCACTAGAGATGATATGACTAAGAAACGCTACTAACCTCAACCAAAACTCACATTTGATAAACTTGACAAATAATTGGTTCTCCTTAAGCACTTGTAACACCACCCTCAAATGGTCCATATGATCACCCTCATTTCAAATATACCAAGATGTCGTCAATGAAGACAAGGACAAATGAATCTAGGTAACTTCGAAACACCCTATTCATGAGATCCATAAATTCTGTCGAGGCATTAGTGAGACCAAAGGACATTACTAAGAACTTATAGTGACCATATCTAGTCCAAAAAGCCATTTTTGGTATATCTTCATCTATCACCCTAAGTTGGTGATACCTCGATCTCAAGTCAATCTTAGGAAAGTATCTTTCCCCTTGGAGTTGATAAAAAAATTCATCAGTCCGAGGGAGAGGATGCTTGTTATAGTGACTTTATTGAGTTGGCGATAATTGATGCACATTCTAAGGGACCTATCCTTCTTCTTCAAAATCGAAACCAGAGCACCTCATGGAGAAATACCAGGTCTAATGAAGTCTTTGTCTAGTAAATCTTTGAGTTGAGCCTTTAACTCTTTCAATTCGACCATAGCTATCCGATAAGGAGGAATTTAAACAGGATTTGTATCTGGTAACAAGTCGATACCAAAATCAATTTCCCACTCGGGAGGAATACCAGGAACATCATTAGGAAATACCTCTGGAAATTCCCTCACTACAGGGACCGACTCAATGGGAGAAATTTCTAAGTCTAAATTTTTGACTCTTGCTATATGGTATAAACACCCTTTAGAGATCATCCTACAAGATTTCAAACAAGAAATGATACGACCTCTACGAATATAATTCCCTCCTTCCACTCTAAAATGGGCTCATTTGGAAAGTTAAACTTCACCACCCTTGTTCTACAATCCATAGAGGCAAAGCAAGCATACAACCAATCCATAGATAAAATGACATCAAAATCAAGCGTATCAAGTTCTAATAGTTCAACATAAGTAACTCTATTGGGAAACGTTATAGGAAAATTTCTATACACCCTCTTTGCAAAAACCGACTCACCCACCGTAGTAGACACTATAAAAGGTTCATTTAATATATCGGGCAAAATTTCAAACTTTTTAGCTACTAGATGAGTAATAAAAGACAGTGTAGCACCCGGATCAAGTAAAGAATATACATCTACAGAGAAGACTTTCAACATACTGGTTACAACATCGGGAGAAGTCTGTTGCTCACCTCTAAAGGGGAGAGCATAAAAACGATTCTTCTTAAGAGCATTATTAGAACCACTTCTTGAGCTTGACCACTACCCTTGTCTTGAACCTTAAGATCAGGGAAATCCCTAACCTTGTGGCCACTCTTGCCACAACCAAAGCAATTATCTGTTCTCTTAAGCAATCACCATAATTCTTCTTGCCACACCTTTCACAAGTTGGCTTCTTGGTTGGTGAACTAGTATCCCTTCCCTTTTTAGGCTTAGGGTTAGACACCCTATCATCCCTAGACTTAGGAAACTTTGAAGGAACTTGATTAGAAACCCTTTTATTGAACCTAGGCTTGTCTTAGATATCAAGCCTACCCTTTGAAGAACCACCATCAAAAGTTCTTGCCCTCTTGGCATCTCTAAACTTTCTTTTATCCCTTGCCTCTTCCACTTTTTTAGCATTAACCATGATACAAGAAATGTTCATATTGTCATGTAGCATAGCCGAATGACATTCTTCTTGCAAGCCATCCGACACTCCCATCATGAAGCGGTTCATTTCATCTCTAGGATCAAAAACCAAAGAAGGATCATATTTTGACAATTGAGTAAATTTTAAGGAGTATTCAAGCACACTCCTACCTCCTTGACGAAATTTGATGAACTCCACCACTTTAGCTTCCCGTTTTTCCTAGGAAAGAATCTATCAAGAAAAGCCTTCTTGAACACTTCCCAAGTCACCGGTCCACCCCTTAATGACCTATTGTCCCTCCATTAGACATACCAAGTTTGGGAAACACCTTTGAGTTGGTAGGTTGAGAACTCGGCCTTCTCACTAGTAGTGTAAAAACCCTAAAAAAAGACCATGCTAAGTAATTCTTAACGTACCTGTAATGCCTAGAGTAGTTCGGGTTCACACGGATTGATGCGCGTGGAACCAGACCTCTGAAACTATGCACCAGCCAAGCCAACCAACTTGGTGAGTTAGTTGAGCTAGGCAAGGTTGGGTCCAGCCATGTAGGGCACCCGAATATTAAGATTCACCCTTGTGAGTCTTAATAGGACTTGAAAGGGGTAATCTTAAGTTTGGTGGGTCTAGGGGTAAAATGGTCTTTTCCAGGCTAAGGGTAGTATCATAATTACCCTAGATATTTAGTTAATTAATTAATTAATGTGAGTAATGGATAATTCGGGTAGGGTTGACCCGAATTTGACCCTTTTCGCGAGTTAAGCTTCACCAGGGTTCGATCTAGGGTGGAAACAATGTTAAATCTAATTAATTTATATTAATTATCTGATTTAAGAAAGGGAATTATTAGTCATTTCACTTAAGCCTTTAAAAAAATCAGATTTTTAATAATAAATGGCAAGGAGTCCTAGTTTGAATAAGTCTTCAACTAAAACTCCTACTCCTACACTTTCTCCCTTCTCTCTCCACTCTCATTCTCATATCTCTCCACACTCTTTCTCACGCTCATCTTCAGCAAAATGAACAAAAATCAAAGTTCATCACTCTTGAAGAACTTGTACACTAAAAATCTAAAGAAAAACTAAACTAAAAACAAAAAGCGAAACCTTTTTTAAAACGGTTTGCGCGTGAGTTTTTGTTGGAGAAGCATTTATTTTTCGTGGGAGTTGGCAGAACTTGAGATCAGTTTTGAAAGGTGTTAAAAGACGAAAAAGGTATGGGTTTTCTTCCGCTTGGTCCCTTTCCCAAGAGACCCCCAAGATTTAGTCGAATTCTAATCCGAAATCTAGGAATGTTCCCCTTTGCATATCCCTGTCACTAGCTCCCATCGATTGTTGTAGGTTGGGTATTATTGCTGGTAGAATTTAGGAATGTAAAGTGTTTTCGTGATGATTATGTTCATGGATGTATGATCGGAATTATGTGATGATAAACGTATGCAAAATGTGTATGCAGCCGTGTTCTTTGGCATGGTTTGGAGCATGAAAATGGCATGTTAAAAACTTGTGTTTTTGTATAAAATTACTTGGAAATATTGCATATAATAATGTACTAAATGACTAAAGAATTTTCCATAAAAATCCAACGTATACATGTTGAGAAAAAGTGGATTCAAAGGATGACCAAATTTCCAGAAATTTGGAAATTGGTCTCGGCATGGGCAGTGTGGATGAATTTGATTTTTAAAATTATTTTTAAGGGGTGAGGTCATTAGGGATTGAACCCAAGACCTTATCATATGCAAGCTACTAAAAATTCAATAGTAAAAATGAGGTAAGGGGGATTCGAAATGGGGTAAGGCTCAACTGAAAGAATGAAAGAGGGAAAGAATTAAAAATTGAGGTTTGTGGGGATCGAACCCACAACCTCTCGAATAGGTGAGGAAGTTAGGAGAAAAATTAAAGAAAATTAAAATGAGGTTGTGGGGGATCGATCTCACAACCTCTTGGCCTCAAACGAAAAGGGAAAGAAAATAAAGAAGGAAAAAAAAGAGAAGTGTGGGCGTTGGGGCTCGATCTCGGGTCCCCGAGCCCAAAATTTTAAATTAAAATTTAGTACAAGACTGAATGTTGCCCAAGGGATTTGAAATTGGGTTCCCTTGCCCAACTCCTTATTGATACATAAGTCTTATGTGAATAAATATTTAATGAATGTTGCCTATAGGAATCAAACTCGAGACCTTGGCATACTTACAAAATGCATAAGTCTTGTACCACATATCTTGGGTAAATATGAGTCACTTAGACGAAATATGAATGAAGCATCATGGCTTGTATGTATGGGTTCATAAGTCCAGCGTACAATTAAAAATATGTGAACCTAAGATGTATGTGATGAAATGATGTGGCCCCAGGAGGGTAAAGTATGAGTGTGAAACATACTAAAAGGCCAAGTGCATTGACATATGATGAAATGAACATTCACGTAAAGGGGTGAGTAATTATGAAAAGCTAATATTCTAAAGTTAATGAATGTGGTGACTATATGATAAAAGGCTAATATGAAAGACAAGACCAATCTCAAATGAGCCTAAGTAAATGTTACCAAAAACCTTACTCACCTATGAGAGTGAAAGATTAATAAAGAGACCAGTGTCTAAGAAATACTCTAATGAAAGTATTGAGATTAATGCACACTTAATACTAATCATGAGATGAGAAATTATATAATGAGTAATGATGCCCCCATGCTGGAAGCCAACTTCTATGATGTGTGAGATGAATGTAATGGAACTTTATACGGAGAACCGATAGGCTAGCTATGAGTCACGATTCCTTATTTCAGGAAGGCAGAGGTTCGTATAAATCTCATGAGATGAGACTTTCCATTTAGTCTTTTATGGGTCTCGTTATATCTCCTAGTCTTTGAATTAATGCAGCCAACATAGGGTTCTAGCAGGGTTCATTTCCCTATACGCGCTAGCATGTTTTGGTTTCACTTTAGCCGGTGATTCCACCTTTTTTCGGTGTGGGGTGGACACTAGATTTCATGGAGATCACATGATCTATGTTGGTTAAAGTTAAAGTTCCCAAATAAAGAATGAGGCCAACCTCAAATAATGCACATTATTGAAATGAATGACACCAAAGGTGTTTGGATAGGATAATCAAGAGGTGAACTAGACTCAAGTAATGGCAGTAGGTCATTCTTGGTCATTGCACAGTGAACCCGATGAAAGTCTTAAACAAATTCCTAGGTATATGAATGAATCATAATGATGTATGAATGAATGAAGCAGACTCTGCGTTTTCTAAAGAAGGCTCCCAAGTTGAGGTCCCATATGTTGAGCCCTCAGTTGGGAAGTCCTAATGCTAAGACCGTGATTCTAAGGTCTCATGGTATAGAATGGATGATATGTGATATATGTGTGTGCTATATGAAATATGTTATGTGTTATGTGCAATATGAAAAGAATGATAATGCATGTTACTTTCATAACATGACTCTTCTAATCTGATTTTGCAAGTTCAACAGACTTGGCTTTCCGTAATTCATATTGTTAGGAGAGAGATATTCTTAATCATGCATGTCCTTGGTGTGTACTTGCATACACCCATACTTAGTACAAGTGTGTACTAATCCCATACAATCCTCTACTTTTAGGTGCAGGTACAGGTGGACGCTAGAGTTTACGAGACTACGTTTAAACTATTCGGACGTGGAGCATTCATCCAGACTTGGTAGGCCCTCATGCTTTCGAGGATGATTATCTTTTATATTCTAGCTTAGATTTAGGCATGAGCTAGTGGAGGATGTTCCCCTAGCGTTTCTTTCTTACTTATTTCAGATGTTGTATTGGTGCCATTTGGCAACTTTATATTTATGCAATTATGAACTATTTCCTTCATTTGAATATATCATTATTAGATGGTTGTTGTGAACTGATGTGATAAAATGAAATTCTTACAATGAAGTCTATGTATACTTCGAAGCAACTAAAGTTTTAAATTTTCCGCTAAAACTAACCTATACGATGTAATGATGGCATATGTAGTCTTGTCTGCAACCTCCGAGACGTCAACAACGCCGGTTTCGGCTAGGGTCTAGATCCCGGTCGTGACAAGTAGTCAACCCCATAGCATAGAGGATCTTGTAGATTTCATCAATTAACTCTTGGGGGTCTTCCTCAACGTTTGACCTATAGACAGTAGTAGGATTCATCCTAGTGAAATCCCTTAGGCGAGAGGTCATGGTACAAACGGGTTGGTTTGCTTGGGTTACAACCTCCCGATTAGCTTGGGCCGTCATGGCTTGAGCTTGAGTAGTGGAGGCTTGTGCTTGGATAGTAATGGCTAGGGCCATTTGAAAAAGAGAAGCCCTTATGACACCATCCATTAAAGGAGGAGGATCGACCGGAGAGGAACTCCCACATTGGCAATCTCTTCCTCAAGTCTTCATGTCACGCTCCTTTGAGTATTAATTTCCTATAATCACAATAAAAGGATCAGATGCTAAAAGCACGTATAGTAAAAACTTTAGAGGCACGATATTGGACTTCAAAGAAAGTGAGAGTTTCAAAAGCATCATATAAAATCCTATCAATAAGTGTGCAGCGCTTCACAATTATGAGTACGAATCTACATAGACGTGGTTCAGAGAGACATCGACTTAAAGATATTCAACCTCATGCTCTGATACCAATTTTGTCACATCCGGGAAGTACCGCCTAGATGTAACCGGCGGCGTCATCCTCTTTGAGGAATATGACTAGACTCTTAGCTTACATCATCACATTCGTAGGTCAAAATTAGCCAAAATTTAAAATTTTTCATTACTTATACATTGAGGTTTACATAAACCTCTACATACACATAGTATAGTTATAATGAGTATACATAGACCCTTCGTATATGAATATTACTCAGTCTTCTAATTTTATTGCACATAGATATGTAGAATATAACATTGTCTCAAATAGACGTCTCATGTCATAACCATCTAACAAGAGTATAACAATTTGGTCCTAGCCCATACATCAAAGTAATAATGCCTCATATGGGCTATGCAACATTCTGTACTCTAATGAAAAGGAAAGAACATAAGAGTCTTAAAACTAAAACAACTTTATTATCTGGATAGTGACATTGCCCTAAGAAAGTGACGACCCACCCAACTTGGATGAACAAGAAATCCAAGTCTTCCTTCAAAGTCATTTCAAAGCCCTTCAACAACTGGAACCTAAAATGTTGGGAAAAAAAGGAAGAAAATGGGGTTAGTACACCACTTGTACTAAGTATGAGACCACATGCACATATATTATCAAATCATGCTTAAAAAGGACATTTCATTAAACTATGTACTTTCCTTTGAAAAACCTTTATGCACATGCAAAGAGTCCATACCAATCAATAAGACATACTCATTAAGTCAGGCATGTATATCAGAAGACCAACAACGCTAAGTCTACTCAAGTCAACATGCATATCATATAATTTGAACACATAGTCAAAGCAACTCTATCATTAAGTTATAACATCAACAAGCATGAACAAGAGTACATTTAACATAACTTAAGCAAAACCATTACTCATGACCTCCTTTAAGTCCGCAACACCCCATAACCCTACTTGATCAAGTAAACCAAGAAAGAACCATAACCAATGTCCAACTTCTCATAACACATCATTAAGAGTACATGATATCATACTTTAGCAATATAGACCAAATACATGTTCATAAGAGTCATTAACATCACATAGTGTCATTAACATGTAATATCATCATATACATATCATTTACATTTATAAGCATATACATACATAAGAACATCCTTCTAAGACTTCCCTCAAGGCTAACTAGAGCAATGTATAGGTAGAGTCCCATACCCCTACCTAGACTAATATAAACCCCTTAGGTCACCTTAGTTAGATTTCATTCCATTAATTTGTTTTACCTTTTGGGAACATCTTGCCTTTTACGACAAAGACCACATGAGCTAATGTGGAATCCGGTTTCATGAAAACCTACAACAAAAGAACGCGGCTACTTGTAAAGGTAGTATCAAAACATGAACATAGCAACTATATGGATCCAGTAGCTAGTATTCCTATGGGGGCAACATAGTTTAGGAACTAGTAGATATAGTTGGGACCCTCTTTATGCTATGTTTATTATGGTCTCCAATCACAAGATTACAATAGTGATCCTACCTTCCCTATGTGGGAAGGTACATTCCTCACTCTAGTTCACTCGGTGCTAAGCTAGAGTCCCTTTTTGAAATGTCTTTAATACCTTTATTAATCATCATATCTTAATCTAGGTCGTAGGGTCTATCCCTTGTATAAACATCATCATCATAGCTCTATAAGAATTGCATGAGTATTGTCCTTTCATTACAATTGATATATGTGAGGTTAGCACATTAACATATTCATATCATGATAAAGCACATTGGTAAGTTATCACCATCCTTATAGCATTTACATCATAGCTAACACCTCACAAACTATATTCAAGACATTTCAATTAAACATCATACCAACTCTATCAATCATAATATAAGGCATACTTAAATACAAAATCATCACTTAACCACAAGCAACCATAATTGAAGTAAGAATAGGAATCAGAAGACTAACCAAGTATATCTTCATAATCCTTCATTGAGGTCTTACCATAAACCCTTAACTCAACCCAACCAGGGTATAATATTATCACATATCAATAACCAACATGATAACAAAGCAAATTGAATCAGTACATCACAATCCATCATAAGTTCATATCTTAAGATAAAAGACTTAGGTCAAATCCATAATACACTTCATAACCTAGATCAATTACTCAAGAAGTAGAATGATAGGACTCAAAATAATCTTAATATATTCATTTGATACAATAACATAATCTAATAGTAATTCAACCAACAATCAATTCAATTGAACCAACATTACACAATTCATTTCAAAATCACAACCTAGGGTCAAGGGGAATAGCTCATCTTCTACAATCTAGACTAATCCATCAAAAAATAACATAATTGATTTAAAATATATGTTAATCTATTCATAATATCTAAAATAATTCATAAACAAAGCAATTGACAACACCAATTTCGTATTGGAAGAAAACCCACTTAGAACTCAACTTTTTGAAATCAATTTGATGGAACCCTTTGAGGAAAGATCTCTCAAATGTGCAAGGAATTTCATACCTTAATGTTTGATGAAGATTGATGGAGAAACTTGATAATTTTAATCCCTTTAACCCACCTCCAGCTTGGTCTTCAATGTGGTTTCTTTGGAAGAGATAAAGAAGAGAAAATTTGGGTTTTGGAATTGTGAGAGCTTAGGTTAGTCTAACTAGGTAAGGGTCTTTATATATGTTGTTAATTCACTTAATTAGACCTTCCATAACCCCAAATTAACCTCCTAACTTAAGCCAAATAATTAAATGAATTAAATCAAAAGGTGCAGCAAAACCAGCCCCTCGTAGACGAGACCCCGATCGACGCCTCGTGTGTCAATCGACGACCACTATTCCCTTCAGCGCTGAACATCTGTCGATGAGCTCAGAGACTTTTCAAAAGCCTGACTTTGCCAAAATTCTAAGTTTCCATCGATAGAGGAAATGGACGCCCCATATATTGGACCACGAGCCATTTCTGGTATCCGTTGGTGACACTGTCCATTGATAGCTTTTAGTCACTTTTGCAAGGGTCCTCGTCAAGGGACCTTAGTTGGTCCTTGGAGAGTCGTGCCGGGACGTTTTGAATATGAACTAAATCTAATACGTGTTAGAAATTTTTCCACCATAATTCATCAATTTACGACTCCTAAAAGCTATTCAAATAGGCTAAGGCACGCTAGCACCTCATTAAACTAGTTTTTGGACGTCATGGACGTTCTTTGACGTTTTGATTCCCAAACTTCATAAATGACCTATATTCATTAAAGTTGACCATAAAATAGTGTATAAACCTCTTGATACTCATTTTAGGATCTCGAAAATGTCTTAGACTTTCGAAGTGTTACACAAAACTTCCGAACGTCATGGACGTTCTTGGACGTTTGACCTCCAAATGTCACCAAACTTCACACACTACCTAAGAACATAATTATTTCTCATTTTAATACAAAATTAACTCATGAAACATTTACGAAGCTCTAGTTCACCTTAGTTCGTTTTAGGGTGTTACATTTTCCCCAACTTAGAACAACATTCGTCCTCGAATGAGACTAAACTTTTTAAGAACATCAAGGACTCAATTAGAAGCATATAAAATATCACATCATGATTAAACATTCATAGTCAACGCACCAAACTTACAAGGAAAACCAACTATACATTCACAACATTTTTCTAAGTAACACATGCAACTTTTTAAAAGGAAACTTCCAAGTTCAAGCACACTCTCATACAGTGAAACATGCATGAATTTTATATGCTTCTAATTAAGACATGAAGGAAATGCACATACACCTCCTTCAATACACACCAAAGCGATCCTCAAGAACCCCTTTCGGCTTACTCACATCGGGAGAACAAGCCACCACTCAATAACAAGACATTAGAAGAACACACAAATAAGACACTAAGACTTCCCTTTCAGAATTCCTACTTAATGCAATGAGTAGACAGCAACCCATACTGTCACGAATGGAATCTAGATCCCAGACGAGACCGGCGTCGTTGACCTCTCAGAGGTCGCAGACAAGACTACATACGTCATTCTTATTTCATCTAGGTTAATTTTAGCGGAAAATTTGAAACTTTTTGTTTCTTAACATGCTTATTAAACATTCTACTACATACATAATTGTTCACCATCAACCATCTAACATTAAGATCATCAAATGAAAGAAACAGTTTATTATAACGATAAAGATGTATTTGCCAAAATGGAACCAATACAATGATTGAACAAAAATAGGAAAGAAACGCTAGTGGAACATACTCCACTAGCTCAAACCTACAACTAATCTAGAATGTAAATGGGCAAGCATCCTCGAAAGCATGAGGGCCTACCAAGCCTGGATGAATGCTTCACGTCTGGATAGTTTCAGTGTCAACATGTAGCTCTAGCGTCTACCTGTGCCTGCACCTAAAATTATAGAGTTGTATAGGGTTAGTACACACTTGTACTAGGTATGGGTATATGAAAGCACACACCAGGGACATGCATGAGAAAGAATAGCTCTTTCCTTACAACATGATTTATGGAAATTCAAGTTAGTGGACTTGCCAAATTTGGATTAGAAAAGTCAATAGACCTGCCAATTTGGATTTGGAAAGTCATGCCATGAGTGTAACATGCATCATGAAATTTATCATTTTGCAAATAGAACATAACATATTTCACATATCATATCACGTAGTTCATATCATTCACTCATATGCCATGAGACCTTGGGATCACGGACTTGATGTTAGGACTTCCCAAAATGAGGGCTCAACATATAGGACCTCTACTAGGGAGTCTTATTTAGCAAACACAGATTCTACTTTATTCATTCATACGTACTTCATTTTTCATTCTTTCATATACTAGTGTAATCACCAATCATAACTAGGATGTAGTTTAAGACTCTCATCGGGTTTGCTGTGCAATGACCAAGAATAACCTAGCGTCATTACTTAAGTCTAGCTGACCTATTGATTATCCTATTCTTACACCTATGGTGTCGTTTATTTCATTATGTGCATCATTTCAGGCTGGCCTCATTCATTCTTTGGAAACTTTAACTTTAACCGACATAAATCATGTGAGCATCATGAAATCCAGTGTCATGAAACCCCACACCAAAAAGAGGTGGAATCACCGGCCAAAGTGACCCAAAACATGCTAGCGTACATGGGGCTTGAACCCCGCCAGATCCCTATATTGGCAGTAGAGGTTCGAAGACTAGGAGACATAAGGAGACCCATACTCGGCATGCTGGACAGTCTCATCTCATGAGATTTACGTGAACCTCCGCCCTTCCCGAAAGAAGGCATCACCGTTCAGAGATAGTCTATCGGTGCTCAGTATAAAGTCCATTACATTCAACTCCTACGTTAACCTCCGCCCTTCCCGAAAGAAGGTATCACCGTTCATAGCTAGTCTATCGGTGCTCAGTAAAAGTTCCATTACATTCAACTCATACGTTATGGACGCTGGCTTCTAGTATGAGGAAATCATAGCACAATAGATGATTTCTCATCTCATCATTATATTAAGTGTGTTAATCTCAATACTTTCATTACAGTGTTCATAGAGACTGGTCTCTTCATTAACTTTACACTCTCATAGGTGAGTACATTTTGGTAAGATTTACTTAGGCTTATTTGAGATTGCTCTCATCTATTACATTAGCCTCATATCATGTTATCACCACATTCATCAACATTAGCACATTTTCTCTTCATAATTACTCACCCCTTTTGACGTAAATGTTCATTTCATCATATGCCAATGCACTTGGCCATTTAGTGTGTTTCACA
This sequence comes from Solanum pennellii, assembly GCF_001406875.1. Taxonomy (NCBI): domain Eukaryota; kingdom Viridiplantae; phylum Streptophyta; class Magnoliopsida; order Solanales; family Solanaceae; genus Solanum; species Solanum pennellii. The sequence continues at coordinate 36,131,580 of NC_028639.1, read as the reverse complement.
CTCTTACTTAACCCTTCTAGGGTTTCATCATTTCAATACATACATCTTAGATTCACTTATTTTTAAACGCATGCTAGACTTATGGGTTTATACATACAAGCAATGAAGCTTCATTCATTGTTCGTTTAACTGATTCATATCTTCCTAAGATTATGTGGTACAAGACTTATGCATCTTGTATGTATGCCAAGATCTTGATTTAGATCTAAGTCGGAAGCATTAGTTTTTGAATATTTAATTCACGTATGACTTATGTATCAATACGAAATTTGGGAAAGGGAACCCGGTTTCAAATCCCTTGGACAACATTTTACATTTTTCTTTTTATTTAATTTCAGTCCACATGACATTGGGACCCTAGATCGAGCCCCAATATCAACGTTTCCACTTTATTTTTCTCCTTTGAATTACCTCTTACTTGGCCGAGGGGTTGTGGGATCAAACCCCCACAACCCCTTTTATTTTTTTTAATTTCTCCTTGTCTATTTCGAGTTGACTATGAGGTTGTGGGATCAAACCCCCACAACCTCTCTTTATTTTTCTTTTATTCTCCTCCTTAAATCTGCCTAAGAGGTCGTGGGTTCGATTCCCACATGCCTCCCCCTTTAGTTTTCTTTTATTCTCCTCCTTAATCTGCCTAAGAGGTCGTGGTTTCGATTCCCACATGCCTCCCCCTTTATTTTTCTTTTATTCTCCTCCTTAAATCTGATTTAGAGGTGGTGGGTTCGAATCCCACTCCTCTCATTTCTTATTTTTTTTCTTTTAAGTTACATTTCCCAGCCAATACCATGGTTCGAATCCCCTTCACCACATTTCTTTTTTACTTGTTTATTTTCATGGTTTTTTAACATGGTGAGATCACGGGTTCAATCCTCCATGACCTCACTTGTTTTAATTCATTTTTTTCCAACATTTTGAACCCTCTTTGCTGACCGAAATTCATCACTAGAAGCTGGAAATTTTCTTTTAATTTTTCAGTATCCTTTCATCAGGTTACACCTTAGTTCTTAGGGGAATTTCATAGTTCTTTTAGAACGTTTTAGGTGAGTTTTCATGGATTCATTTAGACAAGATATTATCCCTCAAATCTGCCACATTTCAACTCATATGAACACCACATTTACATCAACATGTGTACATGAAATATAAAGTACTATCATGCCATTTCAAGTACTAAACCATGAACAATAGCCACGATAACACACACATACACACGTAGATACATTTTCGGAAACATCAACATAAGCCACATAATTCCAAACATACATATAAACACATAATCATCACGAAAACACGTTTTATCCCTAGTTTTCTACCAGCAAACATAACCAACCTATGATTCAATGGGAGCTAGTTTCAGGGACATGCAACGGGGAACAATCCTACTTTTCGGAATGAATATTCTTAACCTTAAGGGGTCTCTTGGGAAAGGGACCAAGAGAGAAGAGAACCCATACCTTTTTGACGTTAAAATCTTGACTTGCTGCCCAAAAACATCACACAAGAACACGTCTAAGCCTCCTCAATATCAACTCCACTCGAATGACAACCTCCCTTAGTCTAGTGTATGATTAATGTTTGTTTTCTTGTGATTTCGTGTGAGTTCTTCAAGGGTGAAGAACTTGGTTTATTTTTCTGCTTTTGTATCTTATTTTGGCAGAGAAAAAACGTGAGAAATAATAAGAGAGATTGAGCGTGAGAGTGGAGAGATAAACGTGAGAGAGTGGAGTTGTAGGAGATTTAAGAGTCTAGTTTTAGACTTAGTCAAGAAGGTTTTGTTTATTTAATAAAAATTTGATTTTTATTTTATTTTAAATCAGATAATGAATAATAATTATTAATTAATTACATTAATTCAATAGCTTAAATAAAAAATCACTTTAATTCATTGCTTCCACCTAGGTTCAAACTCGGGTGGAGCAAGACTTCACTTCAAGAGCCCAATTTCGGCCCTCTCTCCCAAAAATACCCCTCCACCTTATTTAATTAAATAATTAATTTTATGTTTAGGGTAATGAAGATACTACCCTTAGCCTTGAAAAAGACCATTTTACCCCTATGCCCTACAAACCTAAGATTTTCCCTTTTTGAATCCGGTAAAGACTCCTTCAAGTAAATCTTCGTATTCGAGATCCCTACATGGTTGGACCAAACCTTTCCAAGATCAACTAACTCCCCAAGTTAGTTGGCTTGGCGATAGCAAGGGTTCCGAGGTCTGGTTATATGCGCATCAATCCGTGTGAACCCTGGTCTAATCATAGGCATTCTTGACACATTAAGAATTTCTTATCTTATCCATTTTTAGGGTTGTTACACATACAACCACCTACCCTAATTAGTACACTCTTTTAGAAGGCTTAGCACCAAGACTCCCTTTTCGGAAGGTCTACTTAGAGCAATGGATAGATAGCGTCCCATTTTACCACCTACCCTATGTACTACGTTCTTTTAGGAGACTTAGTTCATTCAATTCAAATAAGGCTCACCAAGACTCCCTTTCGGAATTCCTACCTAGTGCAATGGATAAATAGCGTCCCATTCCACTCCTACCCTAAGTAGTACACTGTTTTAGAAGACTTAGCATTTTCATTACTTTTGTGGGAGTTAGATTAAACGACATAGAACATGAGAGATAAACATGGAATCCCGATACTTCCCTTATCGGAGAAGGGTCCCCTCACTTGCCTAGAGTGAGGTCTTACTTTGTTTTATCTTTTATATGGCTTTCCGAATAGCTACACCTATGGGGGCGCATAGTTAAGGGATAAGGAAATTTTTACTAAGTAACTCATTCTCTACTAACGAGCAGTACTCATCTCAAGAGGTACATTGAATAAAACATCTCAACTCACGAAGTCTAACTACCTCTTCTTCATATCCTCTCGGTGCTAGACATAACTCTCCACGGATTCTCGACATTATAAACTATAGGTTAAGGATGACTAGTGAACACCAAATCTCAACTCACAAAAGGAATTCATCCTCAAACCTATCTTAGAAAGCTCTTAGGATGTAGTGAGGTTTCTACTAAACACATCATCTCAACTCAAGAAGAGTGTTCACCCCAAAACTCCCCTTTTTGACTTAACTTAGATTCATTCATTCATTCAAGTGTGAGTGTGTGTGTACATGTGAGCTCACCTTGAACATAAGCATCATTTCATTTACATTTAACTTATATACATGCTTAGACCTTCATTCATCACATTATACACTTTACATGCTTCACATAATCATATAATTCATTTAAGCATGCTCTATAGCCTACTCAACATAATAGCTTCATAAAGAACATTTAACAAGAATAACTGTAACAACCTGTTTAGTAGGTTCAAGCAGCAAAAAGTATATTGGAAATAACTGACTGGGTCGACGGATCACGCGACGGACCGTCATGGTCACGACGGATCGTCGAGGGTCTTCGTTCCAAAACACTTCAACTCTGAAATCTGGGTACAGAGACTGACTCTCTGAACTTCACGACTGAACTGCAGGACGGACCGTCGTAGGTACGACGGACCGTCACAAACCCTTTACTGAATTTAACTCTCTGAACTTTGTGACGGACCTGCAGGACGGACCGTCATAGACACGACGGACCGTCACAGGTTGCGTAA
>NC_028639.1:36126167-36126354 GCF_001406875.1 Solanum pennellii | reverse complement strand
AATAATGGATCGAAGTGTCACGTTCCGACACGTAGCATTAGGGGGATTGGAGTGTCACGTTCCGACACGGTAGTAATAATGGATCGGAGTGTCAAGTTCCGACATGTAGCATTAGGGGATCGGAGTGTCACGTTCCGACACGGTAGGAATAATGGATCGGAGTGTCACGTTCCGACACGTAGCATTA
>NC_028639.1:36124868-36125490 GCF_001406875.1 Solanum pennellii | reverse complement strand
ATAAGGGCCAGACACCTCAAGTGTTTTCTGCACCAGCACCTCAGGTTCAGGGGGTACAACATGCAGCCGCTGTGGCTCCCCGCATGGATGCCTCATTGGAAGTAGGCACGTTTCCTCGATTGACTACAGGGTCCATAATGACAAGTCATCAGCATGAACTTTTCACTAAATTCTTAAAGTTAAAACCTCCAGTATTCAAGGGTGCGGAATCTGAAGATGCCTATGATTTTCTGGTTGATTGTCATGAGCTGCTAGATAAGATGGACATAGTAGAACGATTCGGTGTGGGGTTTGTGACCTATCAGTTTCAGGGGGATGCCAAAAGGTGGTGGCGGTCGTATGTTGAGTGTCAACCAGCACAGGCACCACCTATGACATGGGCATCATTCTCTAGCCTATTTATGGAGATGTATATACCCCGGACTTTGAGGGATAGGAGGAGAGATGAATTCCTGAGCCTAGAGCAAGGAAGGATGTCTGTTGCTGCTTATGAGGCTAAATTTCGTGCACTATCTAGGAATGCCAGTCAGTTTTGTTTCAGTCCACAAGAGCGGATACGCCATTTTGTGAAGGGATTGAGGTCAGATTTGCGGATCCCAGCCTTACAGGTAGCTGCTGCAGC
>NC_028639.1:36124434-36124642 GCF_001406875.1 Solanum pennellii | reverse complement strand
TTTGTATTGATCTGGAGCCGGGTACTCGCCCCATTTCCAACCCCCCTTGTAGAATGGCTCCAGCTGAGTTAAGGGAGTTAAAGGCCCAACTTCAGGAGTTGTTANTTTTCTTAGTTTGGAGGTTATCCCCAGACTTCGTCACTTTCACAAAGACCTATGCTTAACTCCAGGAATTGTTATGGATGTGGGGAGACTGGACATATTAGGA
>NC_028639.1:36123121-36124264 GCF_001406875.1 Solanum pennellii | reverse complement strand
TTGTGTCTTCTCTAAAATTGATCTAAGATCCAGTTATCATTAATTGAAAATACGGGCAGCAGATGTGCCAAAGACTGCTTTTCGAACCAGGTATGGGCATTACNATGATTGCATGACTTCTGTATTATTTGATCCTGGATCCACATTTTCATATGTATCTTCCTCCTTTGCTACTGGTCTTGATTTACATTNTATTGTATTCATTGAGGATATACTGATATACTCAAAAAGCAGGAAAGAACATGAGGAGCATTTGAGAATTGTATTGGAGTTGTTGAGAGAGAAAAGACTTTATGCCAAATTCTCCAAGTGTGAGTTTTGGCTAGATTCAGTGTCCTTGGGGCACGTGGTTTCTAAGGATGGAGTGATGGTGGATCCTTCTAAGATTGAAGCAGTGAAGAGTTGGGTAAGACCTACTAATGTTACAGAGGTAAGGAGCTTTGTTGGTATAGCCAGCTACTACCGTCGATTTATCAAGGGATTTTCTTCTATTGCTTCGCAGCTAACAAATTTGACTAAGCAGAATGTTCCCTTTGTATGGTCGGATGAATGTGAAGAAAGTTTTCAGAAACTCAAGACTTTGTTGACTACTGCACCAATTCTTACCTTGCCAGTGGAAGGTAATAATTTCATTGTCTATTGTGATGCATCTTATTCTGGTTTGGGTGCAGTGCTAATGCAGGAGAGAAATGTAATTGCTTATGCTTCGAGGCAATTAAAAGTGCATGAACGTAACTATCCGACCCATGATTTGGAGTTGGCTGCAATAGTATTTGCATCAAAGCAATGGAGACATTATCTATATGGGGTCAAGTGTGAAGTCTATACAGATCTTCGTAGTTTACAGTATGTGTTTACTCAGAAAGATTTGAATTTGAGGCAGAGAAGGTGGATGGAACTATTGAAGGACTATGATATTACTATTTTGTATAACCCAGGAAAAGCTAATGTTGTGGCAGATGCTATAAGTAGAAAAGCAGAGAGCATGGGTAGTTTAGCCTACTTACAGGTTTCTAGACGCCCATTGGCTAGAGAGGTTCAGGCTTCGGATAATGACCTTATGAGGATGGAAGTACTATAGAAAGGAGGATTTTTGGCCTGTGTGGAGGCAAGATCTTCTTTTCTTGACAAGATTAAGGAGAA
>NC_028639.1:36097569-36119179 GCF_001406875.1 Solanum pennellii | reverse complement strand
AGTCTTCAGCACGTCAGATTTCAGGGTGAGCTATTATTCCTAGCTCGGGCTGGATTCTCTTCTTCACGTCTTGATGTCTTTGAAGTTCGGACATGGACCATTTTTCTACTTATTTTAGTTCTTAAATACTCTTAGACTTAGTAATTTGCGGATAGATGTTCTTGATGTGATGACTTCCAGATTTTGGGGATGATAAGTATTATACTTTAGAGGTTTATTTAATTGATTTCGTTAATGAGTTTTGGATCTTCCGCATTTTATTTACTATTCAAAATTTATTTACTGGTAAACGTTGGGGTTTTAGATTGTTGGTTCGCTCACCTAGTAAGATAAGTGTGGGTGGCACTCGCGGCTTAGTTTGGGTCGTGACAATTACATCATTATCATCTTACTTCACATAACAAGCCTTCACGGCCTCATTCACAATCAACAAGTAACTTCACATTCATACAATTCAAGTAAACACCGCCACCAAGAAGGTGGACCCCACTCAAGAGTATTTTGAAATTAAATCTAATCAACATAACCAACTTACCCTTTTATCCAAGATTCCATAACCTATAACATTTTACTCAACATGTCATCATAACATAGCTCTTAGGTCAGTAGCTAAACATTAATATCAACAAAAAAACCTCAAAGACTGCAATATCATGCTCATTCAACCCATTTCTTAAGCCAAAATTTGATAAAATCTTTAACATGATTTCATTGAAGTTTTAGCATTAAAATCACCGACTAACATTTCAAACATCATATTTGAATGGAAGAGAGTTCAAGGATGATAGAAGAAGTTAAGGTTGGAAAACTCTTTTGAAAATCTTTTAGGAAGAGGCTCCTTAAATGGAAGAGAGTTCAATGATGATTACCATACCTCACATTGAATAAAACCCAATTATTTTGGATGAAGAAACGTCCACCAACTGCCCTCCTGGTTCCTTCTTGACTTCTAGCTTCCATGGTGACTTGAAAGAAGTGTTTTAAGAGAGAGGGGTTTTGGGTTTTAGGGAATAGAGTCTGAAATTAGGTCTTAGGGTTTGAAACACTTTAATATACCTAAATAACCCTAAAAATGACTTCCTAGGTTCATAAAATACTTGGGGTGAATTTACCAAACACCCTAAGTCATTACAGGAAAGGACAACTTTTTGGCAGGCTTTAAACGACGGATAAACCAATGGACCGTCTGTCCATCAACGGTCAGTTGGTGGGGTTTCGTGGGTGGTCACTTAGATCCAATTGGGTCCTTTATATCCTAACTTTCATGTCCAATCAACGGGCCGTTGGTTGCACCACTGGCCGTTGTTTGCCCTCATTGGTGGACACTGCAAAGCAATTTTGTGTACTTCTCTTGGGCCCCTTGTGGGTCCTAGGTGGGGTTGTACCAATAATTTAGAGCCCTAAACATATTAGTATAGGTATTAGGAACATCTCACACCAATTTCAAGAAAAAATAACACGTAAAACTCACTGAAACACATAAAGACACATGAACACTTTCTAAGGCATATCTTCTGAACCTCATGGACGTTCTTGGACGTTTGACCTCAAAACTTAACCAAAATTCACACACTGACTAAGAACACCAATATAACTCATTTTAACCTAAAATTAACTCAAAAAACAATCAAGAATCTCTAGTTCAACTTAGTTCGTTTTAGGGTGTTACATTCTCCCCCACTTGGAATAACATTCGTCCTCGAATGACACTAAAACTTTAGGACCATTAAGGACTCACTTAACAACACATAACAAATTAAAATCATGATCAAACATTAATAATATAATTATCAACTAAAAAGGATCATAATTTCACACCTTCACACACTTTCCGACACAAGCACTTTGCAAGAACTTTCACTTTTCAAAATTCACGCTTATCCTTCACTTATGGAGGAACTACCTTCTCCAACATTAAACATGCTCATATACAAAACTTTTACAAATATTAAAACTACAATTAAAGACAAAGCAATTTTTTTTGAAAAATGAAAATTTTCACAGTTAGCATCACTATAACACAGGCAACTTTGCAAAAATTTCACAGATTCAATCTCACTTTCATTTCTTAACTTATGGAGGAACTAACTTCTCCATATTAAACATGCTTATACACATCTTTTATAAACACATTGAAACCATTGCTCATGAAAAATGCAATTTCCTCAAAATTTAGACTTCTTTACAGTGAACTAAAAACTTCATTGTGTCACTTTCTTAAAAATTCTATAATTCACCTTTCAAGCAACTTTAACAAGATGTCATGACAATATGAAAGACAAGACCATACTAACATACTCCAAAGAGACCTTGTATGTAATGTGAGAGTAGCATCCCATACTACCACTCCCACTTAGTGACCTACAGGATTCTCTTGGACTAAGTAGACTACATGCAATTCTACTTAACATCCATCATGCAATACTTAGCTATAACTTGATTCTTTAACTTTAGACTTTAAGTCATCTAACTTCATATACAACACATGATGCAAGACTCTTAATCATTACCAAATTACTAAGGATTTGGTCTCAAGCTTGAATAAGAACAAAAAGGAAAGATGAGGATATCAACTACCTTTCTACTCACTCATTCTCCCCAACTTAGGGTAAAGCCATCTTCAAGGTCTCATACCTCAAAGTAACATTACACCTCTCACAAGGTAGGAACTCACACTACCCTTAACTCATGCACATCAAGACTAAACATCAATCTTACAAGTTAAGCATAACACTTTCCTCTAGGATTCAAGCCTAGAAAAACTCTCTTAAACATCAACTCATTCAACTCTTAGGCACCACTTAGCTCAATATCATGGAACAAAACTCCTCCTTTCCCTTTCCACCAATTAAGGTAGATTCATTTTGTAAAATAAAAAATCTTACTATATAAACTCCACCATTTTTGCTAGAATAAATCCATAAATTCCTCACTAGGTAATCATACCACATTTCCCCTTTAGAGTAAACCTACAGAATAAACTCAAACAAATTACGAGAGCAACTATTAATACATTAATCCAAACAAGAGGGTTTCCTTCTTCTCCGACAAAATGTCCACATTCTCTCAACATTCCTCAAATTTACACCTTAAAGCATTTGTACCATCATTGAACATAATCACAAGATAACTCATTTCCTCTCAAAGACACTTCATTCAATCATTATAACTCTTAGCAAGCTTAGAACTACATCACCGTAAAGTTTCTCATCACAATAATTCCAACCTCATAAGTCACACATAGCCAAAAATGGCTTCACATCACAAATCTTAAAGTAACCTTTATATATACTCTTCTAGCCACAAAACCATCAGAAGCATCAAAACTCGCCTTTTATATCCCTCAAACTTAGAAACATCTCCCTTTCAAAGCATTCAAACCTAGAAAACCACCGGAAAAAGGAGAAGAAGATATATCTTATGGAGTTAAGTTATATGGCACGATACAAAAGTTATGCAGAAAGGGAAACTCTATCATCGTATAGCCTGATGACATGGATGTGTCGCGACTTACACCAATGACCTAGACTCTACTAGACGTGGCTTGTGAGACTATTAGACACTAAAATTTTTCTCATAAACTTACTGATACCAAGTCTGTCACGACCCACAAGCACCCCCTAGAAGTTAGGGAGGACCCTTGGGTCATGACCGGGCGTAGTTGACCCTTTGGGGTCTTGTACAATGTCATGAACGGAGTCTACACCCTAGCCAAAATAGGCGTCTTTGACCTCTTAGAGGTCGTAGACAAGCCTACATATGTCATCGCTACATCATCTAGGTTAATTTTAGCGGAAAATTTTGAACTTTTTATTTACTTAGAATTCATAGTAAGAAACATTGAACTCATACAAGACTATCTACATAAACACATAAGCGTTTCACAAAAACCATATAATATCAAGATAAGAAAATGAAAGACATAGTCATATCTGTATAAAAATATAGAGTTGCCAAAATGGCACCTTTACAATATTTGAAAATAACTGCGAAAGAAACATTAGTGGAACATACTCCACTAGCTCATTCCTACATCTAAGCTAGAATATAAAAGATAGGCATCCTCGAAGAAAATAGGTCTTACCAAGTACGGATGAATGCTCCACGTCCGGATAACTTCAGCGCAGTCTCGTATGATCTATAATTCACCTGCACCTGCACCTAAAAGTAGAGAGTTGTATGGGATTAGTACACACTTGTACTAAGTATGGGTATATGCAAGCACACACCAAGGACATACATGATTAATAAGATCACTCTCTTAACGATATGAGTTATTGAAAGTCAAGTCAGTGAACTTGCCAAATCGGATTATGAAAGTCATGCTTTTAGAGCAACATGCATCATCATACATACCATTTTGCAAACAACACATAACATATTGCAGATATCAAATCACATAGGTCATATCATTCCTTTCTATGCCATGAGACCTTGGAATCATAGATTTGACATTAGCACTTCCCAAAATGAGGGATCAACTAGGGAGCCTCCTTTAGCAAACATAGAGTCTACTTCATTCATTCATACATACTTCATTGTCATTCATTCATATACTAGTGTAAACACCAGCAATACCTAGGATGTAGTTTAAGACTTTCATCGGGTTCGCTGTGCAATGATCAAGAATAACCTAGTGTCATTACTTAGGTCTAGCTCTCCTCTTGATTATGCTATCATAACTCCTTTGGTATCATTCATTTCATTATGTGCATTACTCGAGGTTGGCCTCATTCATTCTTTGGGAACATTAACCTTAACCGACATAGATCATGTGATCATCATGAAATCCAGTGTTTAACCCAACATCAAAAAGAGGTGGGATCACTAGGCAAAGTAAACCAAAACATGCTAGCATTTATAGGGAGTCGAACCCTGCTAGAACCCTATATAGGCAGTATAGATTCAAATACTAGGAGACATAAGAAGACCGATACCCGTCTGGATGGACAATCTTATCTCATGAGAATTACATGAACCTCTGCCTTCCCGAAAGAAGGAGTCGCGACTCATAGCTAGCATATCGGTGCTTAGTATAAAGTTCCATTACATTCATCTCATATATCATAGAAGCTGGCTTCTAGCATGAGGCATCATAGGTCATTAGATAATTTCTCATCTCATCATTACGTATTAAGTGTGAATTGTCCTTACATTTACATATAGAGTGTGACTTAGACTTGCCTCTTAATTTTCAACACTCTCTTAGGTGAGTACTTTTGGTGACCTTATATTTGGTGTAGGTACATCTTGTCTCACTTGAACTATCCTCATATTGTGATGCCACCCTATTCTTTCATATTGTGATGCTACCCTATTCTCTCTTAACATCTTTTCTTTTAATCTTTACTCACCTTTAAATATTTGTTCATCGTATAACATACATATGCTCTCTTGGAGTTTACATTGAGGAACATTGATTCTAGGCGTAGATACAACCTGTCTAACTTGTACTAGCCTCTCCACAAGTAGCAACTCTTTCTTTGCTTATTCATCGTTTAGTATATATATACTCTCTTAGAACATTCATTTAGTGACACTAATTTTTAGGCATAGATGCAACTTATCTCACTTGCACTAGCCTATAGTCATGGAGTCCCCACATTCTTTAAATTTAGCACACTAACTCTTCATAATTACTCACTGCTTTACGTGAATGCTCATTTCATCGTATGCCGATGCACTTGCCCCGTGTGTCACAGTCTTACTAACCCCTCTGGGTTTCATTATCTCATCACCTAACATCTTAGGTTCACTTACTTTTAAACATATGTTAGACTTATAAGTCCACACATACAAGCTATGAGGCTTCTTCATTGTTTGTCTAAGTGATTAATATTTACCCAAGATTATGTGGTATAAGACTTATGAATCTTGTAGATATGCAAAGATATTGATTTCGATCATTGGAGGCAGCATTCATTAAATATTTGTTCATGTATGACTTATGTATCAATACAGAATTGGGCAAGGGAACCCGATTTTGAATCCCTTGCGCAACACTTAATCTTATATTAAACTTGGTACTTGCATTTTTCAGATTTGGGGGACCCTAGGTCGATCCCCAGCACCCCCATAAAATTTTATTTCTTTTCCCTCCTCTCTTTCTCGTTTAAGGAAAGAGGTTGTGGGATCAATCCCTCACAAGCCATTCTTTTTCTTTTAATTTTTCTTTTAAATTTCTCACCTATCCAAGAGGTTGTGGGTTCAATCCCCACTCCTCTTTTTATTTTTCTCCTAACTCTCTCATCTATTCAAGATGTTGTGGTTCAATCCCCACTCACCTCATTTTATTTTTCTCCTTTATTTTTCTCCTAACACTCTCATCTATTTAAGAGGTTGTGGGTTAAATCCCCACTCATCACATTTATTTTTCTTTCATTTTTCTCCTAACTCTGTCATCTATTCAACAGGTTCTAGGTTCAATCCCCATCATCACATTTATTCTCATTCATTTTTCTCCTAACTCTCTCATCTATTCAAGAGGTTGTGGGTTCAATCCCCACTCATCACATTTATTTTCTTTCATTTTTTTTCCTAACTCTCTCATCTATTCAAGAGGTTTTGGGTTCAATCCCCACTCACAACATTTACTTTTCTTTTAATTTTTCTTACGAAATTTTTACGTAATTTGCATTTGGTGAGGTCTTGGGTTCAATTCCCAATGACCTCACAATTTTTAAAACTTTTTAAAACATAGATCATTTTTTAAATTCTTGGCAAGCTGGAAATTTGGTCTCTTTCAATACATCTTTCTCTCAAGTTTTTATGTTGATTCTTGGAGTAATTCGGGTGAAATTTTTCCAGCAACATTAACCTTATATGAACATCACACTTTTAACATTTTCATACACGAAAACAGAACATTTTTAACACAAAAATTTCAGGCAGCACCATAGTTAATTTACAGCATACAAATGCTCAAACAATTAACTTACAACACTCTTCCGGAATACATCTTTCATTCCTTACATACTTTCCAAATACACATTCAACACATAATCACAACCAGACCTAAAATTATCTACCAAAAGACATACCAACGCATGCTTTGGATCTTTCTAAGGATCTAATGACAGGGGCATGCAACGGGGACAACCTTAGATTCTCGATTAGAATTTAAACTTAACTTAGGGGTCTCTTGGGAAAGGGACCTAGATATAAGAAAACCCATACCTTAATGTCGTTCAAAACTTGTTCCAATGCTGCCAATTTCCCATGAAACCAAGCCTCACCACCGAAACTTCCAGAACAATCCCGTCAAGAACTTTGTTTTGCTTTACGTTTTTAGACTAACTTTTCTTCTGAGTTTTTAGCGTTCAAGTTCTAGATGAACTTTATATTTTTGTTTTTCTGTTCTTTTAGAGATAATTAGACATTCAAGTGAGATGTGAGTAGACAGAAACGTGAGTTTGAGTGGATTAGGATTAAGAGAGTTAGGTGGAGACTTAGTCAAACTAGGACTCCTCATCATTATTATTATTATTATTATTATTATTATTATTATTATTATTATTATTATTATTATTATTATTATTTAATTAAAAATCTGAATTTCCTTTAATTAAATCAAAAAATTAAATATTAATTAATTTAACTAATTTACTTAATACAATAAATCAATTAAATCATTGCTTCCACCAAGGTTCGAACCCAGGTGGAGCACGATTTCACTTAAAGGGTCAATTTCGGCCCTTCCTACCCGAATTTCCCCTCCACCATATTAATTAATTAATTAATTAATTAAACATTTAGGATAATTACAATACTACCCTTAGCATGGAAAAGACCATTTTACCCCTAGACCCTCCAAACTTAAGATTTCCCCTTTTTAAGTCTGGTTAAGACTCATTCGCGTAAATCTTCATATTCGGGTGCCCTACATGGCTGGACCCAACCTCTCCTTGCTCAACTAACTCACCAAGTTAGTTGGCTTGGCTGTTGTAAGGGTTCACAGTTCTGGTTCTACGCGCATCAATCCGTGTGAACCCAGTATAATCGTAGGCATTCTAGATACATTAAGCATTAGTTAGCATAGTAAATTTAGGGTTGCTACATTATCCCCCCCCCATTAAGAACATTCGTTCCCGAATGATTCCACCTATAATTTAAATAAAGAGGGTGATTTTCAAAAATATTTTAACATACTTGAGACTTTACTCTTTGTGAATTTCTTTTTAACACTTACTCTGGATAATGTAAATTAATCAAGCTTATCTGAATCTTCATATTTTAGATTGAGGAACCTCCTTCTCAATCGTACTTAACTTGATGCACCTCACAACTCATGCAACACAAAAATTATGTCCACGCTATACAAATATTACATATATCATTTTGTAATTACAACACAAAGTCGATTATTGCACTAAACTTAGGAGTTTCTTAAACAAAACCAGCCTTAGGAGGAGTATGTCTAACCCCTTAGATAACATCTTGCTGGCGTTAAGATTTGAAATTATGTGGCTTTGTTGGATTGATCCATACCCTGCCCATTTATACCCTATCTCATTTGACAACTGAAACCTCACTACCCTGGTTTAATTGTCTATGGTAGCATAACACTTATGGAGAAAATCCATACCTAAGCTATTCAATGCTTTTTTCATTGGTTAATATCTGATTTTCATATTAGTAGGTTGGTGCACATCCTTGAAACATACTAGCAGCTTCTCATTAATAGACTAAGGAACTCCTTCCAAAACTTGTCTCACCAAAGCATACAACATATATAAACACATAAGTCAGCAACCAACATGATGACTCCAACATATTAACTTCATACTAGTGCATAAAACCATACACATGAAAAACTAATTTAGGCTACGTATCTGATACATCAACAGACGTGTCTTCCCCTATACCCCTAGACTTGAGTGCGAAGAATCGTTGCCTTCTTGGAACCTTTTCACTTGGACCATTCAACTGAACTTTCTTGTTCACTTTTTCTCGACCTCTCATATACGAACAATCCTTCATCCTGTGACCCGATTTTTTAAAACCATAGCAAGCGTTAGAGCCCCTCCTACACTCTCCTCCATGAAGTTTGCCACACTTAATACTAGGTGGACTCTCCTCAGGTGTATCTACTTCACTGTTTCTCTTAACTCTGGTCTCGGAATCCCTATCATAGCGACCCTTGAATGAACTTGACTCCGCTTGGTGGGAGAGTACCTTTAGAAACCTGGCCTTATCTCTGATTTCAGTTCTACACTTCCTTGAAAAATTCTCCTCAGCTTGCTTTGACCAATACCCTGCCCTTGTGTGCTTCCTCTTCCTACTTTTTTACATTTGTTGGACATGTACCATAAGCCTGAAAAGGTCCATGCAATCATGCATCATAGCTGCCCTACACTCCTCCTTGAGATCCTCAGCAATCTTAGATCTAGTATAAACAGGAGGATTCATCCTCGTGAAGTCCCTTAACCTACTTGCCATGGTGCTGGAAGGTGGGTTCTCCCTGGGAACACCTTGTTGCTCCGCCTGAGCTATCATAGCCTGTTCTTTTAAAGTGATGGCTTGGGCCATCTGTACCAAGGCTGTCCTCACTTCTCCATCTGTCAACCCAGTTGGGTTAACATGCATCTCCATTCGAGCAGTTGGAGCCTGGGGAGGAACTGGATTTACCCCAGCAGCTGCTCCTCCAATCTCTCCGCTTGCGTTTCTCCTCGTATTCATCTTTCTAAATCTCAAGAGTTGATGTTAGATACGCTCTTAACACCAAGAAATCAAACATCATAGAAGGCATGATAAGATCAGAATAAGAGAATTTGTCCTATGCATCATGCAGTCTCTAATTCAGGATAGTGGTACACTTCACTACCATGACTTAGAAACTAATCGATATGGTTGATGTGAACTTATTATCCTCAAAATTTAACCTAATGCTCTGATACAAACTTTGTCACGACCGGAGTATAGACCCTAGCCGAAACTAGCATCGTTGACCTCACGAAGGTTGCAGACAAACCTACATATGTCATTGTTACATCATCTAAGTTAAATTTAGCAGGAAATTTTGAACTTTTTGTTGACTTCATAGTGAGAAACATTGAACTCGTATAAGACTATCTACATAAACTCATAAGCATTTCACAACAACATATAATATCAAGATAATCAAATGAAAGATATAGTCATATCTGTATAGAAATATAAAGTTGCAAAAATGGCACCACTACAATATCTGAAAATAACTGGGAAAGAAACACCAGTGGAACATACTCCACTAGCTCATGCCTACATCTAATCTAGAATATAAAATATAGGTATCCTCGAAACCAAGAGGGCCTACCAAGTCCGGATGAATACTCCATGTTTGGATAACTTCAGCGTAGTCTCATAAGCTCTAGCGTTCACCTCCACCTACACCTAAAAGTAGAGAGTTGTATGGGATTAGTACACACTTGTTCTAAGTATGGGTATATGCAAGCACACACCAAGGACATGCATAATTAAGAAGAGCTCTCTCCTAACGATATGAGTTATGGAAAGTCAAGTTAGTGGACTTGTTAAACTGGATTAGGAAAGTCATGCTATGAACGTAACATGCATCTTTATACATATCATTTTACAAACAACACATAGCATATTGCACATATCATATCACATAGTTCATATCATTCCTTCATATGATATGAGACCTTGAAATCATGGACTTGACATTAAGACTTCCCAAAATGAGGGCTCAACATATGGGACTTAAACTAGGATCCTCTTTTGGCAAACACAGAGTCTGCTTCATTCATTCAAACGTACTTCATTTTCATTCATTCATATACTAGTGTAAACACCATCTATACCTAGGATATAGTTTAAGACTTTCATCGGGTTCGCTGTGCAATGACCAAGAATAACCTAGTGTCATTAGTTAAGTCTAGCTCACCTCTTGATTATCCTATCCTAACACCTTTGATATCGTTCATTTCATTATGTGCATTACTTGAGGTTGGAATCATTCTTTCTTTTGGAACTTTAACCTTTACCGCCATAGATCATGTGAGCATCATGAAATCCAGTGTTTAACCCCACATCGAAAAGAGGTGGAATCACCGGCCAAAGTGAACCAAAACATGCTAGCGTATATAGGGAGTCGAACCCTGCTAGAACCCTATATTGGCATTATAGGTTCAAAGACTAGGAGATATAAGAAGACCCATACCCGTCTGGACGAACAGTCTCAGCTCATGAGAATTACACGAACCTCTGCCTTCTCAAAAGAAGGAATCGCGACTCATAGCTAGCCTATCGGGGCTTAGTATAAAGTTCAATTACATTCCTCTCATACATCATAGAAGCTGGCTTCTAGCATGAGGCATCATAGCTCATTAGATGATTTTTCATATCATCATTACGTATTAAGTGTGAATTGTCCTTACACTTAAATATAGAGTGTGATTGTGACTTTACTCTTAATTTTCAACACTCTCTTAGGTGAGTACTTTTGGTGACCTTATATTTGGCGTAGGTACAGCTTGTCTCACTTGCACTAGCCTCATATTGTGATTCCACCTTGTTCTCTCTTAACATATTTTTATTTCATCTTTACTCACCTTTATTATTTTTTCATCGTATAACATCCATATGCTCTCTTGCACTTTACAATTCATCATTTAGTATATATATATTCTCTTAGAAATTTCATTTAGTGACACTGATTTTTAGGCGTAGATGCAGCTGATCTAACTTGCACTAGCCAATAGTCATGTAGTCACCCATTCTTTAAATTTAGCATATTAACTCTTCATAATTACTCACCGCTTTACGTAAATGTTCATTTCATCGTATGCCAATGCATTTACCCCTTTAATGTGTGTCACAGTCTTACTTAACCAGTCTGGGGTTTCATTATCTCATCACATAACATATTAGTTTCAGTTACTTTTAAACGTACACTTAAGAGTCCACACATACAAGCAATAAGGATTCATTCATAGTTTGTCTAAGTGACTCATATTTACCCAAGATTATGTGGTACAATACTTACGCATCTTAGATATGCCAAGATATTGATTTCGATCATTGGAGGAAGCATTTAATAAATATTTGTTCACGTATGACTTATTTATCAATCCGGAATCGGGCAAGGAACCCAATTTCGAATCCCTTGAGCAACACTTAATTTTATATTAAACTTGGTACTTTAATTTTCAGAGTAAGGGGACCCTAGGTCAATCCCCATCAACCCCATGATAATTTCTTTCTTTTCCCTCCTCTCTTTCTTGTTTAAGGCAAGAGGTTGTGGGATCAATCCCCCACAAGCTCATTCTTTTTCTCTTAATTTTTCTCTTAACATTCTCACATATCCAAGAGGTTGTGGGTTCAATCCCCACTCACCTCATTTTATTTTTCTCCTAACTCTCTCATCTTTTCAAGAGGTTGTGGGTTCAATCCCCACCCACCTCATTTTATTTTTCTCCTTTATTTTTCTCCTAACTCTCTCATCTATTTAAGAGGTTGTGGGTTCAATCCCCACTCATCACATTTATTTTCATTCATTTTTCTCCTAACTCTCTCATCTATTCAAGAGGTTGTGGTTCAATCCCCACTCATCACATTTATTTTCTTTCATTTTTCTCCTAACTCTCTAATCTATTCAAGAGGTTGTGGGTCCAATCCCCACTCATCACATTTATTTTCTTTCATTTTTTTCTCCTAACTCTCTCATCTATTCAAGAGGTTGTGGGTTCAATTCCCACTCACCACATTTATTTTACCTTTAATTTTTCTTATGGAATTCATATGTAATTTGAATTTGGTGAGGTCTTAGGTTCAATTCCCAATGACCTCACAACATTTAAAATATTTTAAAACATAGCTCATTTTTTCAATTCTTGGTCGAGACAAACATTTCCAGCAAGCTTGAAATTCGGTCTCTTTCATTCCATCTTCCTCTCAAGTTTTTAAGTTGTTTCTTGGAGTAATTCTGGTGACATTTTTCCAGCAACATTACCCTTATATGAACATCACACTTTTAACATTTTCACACACGAAAAAACAACATTTTTAACACACAAATTTCGGGCAGCAACATAGTTAATTTACAACATAAACATGCTCAAACAGTTAACTTAAAACACTTTTCCGGAATACATCTTTCATTCTTTACATACTTTCGAAATATACATTCAACACATGATCACAACCAGACCTAAAATTATCTACTAGAAGACATACCAACGCATGCTTTGAATCTTTCAAAGGATCTAATGACAGGGGCATGCAACGGGGACAACCTTAGTTTCTCGATTGGAATTTAAACTTAACTTAGGGGTCTCTTGGGAAAGGGACCAAGAGATAAGAAAACCCATACCTTAATGTCGTTCAGAACTTGTTCCAATGCTGCCAATTTCCCATAAAACCAAGCCTCACCACCGAAACTTCAAGAACAATCCCGTCAAGAACTTTGTTTTGCTTTACGTTTTTAGACTAACTTTTCTTCTGACTTTTTAGCGTTCAAGTTCTAGATGAACTTTATATTTTTGTTGTTCTGTTCTTTTAGAGATAATCAGACGTTCAAGTGAGATGAGAGTAGAGAGAAACGTGAGTTTGAGTGGATTAGGATTACGAGAGTTAGGTGGAGACTTAGTCAAACTAGGACTTCTCATTATTATTAATACTATTATTGTTATATTTTTATTAAAAATCTTATTTTTCTTTAATTAAATCAGAAAAATAAATATTAGTTAATTTAACTAATTCACTAAATACAATAAATCAATTAAATCATTGCTTCCACCAAGGTTCGAACCCGGGTGGAGCAAGATTTCGCTCAAAGGGTCAATTTCGGCCCTTCGTACCCGAATTGCCCCTCCACCATATTAATTAATTAATTAATTAAATATTTAGGGAAATTACAATAGTACCCTTGGCCTGGAAAATACCATTTTACCCCTAGACCCTCAAAACTTAAGATTACCCCTTTTTAAGTCCAGTTAAGACTCATCAAGGTAAATCTTCATATTCGGGTGCCTATATGGCTGGACCCAACATTTCCTAGCTCAACTAACTCACCAAGTCAGTTGGCTTGGCTTTTGAAAGGGTTCATAGGTCTGGTTCTACATGCATCAATCTGTGTGAACCAGGTCTAATCGTAGGCATTCTAGATACATTAAGCATTACTTAGCATAGTCAATTTAGGGTTGTTACATACAAGCCCTTAACTATCGTTCATTACATAGGAAATGAAAAGTAGTGCGGAATTAAAAATTTTCACGACAATTAATGTAAAAAGGAATATTTTATAAACATTAAAAAAGTCTCATCGTCGCAAGCCATCTGAAATACACGACATAGAATCATAGGGACACGACTCTTTACATTTGAAAGAAATACATAATCTGAACTTATACAAAAACTAAAAGAATTAAGAACAATGCCCTCAAATATAAGAGGCAATACTTTGTCTTGAGAGAATCTTTCCCAAGCTTTACCTTCTAGACTTCAACCTTGCTTCCAAGACCTATACTTATAAAGTATAGAGAAGTATGGGGTTAGTACAAAACAATGTACTAAGTATGTCATATGCAAAAACATGCATAAAGTGACATTATAGTAAAAACACATTTTAATGCCGATTAAGTAAAACATTCATGAATATAGATGTAAAACATCATACTAATCATTATATAACACTTAAAGAAGAATTTCATAATTTTAAGCAAAAAGAGCATTTTACAGTGAAGTACCCATATTTTACAGTAAGCTCCTTCAACATTACAGTGAACTTTCCTATTCCAAAAACAGTGAACTTCCAAGGCCATGCAAAAAGGAAGTGAACTCATTTCCATAGGAGTTTCCCGAACTAAGAATTATCCTAAGACTCACCAAGGTATGACAGAAAGGAAATGCACATACACCTCCTTCAATACACACCAAAGCGATCCTCAAGACTACCCCTTTCGGCTTATTCACCTTGGGAGAACAAGCAACCACTCAATATAAGACATTTGAAGAACACTCAAATAAGACACCAAGACTTCCCCTTCGAAATGCTTACTTAATGCAATAAGTAGATAGCGTTCCATACCACAATCTACCTTAAGTAGTACACTCTTTTAGAAAGCTTAGCACCAAGATTGCCCTTTCAAAAGGTCTAATTAGTCCAATGGATAGATAGCATCCCATTCCACCACCTACCCTAAGTAGTAAGTTCTTTTAGGAGAGTGAGTTCATTAAATTCATATAAGGCTCACCAAAACACCTCTTTCGGAATGCCTACCTAGTGCAATGGATAAATAGCATCCCGTTCCACTACCTACCCTAAGTAGTACACTCTTTTAGAAGACTTAGCATTTTCATTACTTTTGTGGGAGTAAGCTTAACTGACATAGACCATGAGAGCTAAACATGGAATCATGATACTTCCCTTATCAGAGAAGGGTCCCCTCACTTGCCTAGGGTGATGTCTTACTTTGTTTTAGCTTTTACATGGCTTTCCCAATATCTATTCCTTTGTGGGCACATAGTTAAGAGATAAGGAGATTGCTACTAAGTAACTCATTCTCTACTAACGAGGAGTACTAATCTAAAGAGGTACATTGGAATACAACATCTCAACTAACGAACTGTAACCACCTCTTGTTCGTATCCTCTCGATGCTATGCCTAACTCCCCATGGATTCCCAACATTATAAACTATAGGTCAAGGATAACTAATGAACACCACATCTCAACGCACAAAGGTCATTTATCCTCCAACCTTTCTTAGAAATCTCTTAGGATGTAGAGAGGTTTCTATTAAGCATTTCATCTAATCTCACGAAGAGTGTTCACTCAAAACACATCTTTTTGACTTAACTTAGCTTCATTCATTCATTCAAGTGAGAGTGTGTGTGTGTACATGTGAGCACACCTTGAACATAAGTATCATTTCATCTACATTTAACTTCTATACATGCTTAGACCTTCATTCATCATATCACACACTTTATATGCTTCACATAATCATATAATTCACTTAAGCATATTCTCTATCGTACTTCACATAATAGCTTCATAAATCACATTTAACAAGAATAACATCATTATCATCTTACTTCATATAACAAGCCGTCATGGCCTCATTCACAATCAAGAATTAACTTGACATTCATACAATTCAAGTAAACACCGCCACCAATAAGGTAGACCATACCACTCAAGAGCTTTTCGAAGTTAAAGCTAATCGATATAACCAACTTACCCTTTTATCCAAGCTTCCATCACCTATAACATTTAACTCAACATTTCATCATAATATATCCCTTAGGGCAGTAGCTAAAAATAATATCAATAAATGGAAACCAAAGCTCAAAGACTACAATATCATGCTCATTCATCCCATTTCTTAAGCCAAAATTTGATAAAAAATTTAACATGATTTCATTGATGTTTTAGAATTAATATCACCAACTAACATTACAAACGTTATATTTGAATCATTTAAAACGTTTTCATGCAAGATCCATATTTCGAGTGAAGATAGAAGAAGTTAGGGTTGGAAAACTCTTTTGGAAATGTTTTAGAAAGGGGCTCCATAAATGAAAGAGAATTAAAGGATGACTACCATACCTCACATTGAAGAATCACCAATGATTTTTGATGAATAAACGTCCACCAACATCCCTCCTAGTTCCTTCTTGACTTCTAGCTTCCATGGTGACTTGAGAGAGTCTTTTAAGAGAGAGGGGTTTTGGGTTTTAGGAAATAGAGTCTAAAATTAGGTATTAGCGTTTGAAAAACATTAATATACCTAATAACCCTAGAAATAACTTCCTAGGTTCATAAAATACTTGGGGTGAATTTACCAAACTTCACAAGTTATTACAGGAAAGGATAACTTTTTGGTAGGCTTCAAATGATGGATCAACTAACGGACTGTCTGTTCATCAACGGTCCGTTTGTGGGGTTTCGTGGGTGGACACTTAGATAAACTAGACTACCTTGAAGGTACAATCTATGGGGAAAGTCGATAGTCCGTTGGTTGGACCACTGTCCATCGTTTTCCCTCGTTTGTTGGTTTGGGTCATTTTGGCCCTTATCTAGGGCCCCTTGTGGGTTGTAGGTGGGGTCGTACCCTGACGTTATACCACTAAACATAGTATTAAAGGTCTTAGGAACATCACATACCAATTTAAAGCAAAACTAACACATAAAACTCACTCAAACACATCAAGATACATGAACACTTTCTAAGGCATATCTTTCAAACGTCATGAACGTTCTTGGACGTTTGACCTCCAAACTTAAACAAAATTCACACACTGCCTAAGAACATCAATATAAATCATTTTAAATTAAAATTAACTCAATAAAGAATCACTAAGCTCTAGTTTAACTTAGTTCATTTTATGGTTTTACATGAAGACTTACCGGGACTATCAAATCCAGACTAGTTCTCCCTCCTAGATCCCATCCCATAGGGAGGGTTCTTATTTGGAGCATTGGGATCTACAGTATATTTATTTACCTTTTCCTCTTTGGCCTTGATGTTATGGAAGTCCCTCATCTTGTGAGTCTTACTAGAATATGCAAAGAAACCATCCGTTCCGGCAAGACACTTACCCAAATGTTGTTTCCTACAAGTAGCACACCTACATCTCTCAAAAGTATGGACACCACCTTGGCAATTTTTGTTGGGGGACCTATCCTTGTTTCCCATGGAATAATCTTGGTGATAGAAACTCCTTTTAGGTTTTGGTTGACTAGATTCATCAAATCTAGGCCTCTTACCCTCTTGCCTTATCTTCCTAATTTTGGGCTCCTCAATTTGTTGTGCATACACCGTGCGTATAGATATATCCATGTTATTAAGGAGAATTGTCGTAAGACATTCTTTTTCCACTAAGTTAGACACTCCCATCACAAATTTGTTCATCCTATACCTTGGGTTGGCTACCATGTTCAGGTCATACTAGGAGAGTTGTGTGAATTTGAGAGAGTACTCTTGAACACTCATTCCCCCTTGACGAAGATTCAGGAATTCAACCACCTTCTTCTCCCTCCACTCTAAAGGAAAGAACCTATCCAGCAAATCCTCTTTGAACACTTCCCAATCTACCCAACCATCCCCTAAAGGTCTCTCATCCCTCTGTTTCTCAAACCACACTTGAGCCACATCCTTGAGTTGGTAAGTGGCTAGTTCCGCTCTCTCCCTAGAGGTCACACCCATAACATCCACCCCCTTGAATATCTCATCTATGAAGCTTTGTGGATCTTCATCCACCTTAGTTCCATGAAAAGTAGGAGGGTTCATCCTCATGAAATCCTGAATTCTAAAAATGGGAGTACTCACATTAGGTTGAGGTCCACCCCCTTGGTTAACATGGGAAACCAAATGATTAGTGACGACTTGAGCTTGATCCGTCATGAGTTGAGTCAAATTCATTAGGGCAGCCCAAAACTACGCATTAGTCATTTCCCCTTCAACAAAGGGAGATTGAGGAGCTTGAGACATAGGGGGCATTTGAGGTCCTTGGGGACCTTGAGGTTCCGTAGGGGGAACCGCCTCATTCACATTCTCTAGGCCAACTATAGGGACATGGTCAACACGGGCAAGAATCCTCTCATTAGTTACACTTTCATCCTCCCTCCTAGCAATTGCTCTCCTCGTATTCATGTCCTATTAACACAAAGAGAAGGGGTTGAGAAAGATATCTTATAGAAATCACCTTGAATGCACGCCATTGAAATAATTTATAAGGTTAAACTTCTATCATTTTATAGCCTATCATCCATGGATGTGTCGCGACTCACACCAATGAACAAGACTCTACTAGACGTGGCTTGTGAGACTTTATACCCTAAACTATTTCTCATAAACTTATGCTCTGATACCAAGTTTGTAACGACCTGAAAGTACCCCTTAGAAGAAGGGAGAAACCCTTAGGTCAGAACATTTGCGTACTTGACCTTTCAGAGGTCTTGTACAAGCTTTAGCTATAATTCATTACATAAGACATTAAAAATAGTGAGAAATTAAAACTTTTCACGAATAAATAACATAGAGAACATATTTCATAAATGCTAAGGAGTGATGTCGTCTTCACAAGCTAACTCAAAGACACGACATAAATATCTTAGAGACACGGCCCTTTACATTAAATGAAAAATACATTATAAGTCTTAATGATAGAAACTAAGAAATAGATATGTCCTCGAATATAAGAGGACATACTTAGTCTTGAGAGGATAGATTCCCAAGATTTGCCTCCTAAACTTCTTCCTTGCCTCCAACCAATACCTATAGAGTATACAAAAGTATGGGGTTGGTAGAATACAATGTACTAAGTATGACATATGGAGAAACATATGAAAAGGAACATTTTAGTACGATATCTTTCATGCCAAATTAAAAAAAACTTCATGAATATGGAATTAAAATAGTATAAGAATCAACATTTATCTCATAAAATAGAATTCTCATAATTTTAGAACCATCCGACACTTTACTTTAAGCCAAACAACATTACAGTGAAACAATGACATGTTACAGTGAACATTATGAAACCTTACAGTGAGCTATTCATACCAAGCATAGTGAACTTGTTTCATTTGAGGTGTCCCTAACCAAGTTATCCTAAGATTCCCTAAGGTAAGACAAGAAGGGACCTCCCATACATCTCATTCAAGACACACCAAAGCGATCCTTAAGACTACCAACCATAGGCTTACCTAGGCCGGGAAACGAGTCCACACTCTTGGATAGACATTTGAAAGACATTCAAGCATTAAGCACCTCATGTAATTACCCTTATCCAGTAGAACATATAAGTTACACTAAGTTCAATGCGAGAGTAGCATCCTGTACTACTACTCCCTCTTAGTGCTCCTTGAGGGTTCCCTGGATTAAACACTCTACATTAGTCATTCATAAATTCAATACGTAAAAGAACTTAACTTTAACTTGCGTTCATTAACATTAGACCTTAAATCATCTAACTTTATTTACAACACATGATAGAACACACCAAGACTCCCAGTTCGGAAGGTCTACTTAGTGCAATGGATAGATAGCGTCCCATACCACCACCTACCCTAAGTAGTACATTCTTTTAGGAGACTTAATTCATAAACATCATATAAAACCCACCATGACTCCCCTTTCGGAAGGTCTACCTAGTTCAATGGATAGACAACATCCCATACCACCATCTACCCTAAGTAGTACATTATTAGGAGACTTAGTTCATTCATTCTTTTGTGGGGGTTAGCTTAACCGACATAGACCATTAGATCTAGACATGGAATCCTGATACTACCCTTAACGGTTGAGGGATTCCCACTTGCCTAGGGTAGGGTCATTCTCTTAGCTTTTACGTGGCTTTTCCAATAGCTACACCTATGCGAGTGCATAGTTAAGGGATAAGGAGATTGCTACTAAGTAATTCATTCTCTTCTAACGAGGAGTACTCATCTCAAGAGGTACATTGGAATACAATATCTCAACTCACGAAGTGTAACCACCCCTTCTTCATATCCTCTCGGTGCTATGCAAACTCCCCACAAATTCTCAACATTTTATACTATAGGTTAAGGATAACTAGTGGACACCACATCTCAACTCACGAAGGGTATCCATCCTCCTACCTATCTTAGAACTCTCTTGGAAGATAATGAGGTTGCTACTAAACACTTCATCTCAACTCACGAAGAGTGTTCACCCCAAAACTCCCCTTAGTCATAATTTCTAACTTGATTCATTCATTCAAGTGTGACTCTGTGTGTGTACATGATATCACACCTTGTACATAATCACCATTTCATTAATATTGAATTCTTGATATGCTTACACCTCATTCATCATTTCTCACATAGTAGCATGCTCAACATATACACATACTTCATTTAGGCATAATCTAAGCAAGACATACAATTCAAGCTTCGTAATACATATAAACATGAACCTCATCATTAGAAATTAATTTCACACATTAGGAATTCAAATACATACTCACAATACATACCAAATATAACCAAATACAACAAGTAAACACCGCCACCAAGAAGGTTGACCATACCACTCAACATTCATAATAAGAGTTATACAATACAAGTAACTCACCGTTTAACCAAGCTTTCACCACCTAGAGCAAGTTCATCAATATTTCATCATTAAATTTCCCTTAAGGAAGTATCTAAACCATAATACCAACATAAGGAAACAAAAGTTCAATCACTTTACAATCATACATTTAACCCATTTTCAAGCTAGAAGATGGAAATATGCATAAGCATGAGTCATTAGGGTTTTGACATTAAAATAATCAATAAATACTTAAAACAACATATTTGAATCATTTAAACCCTTATATATGAAGACCCATTCTTAGAACGAAATATAGCAGGAAATAGAGTTTGTACCCTTTTTGAAATCTTTTAGAAATGACTCGTTGAATTGAAGAGGGTTCAAGGATGACTACCATGCCCATAAGAACATGCAAGCACATAAGGACTAATATTCGAGCGCTTGACCTGTTGGAGGTATAATAAAAGCCCATAGTTATCCTTCATCGCATTGTCGTAGTAAATTTAGCAGAAAATTTAAGACTTTTCATAGAACATCATATTCTAGAAACTTTACCTTATATATATATATATATATATATATATATATATATATATATATAAT
>NC_028639.1:36066316-36096482 GCF_001406875.1 Solanum pennellii | reverse complement strand
TATATATATATATATATATATATATATATATATATATATATATAATATCATAAGTACATATTTAGACCTTAAGTCTCTTTGTATTCCTAGACACAACAACATTAGAGTTTATTAGGGACACGTCCCTTAAAACATAAGATATAAGTACAATAATACTACACTTTACAGTAAACCATAGTTTAGGATATCCTTGGAACTTAAGGATTCCTTTCCTTGAGCTTGGGAATCACATCTAAAGCTCCTCAATCATATAGACATCCTCTAAGCATCCATAACCTACACTTTGTGTAAAAATTATAGAAGAATGGGATTAGTACAAGAATGCACTAAGTATGGCAACCATGTAAAAACATGTATTTAAAAGGGACATTTTCTTAAAATTATACTTCATGCCTTTTGAGTAAATCTTCATAAAACCTTTCTGAAATTGCATTTATATTATTCACATATTTCATATAGACATATTCAAAATCACATATAGAATTTAAATCACATTTGGGGTCACTTTATAGTGAGCTCCCTTCACTTTACAGTGAGTTATGTTTTCTTTTCGTTACTAACCTCCCTAGTAACCCTCTAGTGATACTTGGTGCAATACATCACCTGAAGGTCACAAATAAAGAATATATACAAGCTACATAAGCCAACACACATCATCATATAAGCATAATATATCATAGGCACATTTAAGTGAAGACTCCATTGGCTTCATAGTAAGATATATCTATTTGCACATCTATTCACTTTACTTCACATAAATCATTATAAGACCGTACTCATGACCTCAATCTTAGTCTACTGGTGCAACATACATGTGAAGGCCAACAACCTCACACATACTTAGTAAACCCCTCATGAGACCAGAAACCTTAACACTTCATACATCAACATAACAAGTAAAGGCAACTTCACCCAAGCTAGGCAAGAGCTTCATCATATTGCAATTAAGACCAACATTATGCATATAAGGACAAGTTCACATCATCAAGACTTATACCATGCACATCTTCATAACAAGTAGGCAATCACTGCAATGTCATGCATAAACACATAAGCATAATCATATACATTATAACACATTCCTAGAACTTCCTAAGAAGCTACTTGCGCAATGTCTAGATGGGTTCATTACTTCCACCCATCCTAAGTAACCTCCCTTAATTCTTCCTAGTTAGGGTCCTAGTCATTTACTTCCATTGTCCATTTTGCTTTAGGGAAACTATAGGCTTAACCGACACTAAGACCATGCGTTCTAAACATGGAATTTTGTGTTATAGAGCCTTACACCAATGGAAGATGTTCTTACCTAGCCAAGATAGAACATTAACACATGCTAGCATATTAAGTGAATTCACTTGCTAGATCCTATGTGGAAAGCATAATTAATAGAACTTGGGGGCTGTCATGGAAACATCACTCTACACCCTTTTTGGGTCATGAGGCTATCCACCCCGTAAGGACAGTTAATTGAACTTTAGCCTTCCCTCCTTAGGAAGGTGCCACCTCCTCATCTACAAGTTCACTCAGTGCTAAGCTAAGTTCCCTTTATTAAATATCCTTTATTATAATTTATTTATAAAACATAGGCTTAGGAGAGTCAACCCCTCATATGCTTAGCTCATATGTCATAGATGAGAGTTCATCAACCCAAATTATGTGAGAATCCCTTTCACATGGTCATAGCATATGTCATTAGCACTATCTAGTTTAGGATACACTTGAGCACACCTTTGAAGGCCCTTCTATTGACTAGATCATCATTCATGTGTGTTTGTATACTTATATGTGAGCAAACCTTTCACATAACACATTAAGATCATACATGTTCATACATCAATGAATAAGTCTATAGGTATAACTATATGAGCAATCCTTTCATATAAACCCACTAAGGAACTATGCACATTCATACTTCACCATATAATATAAGTCATATTCATAATATGCCTGTAAATTCGTTCTCATGTACATAGAAACCAAAACTAGGAATTATTCTATCAAGACACACATGTGCAATGTGTAACACTTCGAAAATCCAAGACGTGTTCTAGATTCTAACATAAACGTCATGAGGTATAGACATTGTTTTAAGGTCAATTATAATGAATATAAGTCATTTAGGAAGTCTAGAAACCAAAATGTCCTAGAACCTCCATGACATCTGGAAAATAGTTCAAGGAGGTACTAGCATTCCTTAGCCTATTTTACTAGATTATAGGAGTCGGAAATAAATGAAAATTGGTGGAAGGGTGTCTAACATGGGTTTAAGGTTATTCATAGTCGAAACTTCCATCTACGAATCACCAAGGACACACTAAGGGACCTTGAGGAGGACCCTTACAAATGGAGTAAAATAATGTCTGGGCAGTTTGCTCCAACGAGAGGCAGACGACGGGGCGTCGATACCATCCATCGACCAACACTTATCCAATTCCTTGAAGGGGCTCGTTGGAACACTCTATCAACTCACCGATGTATGTTCAGCATGGAAGGGGGGTTGGTCCGTCGATTGAGCCACGAGGCGTCGACGGGGTCTCGTCTGTGAGGGTCCAATTTTGCTGAACGTTTTTAACGAAGTCTTAACCAATTAATTAAAGGGTTTGGTGGTTAGTTAGGGATTCAGGGAAGTTTAATTAACTTAATTAACACCCCATATAAAGACCCTAACTCTATTAGACTAATTACAACTCTCAAAACAAAACTCTCTTCCTTCTTTCTTCTTTCTCTCCTATTGGAAGACACCATTGAAGACAAATCTAGGGGAGGGTTTTGGGGGATGTAAAGGGAAGTTAGCCATAAATTTTTCATAAAAAATTTAGTTATGGGATATATTTGATTTTTGAGACCTCTTTCCTCAAAGGGTTCCATCAATGTATTTTCAAAAGTTGAGTTTTCATGTGGGTCTTTCTCAATCACGAAAATTGCATTATGAATTGGTTTGTTTATGTTTTATATTGGATAATATAAATATATTAACATATATTATAACTTAATTATGATATATCTTGATGTTTTGGTCTAGTTTGTTGAAGAGGAGCCTTAACCCTTAACCCTAGGTTTTATCTTGATATATATTAGGTTGTATTTGGTTGAATTGGCTTGGGTATCAGTTGAATAACTACTAGATTATGTTGTTACACTAATCATGAATGAATTAGGATGATTTGTAGTATTTCATGCTAGTTCTTGAGAAGATGATCTAGGTTAGGAAGTATGTTGTGAATTGACCTAACTATCTTGTCTTAATCTATTATCTAGTACTGAATTGTGATGTAGTGATTCTTCTAGCTTTTCTATCATGTTAATTATTGTATTATGATGATGTATACAAAAATTGGTTGAATTGAGGGTTGATGGTAAGACCTTGGTGAGGAATTTGAAGGAAGATTTGGTAAGTCTTATGATCCCTATTCTTTACTTCAAATTATGATTAAGTGTGATTGAATCATGATGTTATATTGGAGTATTCCTTGTATTGGGATTTGATAGTGTTTGTATGATGTTGAATTGAAATGTCTTGACAATGGTTGTGAGTTTGGTTAAGATGTAAATGGTATAAGGATGGTTATGACTACAAATGTGCCTTATTATGAATGAAAATTACAATGTGCTAACCTCACTTATATGAATTTTGATGAAAGGACTATACCCATGCGATTCTTATTGAGCTATTACGATGATGATTATACAAGGGTTAGACCCTATGACCTACAATAATCTATGATGATTAATGAAGACATTAAAGACATTTCAATAAAAAGGGACTTAGCTTAGCACCGAGTGAACTTGTCAATGGGAGGAGATGACTTTCCATAGAGGAAGATTAACCCTATAATTCTACATGTTGTATCGACTCCCCAATGAGGAATACTCATCCAATGGATTCCCATGAGAGACCACCCAAAGGCCAAGTGTTATATAGAGGTATTATACTTATGTCTTAGTTCTTGAACTATGTTTCCTTCATATGAATACTAGCTAGTTGATCTACCTAGAAAGCTACGTTTATGTTTGGTTTTAATTTTTCCGATAGACCACCTTCCATGGGTGTAAGGTTTTACAACACCGGATTCCACAATTAGCTCTTGTGGTCTATGTCGTTTAGGGAAAGTGTTCCCTAAATTAAAATGAAGCAATGAAGTATAAACTAACTAGAATGACTTACGATGTTTGAATTTGCTTAGGTATGGGTATGGGACTCTACTTATGCCTTGCACTAGTTCCCTTGATGGAAACTTTAGAAGGTTGATATTATGTATGTATAAAATAATGAGTGCAAAAGATGATGGTGTGATGACTTTACATGTAAATGATAGTATATGGTGATTGATATTCTTATGAATATGTAGTTGGTCTATGTTGCAAAAAGTATGATGTTGTGTATCCTTAAAAGGTTATGTCATATAAAGTTGAATATTAGTCATGGTTCTTGTTGGGTTACTTGATTCAGTAATATTATGGGGCTTTGCTTGGTCATTGCACTTGTTGGCTTGATGAGGATTCATGAGTAGTAGTCTTGCTTTATCATGGTATAGTGAACCCTTATCCATGCTCGTGATGTAGTTACTTGATGATAGGGTTGTATAAGGTGATGGGTTAAAGAATGTTGACACACATGATACTTCCTTTGACTTGATGATTATGTCTTGTACATTGGTATGTTTTGCTTTATTTTGTATAAGGCTTTCAAAGAATAAAGTAGCATGTTTTAGTGAAATATCCCTTTTTGCATGATTTGATCTTATATGTGCATATGGTCTATACTTAGTACAAGTGCGTACTATCTCCATTTTTTCCATTTTCCCGAATATTTTAGGTTACAATCGTTGAGGGCTCTTTGAGAAGACTTTAAAGAAGGCTTGGATTTTCTCATTCATCCAAGTGGGTAGGTCCTCACTTTCTGAGGGCAATGCCAATATCGAGGTTATGAAGTTGTTTTAGTTTTAAGACTATTATGTTCTATCTCTTTTCATTTGAGTACGTCGTATTGTATAAAGACTATATTTGGCTCTCCTTACATTGATGTAAGGGCTATGACCAAATTGTTAATCATGTTAGATGGTTATGAGATGAGACAATTCTTACATACGATGTTCTATCTTATATATATACTTATGTGCAATAAAAGTAGAAGGCTATGTAATCTTCCTATACGAAGGGTCTATGTATACTTGATATATATATATATATATATATATGTATGTATGTATATATATGTGTGTACGTATATATATGTGTGTGTGTGTGTGTGTTTGTGTGTGTGTGTGTGTGTAAAGGCCTATGTAAACCTCCAAGTAGAAGTAATCAAAAGTTTTAAATTTTTCGGCGTTTTAACCTATAAATGTAATGAAGTAAGCTAAGAGGATAGTCTTAGTCCTCAAAGAGGACGCCACCGCCGGGTACGTCTAGGCAGTAAACCCGGAATTGACACAATGAATAGGCAAAGTCCCATACCCTTGCCCATACTAGTACACTAGTCATCATGGTTAAGGAAACACATATCATACTTTCATAGACATAATCTTAACATGCATAGTAATAGAAACTAGTGAATATGAGAACTACCTTTCATTTAGACACCATGACCTATACTACTTGTAAGCATGCATATAAAATGAGGTGTGTTTGCATTGGTCAATATTATTACATAATGGCTATCAACAACACCTTGAAGCAGCCACCCTCTTAAGACCACAATGCACAATAAAGCATAGACCACACAACACCATTTAGCAAAGGAGGCAAGACAATTTTCACATTACATTCTTAGATATTCACACATTCACATAAGGGTACATGGGTAGGGGTCATCAATCCTTAATACTTCAATAATGGCAGCACCTACACATGATCTTAACAAAACCATTTACATGCTCATGATATTAGAAACACAACCAGGATTATAGTTAGAATTAGAAACTAGGCATAGGCATCACATAGGATGATTCATCACCAACACACATTCATAGTACAGTTGACTTCAAGGCCATGATCACATCACATATATAATGGCAATAAAGTAAACACCACTAGGATAAGTGGACCATACCAAACAATGCCATACAAGGCTTCATCAACAATACTATAGAGAAGTAGAGAAGTAGAAGAGTGGGGCAAACCTTACCAATCCTTTACCCTTTAGTCATAATTGACCATAACTATTATTTCATAAGCTATTCAAGTATAGGGCAGTATCTAAAACATAATAATCATATACGAAATCATGCATAAGCTACTATAAGACCGTGCTACAAACTAGTACAACATATCATTGACATGCTAGAATGTAGAAAGACATGGACCATTAACAAATTTAACTTGCATGGATTATAGATCATATTTCATAAATAATATCAATCTAGGGCACTATATAATCATACACTGAACATAACGAAATCATTCTTAAATCTCTACAAGATAAAGATACCACCATAGTCACTAAACTATCCATTCAATAGAGAGTAGAGGAAATAGGAAATACTACTAATTCCCTAAAGCCTTGATCATCAATCATATTTTTACAATAATGTACATGTTAGGTAGTCGATAAAATAGATCATTATTAAAAAGGAATCATGCTTCATCTAACCTAAAATCGATATCACATCACATACATAGTATCACCAATCGATATACTAGAAAAACCTAGATCAATTCATGCCAATCCTTCTTTACCTTGATCATAATATATTCCTATACATAATTAAATCATGATATTAACCTAAAATAGTAGCTACGATAAACTTTACATGATCTAGAACCATAGAACAATCAACATGAAGCCAAACTTACAGTGAATACATAGATCATAGACTAGTTATGTTCAAATATTCATACATTGATCCACATGGATCCTTAATCATCAATTCATCACCAATTCACGTAAACAACAGTATATATAACCAATTCAACATAATAGAATCACCAATCTACCAATAACAATCCACGATCACAATGCCCATGCAAGGCTAAATCGATTTTGGGAAGGGACATTGGTGCATAATTCAATTGGATTGTTTTTAACGTTAAAATCATTACATTATCATCAATCCATCATGATTAAGCCATTTTAAAGGTTTTTTTTAGAAATAACCCATGGCTAGATTGAAGAAGAAGAGATTTGATCATGAAACTATTTTGAAAACTTTGAGATTAGATCTCCAAGTTCAAGGTTACTTAGAGATGAAGGATTACCATACCTTTGTCTAGTTGAGAACCTCTAAAATTTTACCAATAAACCATAGGAATCCAATATCCAAGCTGTTCTTGAGCTTCACCTTTAATGGAGGTTTCTAGGGAGAATATTTTTGGAGGGAAAATCTAATTTGTGTAGAAGGGATTGGGAATGGGTTATTCACGTGTGTATACACCCAAAAATTACTAAATAAACCAAGTAGGATAAGGTTAGGACGTGGGGTAAATTTCCCATTCACCCCTTTAATGAGGTAGTCGCATGGCAGTAGTTGCATGCCACCATTGACGGACAACGTCGACTGGACGACGGGGCATCCTGCTGCTCCGTCGTTGGTGATTGCAGCTTACTCTTGGTGGCTTCAGCTCCTGTGGCTATGTTTGAACCCACGCCGCAATCACCGGTCCATCGATTGACTGATGAGGCGTCACTTGGATCTCGTCGATTGACTCTGCTAAGGTAGTATCTCGTCAACCCTTGGGTCCTACTTGTGTTCCCTTTTGCGAGGCCCTTGGGAAGTCATACCCAAACATTTCTGACGTAACTATGCACATTTACAAGTGAAGGAAATTCCATGCAGGTTTCACTCAATATTCACATATAAAACACGTCCAAACATGCTAGGCCCCATGTAAACATACTTGAACGTCTCAAGGGCTAACTTTTGAACGTCTTAGATGTTCTTGGATGTTTGACCTCCAAACTTCATGAAACTCTATATATTGCCTATAAACATAATTATAACTTATTTTAGGACTTCCCAAGATCATTAAAATATAAATATAAGCACGTTATAGACACATGAGACTCATAGGTGACTAGTCGTCCAACGTTTTGGTCGTCCCTTGACGTTAGACTTCCAAATCACCTCAAAAATTACACACTGCCTCAATACGATATTATAAGACATTTTAGGAACTTATACCCTTATGAAGAAACATTTTAGGCTCTATGAACCAC
Source organism: Solanum pennellii (assembly GCF_001406875.1). Lineage (NCBI taxonomy): Eukaryota > Viridiplantae > Streptophyta > Magnoliopsida > Solanales > Solanaceae > Solanum > Solanum pennellii. The sequence goes on along the minus strand of NC_028639.1, from coordinate 36,088,330 downwards.
TGCCAAGCAGTGTTGAGATCTAAATTGGGGTCCTCTTCTAAGGCCCCTTGTGGATCATAGATAGAGTCATTACTGGTCGTTGGACCCCTAAACATGCAAGTCTAGGTGTTAGGAACATCGCCAGTAAAATTCAACACAAACGAACACATAAAACATGCTAAGAAACACATCAACAAACAAAGACGTCCAAAGGCTAACTTTCGAACGTCTTGGATGTTCTTGGACGTTTGACCTCCAAACCTTATCAAACTCAGTATTCTGCCTTTAAACACTATTATTAACCATATAAGGACCTCATAAACTCATGATACACCCATAATCATATGCAAGCACCTAAGGATGAATCGTCGAACGTCTTGGTCGTCCCTTGATGTTTGACTCCAAATTCAATCAAAGTGACTTCAAAACTCACTAACACATTAATTAATATATATATATAAGACTTTAGAACAGTGATGAAGCTCTATATAAACCTAGTTGATTTTAGGGTTGTTATACATAAGTTTATAAGGTCTTAAAATGGTGATTTATAGTGTTAAGAGGCAGTGTGTTGAGTTTGGAAGGTATTGGAGGTCAAACATACAAGAACGTCCAAGACGTTCGAAAGTTATCCTTTAGATGTGCTTGTGTTCTAGTGTGCCTTTATATGCTTTACTTGTTCGTTTGAGTTCAAATTGATAGAAAAGGATCCTAACATCTAAATGAGCGTATTTAGATTTGAAATATCCATTCACAGATCCCAATGGACCACCCTAAGGTCCTTGATGAAGACCCAACCTTTGGCTTGAACTGCCAAGAAATAGTCCTCACCAACGATGCCTAAATGACGGACATTAGTCCACTCGACACTCCGTCGATAGGGGTCGTGTCTCCACACTTATGTGTTGTAGATCAAGCCCCCAATTGAGTAGTTTTTAATCCAAATGATGACTTTCCAGAAATGACCTTCGTTTGGTCGACGATCTGTTGATGCCATCCGTCGATAGACACATGCAGTTTTCTACAGATGTCTCAGCCAAGTGGGGGGCTATTTGGTAAATTCACCTAGCATCTAAATTATATATTGGGAGGTTACTAAAGGTGTTTTTGGGTATTTTAAGTAAATTTATAAGTCTAGAACCTATATTTGAGTTCATTATTTCAAATCAAAACCCAAGACCCCAAATATAATTCTCTAGAACTCCATTGAAGCTTGAAACAAGGTTGAGTCTGTGAGCTTGATTTCTCCATTGAATCTTCATATTTTTCGTGGATTATCTTCATTTAGGTATGGTTATTCATCCTTGAATTTTCTTTATTAAAGGATCCACACTACAAAAGGCCTTTTCTAAGACTTTCTCAAATCATGAACTTCTATTTCGACTTCTTACCATGGTTCTTGCATAAATGGATTTGAATCAATGTTTTACATTGCAATTGATGTTAATTTAATGATTTTATATTAAAACTCCTATGAACCCATGCAATGCATGAAATCCTAATTTTGGCTATAATGTGGGTGATTTGATCATGGCTCTATTGTATTGAATTCTTGTGTACATTACTGTGGGCTATTGATTTATGTAAAGATCATAATAGAATTGTATATATGCTGCCTTAATTTGATGATTTTCATATTGTATCACGTTGGATCATTGGTAAGATTGAATTATTGGTTTGGAATTGTGTGTATGGCTATTGGTAAGCGCCTTTGGTGAAGTGAATTTATTGAGAAGGCTTTGGAATGTTGATGTTGATGAAGAAAGGCTGGTAAGATTGTAACGCCTCTAAAACGACTTAGGTGGAACTAGAGCCTAACACTTGTTTCATGAGGTTTTAAAGTCCCAAAATTGTCTATAATGATGCTTATATGCAGTTTCTAAAGTTTGGAGGTAAAATGTCCAAGAACGTCCATGACGTTCGAAAGGTTTGCCTTGAAAAGTGCTTGTATGCTATATTGTGTTTCGTCAAGTTTTACGTGTTCGTTTTGGATGAAATTGATGTGTGAGGTCCTTAACACGTGTACGAGTATATTTGATTTGGAAACTTACGGAAAAACTCCTTAAGGAACAACCAAAGGGTTCTTGAGGAGGACCCAACTCCTAGCCAAAAGCTGTCAAAACCAGCCTCACCTACGGAAGGCAATCGACGCCCAGTAGGCTAGTCGACGTCCCGTAGGTGGTGGGCGTAAGTTGATACATTGTCTGGGGAGATTGTGCTCCCATTTGTACTGTGTCTGACCCAAACCACGGACCAACAGGATGGTCCGTTAGTGGGTCTACTAGGCATCAATGGATGGCCGTTGATGGGCCTGCAATTTCCCGTAGTTCCTTGGCAAAGTGAAGGGCAACATGGGATTTTGACCTAGCCTTCCTAAAATTAGTTGGACGGTTCCTTAAGGTTATTTTGATTATATTAAGTGGGTTTATAAGTCTAAGACACTTAGATGAATTCACTTTTCAAAATCAAAACCTCAAGACTCCTAAAGAACTCTTTAAAACACCATTGAATCTTGAAGGGAGCTTGGAGCTTGGAAGGGAATTTCTCCATCAATTATTCTCAATTTTCATGATTTAGCATCAATTAAGGTATGGTTTTCATCCTTGAATCTCTTTTATTCAGAATATCCAATCTTCAAAGTGGTTTTCCAAGACTTTCTCAAAAGATGAACTTCTAAATTGTAATCTAGCCATGGGTTTAACCATAAAACGTTTTGAATAATTGTATGATGATTGAATTGATGTTAATTTGATTATTTTAACCTAAAAACTCTATGAAACCATGCAATACTAGTTTTGATTATTTTATAGGTGATTTTGTCATGCCTCTATACTATTAAATTCTTGTGTAGTTTGATTAGGTAAATTGATGAATTTGTATTGTATTACTCTGACTTAATTTTATATTGATATTAGTGGATTGAATTGTTTATCATTGCTATGAATAAGAGCCTTTGAGTATTTAGTTTATTGAATTCGCTAGGGATTGAAGTTGTGAGATAGTATTTGTGGTGCACTACCCTAAATCTCTCTATATTGTGTAATATAGTTCTTTAGTTATGATGATGATTGGTATGGTCCACTAATGGTGACGGTGCTTATGCACTATACTTGTGGTTTATGGAATTAAAACTATTAACAAAACATATCATACTCTTCAAAAATCTCTTTCATATAAAGCAATAGGAAATACTAAGCCTCAATCTCTTCATCTTAAGACACAAGAATACTTGGCACACGGCTCATACTTCAATAATGATGTTGAAATACTTAGTCTATTACAATACTTTAATAAGAAACATAAAATACATATATGCCCTCGAGTCACATAAGGACATACTTCAACTTCTCCTGAACGATGCTATGATCCAAGTCATTACTTCCCAAAGGCTCCTCACCTATCAACAACAATAGAGATAGATAAAAGCATGGAGTTATTACAACCACATGTACTATGGCATTATGCATTAAAATCATGAAAACGGAAATTTATTGGAAATATGCATATTTTCTTAAATATCATGATATAATCATAAGAACAACATTTATAAACTTAGAAACACATAAGGAAACATTTAAACCAAATATCACATTTTTATAAGTCACTTTCCAGTAACTTGAATCACTGTTATAGTGAAGTCCCTTCACTGTACAGTGAAGTTTCTCATCTTCCCCCTTGACATATTCTAATATGTAATTATCCCACTTAAAGTTATCCTAAAACTCACTTAAGTAACACCAAGAGAGACCGCCCATACAACCTCTCTAAGCATACCTAAATGACCCTCAAGACTACTTATGATATGTCACATACATACTTACAAGACATCATAAACATCAATGTAAGATTCTCCTACCAAAGGTGAATCTAAGTCTCACTTGAGTGAGTTGTGAAGCGACCGCCCATACAATACTTACACACGCACTCAAGATATCCTATAGACTACCTAGGATAGAATTATTCTCACCAAGTGTATCAACATACAGATAACATGACATGTCCTCATCAAAGTCTATCAAAAGACTTACTTAAGTAGATAAGGAAGATAACATCCATGATTGACCTCTTCAAGACTACCTAAATAATCCTTAAGACTTCCTAAGTTCCGATTATTTCCACATAATCAACGTATTTCCTAACTAGAGTCATTCTAAAGACTCATCTAGGTAATATACGAAGTGACCATTCCTATGCTCCCTTCACACCTTAACTAGACAACACTTAACTACTCTAGATAAGTACTTATTTTATTTACATACTTCATAACATAAGTAATTAGTTCACTACTTCATTTAGACTCATACATAACATAAAGGACATTCAAGTAATGGTCTTAGACAAGAACTAGGATCTCTAACTAGCACCTTCAATGCCTATTGTGCAATGTCTAGATAGCATCCCATACCACTACCTTGTAACGCCCCAAAATGAACTAAGGTGAACTAGAGACTCGTAATTGTTTCTTAAGTCGAAATTATGTTAAAATGAGTTACATTAGTGTTCTTAGGAACTATGTGAAGTTTTGAGTTACCAAAAATGTCCATGAAGTTCGGAAGGTGTTCCTTAGAATGTACTTGTGCGTGTTGATGTGTTTGGATGAGTTTTACGTGTTTATTTTCCTTGAAAATAAGGTGGGATGTTCCTAAGACCTAGACGGATTATTTTAGGGGTTTAACATTAAGGAACAACCCCACCTAGAACCCACAAGGGTCCCTAGATGAATGGCCCAAAACTTGGGCAAAATTGCCACTATCCGTTGGTCAATAAACGGTCTGTCGAACTAGGGAGTCGATTGGAACAGAAGTTAAAGGTGTCCAGGCTCCATTTTTATCTAAATCCCAAACCACGAGACCCTACCAACGGTCCGTTGATGCACAGACGGTCCGTTGGTGAAGGTCTCGTATGGGAGGGCCTACCAAGTTTGTGAAGTTGCTGCAAACTTGAGGTGTTTTATGTAAATACACCCCAACTCTTTTAATACCCTAGGTGGATAATTTTAGTGTTTTAATGTTATATATTAGTTTTAAACACTAGACCTAGACAAGACCCCTCAATTCAAATATTCAAAGTCCCTCTCCAAAGAAAAGTCTCTGAAAAAGTCACCATTGAAGCTAAGACTCAAGGAGGTAAAGAAGGGATAATTGGGACTTGAATCTTCACCAAAAATAGTGTTTTTCCTTCTCTTTGAGGTATGGTATCCATCCTTTAACCCCATTCCATTCAAGGAGTCACTTCCAAGAGATTTCAAAAAGGGTTTCCAAACTCAAAATAATTCTATCTTTGATTTTAAGTATGGGTCTTCTTGTAAAAGTGTTCTAATGGTTTAAATGCGTTTATTATTGTATGAATTGATTATTTTCATGTTAAAAAACTAATGAACTCATGTTTATCCATATTTCAACTTTTAGCTTGGGAAATGGGTTATATATGCATGTTTGGGTAAGGTATGAAATTTGATTTTCTTATGTTAATATGTTGTTTTGGATACTTACATAAGAGTCTTATTTTTATTAAATATTGATAACATGCTTATAGGTTTTTATGGCTTGGTTAAACGGAATGTTGCTTACAATGTATAGTTTTCATTATAATTTCTCTGGAGTGGTATGGTGCACCCTCTTGGTGGCTGTGTTTACTTGATGAATTTGATATTGTTTAGTATGTATTGTGAATGTGGTTTTGAAGGCCTAGTATATGAAATTGATTAATATTGAAGATGAGTCTTGTATTGTGTTTTGTGAAGTTGAATAACATTTTTGACTTGTATTATGTCTAAGTGAAGTACATGAATATGTGAAGTATATAAGGTTTGTGAATTAATGAATGAAGGTCTAAAGCATGTATAGAAGTTAATAAGAATGAATTGATGTTTATGTGAAAGGTGTGCTCACATGTAAACACACACTCACACTTAAAAGAATGTATGATGCTAAGTTGAGAAAAGGAAAATATTAGGGTTGACACTCTTCGTGAGTTGAGATGATGTGTCTAGTAGCAACCCGATTATCCCTAATAAGCTTTCAAAGATAGGTTGGAGAATGAATGCTCTTCGTGAGTTGAGATGTGGTGTTCTCTAGTTATCCTTAACCTATAGGTTTGAATGTTGAGAAATCCATGGGAAGTTATGCCTAGCCCCGAGAGGATATAAAGGAGAGGTGGATTACACTTCGCAAGTTGAGATGTTGTATTTCCAAAGTACCTCTTGAGATGAGTACTCCTCGTTAGTAGAGAATGAGTTACATAGTAGCAATCTCCTTATCACTTAACTATGTCTCCACATAGATGTAGCTATCAGGAAAGCCATGTAAAATCTAGAAAGTATGAACTTACTCTAGGCAAGTGAGGATCCCTCATCCGATAGGGGTTAATACCGGGATTCCATGTCTAGCTCTCATTATCTATGTTGGTTAAGCTAATCCCCCACGAAAAATTTATTGAACTAAGTCTTCTAAAAGAACGTACTACTTAGGATAAGTGGTGGTATGAGACGCTATCTAGTCATGGCACTAGGTAGGACCTTCCGAAAGGGAAGACTTGGTTCCAAACCTTCTAAAAGAATGTACTACTTAGGGTAGGTGGTGGTATGGGACTCTATCTACTCATTGCACTAAGTAGGCATTCCGAAAGTAAAGAGTTTGTCGTTTGTTGGGTGTATTTCAATGTCTTGCCATTGATTCAGGGGTTTGTTTCTCATGTTGAGTAAGCAAGGGGTAGTCTTGAGGGTTGATTTGGTGGGTATTGGATGAGGCATATGAATACTTCCTTTATATCTTACCTTAGTGACTCTTAGGATAATTCTGAGGTAGGGAAACTCTTAAGGAAAATGAGTTCACTTTCTCTTTCGCTTGGCCTTGAAAGTTCACTCATTTAGTGTAGCATAGTTTATTGTAATTGCTCAAGTTGAATTTATTGTGAATGATTTAAATTATTCACTATCAATGTTCAAATGTATTTACTGTAAATGCTTAAGGAGTTCACTGTAAAGGTGAAGTTGGTTTACTGTAAGGTTTTGGAAGTTCACTGTAAATGTTTCTTGTTGGCTTAAAATTATGGGAATTCTTATCTAAGTTGTAAATTATGGTTAGTATGATGTTTTCCTTTGTATTCATGAATTCTTTACTTAAATTGCATTAAAAGCTATTTTATTAAAATATCCCTTTTTACATGTTTTTGCATATGCCATACTTAGTACATTTTTTTGTACTAACCCCATACTTTTCTATACTATATAAGTATAGGTTGGAAGATTTTTAAGGTTTGAAGGCTAGAAGGAAGAGCTTGGGAAAGTTTCTCTCAAGGCAAAGTATGTCCTCATATATTCGAGGGCATAGTTCTTTTCTTAGTTTTATTAAAAGACTTATTATGTATTTTATTTCAATGTAAAGGGCCGTGTCCCTAAGATATTATGTATCGTGTCTTAAGTTTAGCTTGTGAAGATAAGATTTCTTAAGTATTTATGAAAGATTTCCTTTTTATTAAATTATTCGTGAAAATTTTTAATTCCGCACTACTTTTCATGTCTTATGTAATGAATTTTAGTTGAAGGGCTTGTACAAGACCCCAAAGGGTCAAGTATGCCCGGCCACGAATTGAGGTTAACCCTAACTTCTAGGGGGTACAATCGGGTCGTGACATACCTTAACATGATAAAAATTCTCTAATCCTAGTAAGTATTCCACATGATGAGAATAGGCAATAACCGACATAGACCATGAAAGCTAGACATGAAATCCGGAGTTCTAACCTACACCGGTGAGGGTGTTCAACTTGCCAAGGGTAGAACTAGGGCATTTCCCATGTAGGCACATGGTTAAGGAATATGAGGGGCTTTTATGCACATGGTTAAGGAATATGAGGGGCTTTTATGCAACCGGCGTACTTGACCTCTCGGAGGTCTTGTACAAGGCCTTACATATCATTCATCTCATAAACATAGTGAAAAGTAGTGCGGAAGTAAAACCTTTCACAAAACATATCATACTCTTTGAAAATCTCTTTCATATAGAGCAATAGGAAATACTAAGTCTCAATCTCATCATCTTAAGACACAAGAATACTTCGGACACGACCCATCTTTCGATACTAATATAGAAATACTTAGTCTAATAGAATACTTCAATAAGAAACATAAAAAAATGTATGTCCTCGAGTCAAATGAGGACATACTTCAACTTCTCTTGAACGATGCTACGATCCAAGTCTTCACTTCTAAAAGTCCCCTCACCTACCAACAACAATAGAGATAGATAAAAGCATGGAGTTAGTACAACCACATGTACTAAGTATGACATTATGCATAAAAATCATGAAAATGGAAATTTATTGAAAATATGCATCTTTTCATAAAATATCATAAATATAATCATAAGAACAACAGTTATCAACTTAGAAACACATAAGTAAACATTTAAACCAAAGGTGACTCTAAGCCTCACATGAGTGAGATGTGAAGCGACCGCCCATACAATCCCTTACACACACACTCAAGAGATAATATAGACTACCTAGGATAGAATCATTCTCACCAAGTGTATCAACATATAGATAATATGACATTTCCTCATCAAAGGCTATCAAAAACTTACTTAACTAGATCAAGAAGATAACGTCCATGAATGACCTCTTCAAGACTACCTAAGTTATCCTTAAAACTTCCTAAGTTCGGATTATGTCCACATAATCAAAATTTTCCCTAACTAGAGTCATTCTTAAGACTCATCTAGGTAAGATATAAAGTGATCATTCCTATGCCCCCTTCACACCTTTACTAGACAACCCTTAAATACTCTAGATAAGTACTTATTACATTTACATACTTGATAACATAGGTCATTAGTTCATTAAGACTCATACATCACATAAAGGACATTCATGTAATGGTCTTTGACAAGACCTAGGGATTCTAACTAACACCTTCAAAGCCTATTTTGCAATGTCTAGATAACATCCCATACCACTACCTAAACTTCATAGAACTTCTCTAATGCTAGTAAGTATTCCACATGATGAAAATATGCAATAACCAACATAGACCATGATAGCTAGACATGGAATCCGTAGTTCTAACTTACTCCGATGAGGGTGTTCTACTTGCCAAGGTTAGAACTAGGACACATCCCATGAAGGCACATGGTTAAGGAATATGAGGGGCTTTTATGCACTCTAGTCTCATTCTCAAGTAGGGCTACATTGTTCTCTAGTCGCATTCTCAAGTAGAGCTACTTCCCATAACATAATCACTCGGTGATAGCATTGGTTCTCATAGAGTAATTGACATTAAAGGATCACACAAAGAGGTTCCTTATCTAGTTCATAACCTAATAACATTCAGCCTACCAAAGAGGTCCACTAGGGTTACCTTTCAATGGCGACTAACATAGCTCATTATGACTTTCTTAAGGAATAATATGATGCCGTTCCAACTAATACGCTCAAACTTACTTCTCAAATAAAAAGTAAAGCGGTCGTATCAAGTAAATAAACCAACTAATGAGGTTGGGATCGTTCCCACGAGGAAAATAGTTCAGACTTAACTTTAATCTATTATTACTATTATTTAGTCAATTATTTCCTAAGAAAACAAAAGACAATAAAGGGGGATTTTTATATATAAATTAATGAAAATAATTAGCTAAATTGAAGTAACAACTAACAGATTCAAATCTTGGAGTTTAATCAATTAATCAAAGTAACTAGGGTTTAAGTGTTCCCCACAATTTCCTAACTTGATAATTCTAACTATAACAATTCTGTCCTAGCATCTTGCATGTAAAGTGATAAGTTATGCATTTCTAAATCCTTGGTCCGGCATCTAGAAAATTTCACTCCGCACCTTGGTCCGGCTATGTGTGTTGCTATAATCACCCTTATCTTTACCTCATATTACGCAACGTATTCGATATTTGACTAAGTTATTACCTCTTACCAATCAATACTAGCCTATTAGATAGTATACACTAATTTTATGTTGATATTTCTTTTCCTATTATCTACCTCCTTGGTCCGGCAAGTAGCATTAAGGCGAGTTCTAACGTTGGCCATCCGTTAAAAAGACTTCTAAATGAAAGAATTATCAATACATGCAAGACACTATTCTAGAATTGTTATTTTAGTTAGGTTTTACCTCATTATTCGGCCATGGTTCCCACAACCCTAGTTATGGAGTTTACTTACCCATGATCATAATCACAATATTCATATATTTAATATAAGAATTCATGCACTTACATTGATGAGAAAGAATAAAATCCAGAAGTTCACTTGATTAATCAACAAAATCACCAACAATCAATTACTGAAATTAATCCAAGAGTAAAGATTCTCCAAAAGTGTAATAACAATCAGCAAGTCTAATCCACAAAAGAAGCTAAAATAACCAAGAGTCTAACCCACAAAACGAGGTTTTTTCAACTATTTATAAAATACCAAAAACATAATAAAAGGACTCTAATTGCTGGAAATATGTCAAAACGCGTCCGAGTCGACGGACCTCGTGACGGGCCGTCGTGGTCACGACGGGCCGTCATGGCCTCCGTCATCCTATACATCACAACTTCTTCTTCTGCTTTCTTCATTACCCTCGACGAATAGGTATGACGGACCGTTCCAAGCATGACGGTCCATCATGAACTTCGTAATCCCACACTTGGTCAGACTTCCCCATCTTCCTTCAGCAACTTCACCACGATGCCACCTACGGACCGTCACAAGCTCGACGGATCGTCACAAGCTCTGTAGGTGGTAACTTTTCTGCATTTCTTGCTCAAAAACATCCGCGTTCATCTTTAGACAGATTTCCTGCAAATAAGGATAAACTTACATAAAAATCAATACAAAAAGGCTTTTGGACACACACTAAACTTAAGGAAAAAGAATTTAATATACCGTGAACCACGGTATATCAACACCCTCAACTTAAATTCGTTGTTTGTCCTCAAGCGACGCACTATGACTCACTACAAAATCTTTGTACAATAGTATCCATCTTTTAGCTTTCGCAATCATTTGTCTATCAATCCCGATCAGTCTCATCATATTTATGCATGTTATCACTATTAGGCTTGAAATATGTGGGATCAGACCATGACACAGACTCACCACGCACTGTCACCTACCCTCTTCAATTTCTCACCGTGGTTCTAATATTTCCGGTATTGCAACTAATGTCCTCACTTCAAAACAACATCATCATTTTTCATACAATGATTTCAGTTTGAGTATAAGGACTACTTTTCAACACTCACTCTTAGAACAAATTCACAACTCATTTATACATATTTCCATAAGCTTGCCCTTATTTTCACTGCTTTAAGTTCGCCATATAACTCTTAGGATCACGATAGGACTTTCTTAGCTTATAACATTGGCTCAGGGTCAGGTAGGGTATATTTAGGTATACTTTAGTGCCTTTTTGCCCTCCTTGACATATCGGCTAAACATACCACTATTTATGACTTTATTTCGCCCAATTTCACATATTCTTTCACCTTGCTATTTTCCCTTCTTTCATCATTTGTGTAAGTGACTCTCTTCTTTTCTTGCTTGTATTTATTGTAATTTTTTTTATTTCACTTTTGTTTTAATTTGTTCTTGAATAACTTTACTTTTGTTCCTTCTCTCTCTTTGTTCTTTCAAACCCACTTTCCAGAGCATTCCTCATAAGAGCCACCCTCAACTCATGGCTTTGCCATGAGGCAAAGTACACATACCCAAAGTTGGGTCAGGGCCATGAAAAGGTTGTTTACTGCATTAGCCACCCTCAACATATGCTTTTGGCATAAGCTGAGGTGCACATGTCCAAGAAGGGACCAGGGCCAACACATTATTCCCAGAAAAGATCAATTGGGGTGAAAAAGAAAGGTCTAGTTTAAGCTCAAATCATTTGGATCAAAGAGGGATTAACTTCATTCGGTTTTTTTTGTTCAAGCTAAAAATTGGCTATATTGAACAAGGGCCTATTATCCTTTCCTAATTGTCTGTTACACTTTACTTTTAGCAAGACTAACCAGGCAAGTTCTAGTTCAGTACAAATAGTGGACTATTCAAATCTTCCTCACAGTCTGTTGACATCTCATTACTCTACCAGATTATCAGACACCTAGTTTGAATTTTAGACTTAGGGTCATGCAGTGGTGTATCTTTATGTCATGCATTGAGCCACACATTTATCAATTACTATGCCTAGTCATGCATCATTTTCATTACATGAGGATATCATTTTAGCCATCATGCTTAAGAGTTAAACTATGTACACAATATATAGACATGCCGGTTCAACAATAAAAATAATCAGTCTCTTGGGGAAAAAGAACACAGGCAAGAAAACCCCAAAAGAGGATGGTGAATTGGGTTACTCAGACTTCACCGTAGCACTCACTTTCCATTTACCCCACCCCCTACAAAAAGATATGCAATTGTCCCCAAAGCATAAAAAAAACTGAAATACGAGAGTGGTAGGTGAAGCAAACCTAAGGCACAAAGCGCCGATGATAAGCAAGCTGGTGGGTCCGGTCCGGAACCCACTACCTCCGTATTCTGGACACCCTCAGTAGTGTACTCATCAGCAATAGCACTATCAGCAGTGCCTCCCGCGGTCTCCACATTTCTGGAGCTACATGCCCCAGCAGCTGACTCTACAGTCCTGATCCGACGCGCCTCCTATTCAGTAGGCGAGGCTTTCCTCGCAGCCTCCATCTCACGGCTCTCCTTCTTCCGTGCTCTAGACTCATCCTCCTCTCGACCCTTGCGCCTCTTGGAATGCTCTTGATGGGGAGGTGGTGGAATCTCAGATGTGGCGAATAAGACCGCCATCACTATGTCCTCAGCAGGCTCTGCAGAAGGGGCCTCAGACTCAAGCACCCTAGCCTCTAGGATCATATCAATGTCCGCTCGCAGACTCTCAACCGCAGCCTAAAGGGTCGACACGTCCACCTGAGGGGCAGGACGAGATAGCACCTGCAACTCAAAAGCGTCAAAGCGATGATGAACCTCAGCGATCTTCCGCTCTGTGTGCTGGACCACTTTACGCTCCAAGCGCTCCTCTGCCTCAGCAATAGACCTCTGCATCCAAGGCTGGATGTGATGCAGAAGTGTAGCCATGTTAGACTCAAGTTTCTGGACCCTAGCAAGCGGGACCAGAGCGGGGATATGGGCTGAGCGAGAGGAGCTAGGCGCAGTGCTACTACTCGGGATAGACTCGACCGGGGTAGTGTAAGTGGTTTCGGAAGCAGCCTGCATAGCCGTTCGAGCATGTGCTATCATATCAGCCAGATTTTCACCAAGTAGAGGCAACTCCGGATGGGGCCCTCTGCGTGGAACCAACTCATTGGCCTCATCCCTGATGAGGCCGATATCAACAGTTCCCAACGGAGTCTTGAGCTGATCAATGTGCCAGATGGGCACACCTGCGGACCTGCATAAAGAAAATATCATGCATGGAAACGGGTAAGTAGTTGTGACTTTTAAAGCCCTCTCGTGCATGACCGCCTGTAGAAGCCAAGCGAAGTCCACCTCAAACCCGGCTATCATCGCCGCCATTAGAACTGCGCGATCCCATGTGACAATATCATCAGAAGCCGTGGGGGAAGGCAGTGGCGGACAATCAACCATAAGAACTTAGCCGTGAAGGTCAAGTTAGCCTTCTTGATGGCACTCTTCGGCTCCGTCACCCAGTCTGCACCCTCTCCATCAATAGACAAGTGCATGGCCATCAACCACTTGGTGGTCTCTCTCAGTGATGGCTCACGCAAGAATTGTACATCTTTAACAATTTTCCACCGGTAGTAAACTCGGCGGTGAGAGGGGTCCTGTTGGCATCAACATCCTCGCCGTATAGACACCGGCGGATGGATGGTAGTGAGATATCAACCGGTATGCCTCGAACATGGACATGCTCAAGTGGGGCCTGTTTGGCGGGGGCAGCCCGTCTATCTATTTAAGATCGGAGAGTAGCCACATAAGAGGCATAGAACTCTCGGACCAACTCCTCACTGTAGCGTCCCAAAGCACGAGCTGTACACTCTAGCCGGTGTCTGGTGAAGAGATTGTGGATCTCTGGCATGGTGGATAGACTACCCCTAAGGACCCGCCTCTCCAATGTAAGGTTTCGTGTCATGACACCTTTATCATTCAGGAACTTGGCATCTGAATACACCTGATATTACCCGTCGACACACCACCGATTGGGCTGGTCGTCAACCGGGGTGAGAGGACGAGTCGGTGAGCCTGGAGTGGAATCAAAACTGTCAGCCTCATCAGACGAGGCAGACTGTGCAGCTGTGGCTGGTGTAGGGATTTCTGCGGACCCAAAGGCTTCATCCGACCATGAAACTCCTAAGGAGCCAGACGCTCCTTCCTCATAAGTAGCTGACCCAAAAGGTGTGTCGGTCAGTATGCGCTCCTCATAAGACTAGAAGGCAGTGACTACGCCGGACGCCACCTTTTTGGGCGTGGCTCTGGTTGCCCGTGCAGCTCGTGATAGAGTGGCAGTGCCTGGGGGCACGTACACGGGATCATGATCATCATCAGAGCCGATGACCAGGCGGGATGACGGGGCGACAGACTTTGAACGCCCACGTGCGTAAACTCAGTCTTGTTTTGGTGCCATTAGAGATAGTACCTGTAAGGAATCAATATTAGTACAAGAAGGAGCAAACAATACAATCAAAAACGATACAAAATAAATATAAGAGTAAAGCTGGAATGACATTTCTATTGTAACAGTGAAACACGACGGACCAGGTGAGGCTCGTCGTGACTACGACGGACCATCATGGGGTCCATCATGTCTTACTTAAAACTATGTTTATGTGGAGACCCCTGAAGGAAAGTCTCTGACAGTTATGACAGATAAGCAGGACGGACCGTCGTGATGATGACGGTCCATCGTCGATGTCCGTCGTGGGACACTTAGAACAAGTATGGAGACCCTTAGGAGAGGGGTCTCTGACCGTCATGACAGTTTGTGCAGGACATACCGTCGAGGGTATGACGGTCCGTCGTAGGTGTCCGTCATAGGACACTTGGAAAAAGTATGGAGACCCTTAGGAGAGGGGTCTCTGACCGTCATGACGGTTATGTAGGACGGACCGTCAAGGGTATGAAAGTCCGTCGTTGATGTCCGTAAGAAGACTCTTGGAAAAAGTTGGAGACCCTTAGGAACAGGGTCTTTGACAACCAGAATGGTTGTGCAGGACGGACCGTCGAGGGTATGACGGTCCGTCGTAGATGTCCGTAAGAGGACACTTAGAAAAAGTGAGAGACCCGCGACGGTCCGTCCTGCACAACCATTCTGGTTGTCAGAGACCCTTTTCCTAAGGGTCTCCCACTTTTCCAAGTGTCCTCTAATGGACATCTATGACGGATCGTCATACCCGTGACGGTCCGTCCTGCACAACCGTTCTGGTTGTCAGAGACCCTGTTCCTAAAGGTCTCCAACTTTTTCTAAGTGTCCTCTTACGGACATCTACGACGGACCGTCATTCCCTCGACGGTCCATCCTGCATAACCGTCATGACGGTTAGAGACCCCTCTCCTGAGGGTCTCCATACTTTTTCCAAGTGTCCTCTGACGGACACCTACGACGGACCGTCATACCCTCGACGGTCCATCCTGCACAAACTGTCATGACGGTCAGAGACCCCTCTCCTAAGGGTCTCCATACTTGTTCTAAGTGTCCCACGACGGACATCGACGATGGACCGTCATCATCACGACGGTCCGTCCTGCTTATCCGTCATTACTGTCAGAGACTTTCGTTCAGGGGTCTCCACATAAACATAGTTTTAAGTAAGACATGATGGACCCATGATGGTCCGTCGTACTCACGACGAGCCGTCAACTGGTCCGTCGTGTTTCACTGTTACTATAGGAAGGAGCGTATGGCTCCTTAGGAATTTCGTGGTCGGAGGAAGCCTCCGGGTCCGCAGAAGTCCCTGCACCCGCCACAGCTGCATAGTCTACGTCGTCTGATGAGGCTGACAGTTCTGATTCCATTCCAGGCTCACCGACTCGTGCTCTCACCCTGGTTGCCGACCAGCCCAATCAGTGGTGTGTCGACGGGTAATATCATGTGTATTCAGACGCCAAGTTCCTGAATGTTAAAGGCATCATGATACGGACCCTTACACTGGAGAGGCGGGTCCTTAAGAGAAGTCTCCCCACCATGCCAGAGATCCACAGTATCTTCACCAAACACCGGCTAGAGTGAACAGCTCGTGCTTTGGGCCGCTACAGTGAGGACATGGTCTGCGAGTTCTACGCCTCATATGTGGCTACTCTCCGATCACAAATAGATAGACGGGCTACCCCCGCCAAACAGGACCCACTTGATCATGTCCGAGTACGCGGCATACAGGTTGATATCTCACTGCCATCCATCCGCCGATATCTGTACGGCGAGGATGTTGATGCCAAGTGGACCCCTCTCACCGCCGATTTCGACTACCGGTGGCAAATTGTAAAAGATGGCCAATTCTTGCGTGATCAATCACTGATAGAGACCACCAAGAGGTGGATGGCGCTGCACTTGTCTGTTGATGGAGAGGGTGCAGACTGGGTAATGGAGCCGAAGGGAGCCATCAAGAAGGCTAACTTGACATTCACGGCTAAGTTCTTATGGTTGATTGTCCTCCACTGCCTTTCCCCCACGGATGCTGATAATATTGTCACATAGAATCACGCAGTTCTGATGGCGGCGATGATAGCCACGTTTGAGGTGGACTTCGCCTGGATTCTACAGGCGGTCATGCACAAGAGGGCTTTCAAGGTCACAACTACTTACCCTTTTCCGTGCATGATATTTTCCATATGCAGGTCCGCAGGTGTTCCCATCTGGCACATTGATCAGCTCAAGACTCCGCTGGGCACTATTGATATCGTCCACATCAGGGATGAGGCCATTGAGTTGGCTCCACGCAGAGGGCACCGTCCAGAATTGCCTCCACTTGGTGAAAATCTGGTTGATACGGTAGCACATGCTCAGACGGCTACGCAGGCTGCTTCCAAAACCACTGACACTACCCCGGTCGAGTCTATCCTGGGTAGTAGCACTACCCCTAGCTCCTCTCGCTCAGCCTCTTTCCCCACTCTGGTTCCACTTGCTAGGGTACAGAAACTAGAGTCACAGATGGCTACAATTATGCATCACATCCAGCGTTGGATGCAAAGGTCTATTGCTGAGGCAGAGGAGCGCTTGGATCGTAAAATTGTCCAGTACACCGAGCGGAAGATCACTGAGTTTCATCAGCGCTTTGACGCTTTTGAGTTGCGGGTGCTAGCCCGGCCAGCCCCTCAGGTGGACGTGTCGACCCTTCAGGCTACGGTTGAGAGTCTGCGAGCGAACATTGATATGATCCTAGAGGCTAGGGTGCCTGAGTCTGAGGCCCCTTCTGCAGATCCTGCTGAAGACACAGTGATGGCGGCCCTATTTGCCACTTCTGAGATTCCGCCACCTCCCCTCGAGAGCATGCCAAGAGGCACAAGGGTCGAGAGGCAGATGAGGCTAGAGTACGGAAGAAGGAGCACCATGAGATGGAGGCTTCGAGGAGAGCCTCGCTTGCTGATGAGAAGGCGCGTCGGATCAGGGCTGTAGAGTCAGCTGCTGGGGCATCTAGCTCTAGAGATGTGGAGACAGCGGGAGGCACTACTGATAGTTCTCTTGCTGATGAGGACACTACTGAGGGTGTCCAGACTACATAGGTAGTGGGTTCCGGGGAACCGGAGCCCACCAATTTGCTGATCGCCGGTGCTTTGCGCCCCAGATTTTCTTCACCTACCACTCTCATATTTCAATATTTTATGCATTGGGGACAATTGCATATTTTTCTATTAATGGTGGGTAAATGGAAAGTGAGTGTTAGGGTGAAGTCTGAGTAGCCCAATTTACGATCCTCTTTTGGGGCTTTCTTGCCTGTGTTCTTTTTCCCCAAGAGACTGATTTATTTTTTGTTGAACTGGAATGTCTATATCTTGTGTACATAGTTTAACTCTGAAGCATGATGGCAAAAATGATATCCTGATGTAATGAAAATGATGCATGACTAGGCATAGTAATTGATAAATGTGTGGCTCTAAGCATGACATACAGATACACCACTGCATGACCCTAAGTCTAAAATTCGAACTAGGTGTCTGATAATCTGGTAGAGTAATGAGATGTCAAGTGAGTGTGAGGAAGATTCTAATAGTACACTATTTCTACTGAGCTAGAACTTGCCTGTTTAGTCCTGCTAAAAGTAAGTTGTAATAAACAATTAGGAAAGGAACATAGGCCCTTGTTCAATATAGCCAATTTTTAGTCTAGATAAAAAAAGACGAATGAAATTAATCCCTCTTTGATCCAAATGATTTGAGCTTAAAATAGACCTTTCTTTTTCACCCCAACTGATCTTTTCTGGGAATAACGTGTTGGCCCTGGTCCCTCCTTGGACATGTGCACCTCAGCTTATGCCAAAAGCATAAGTTGAGGGTGGCAAATGAAGTAAACAATCTTTTCGTGGCCCTGACCCAACTTTGGGTATTGTGTACTTTGACTCATGGAAAAGCCATGAGTTGAGGGTGGCTCTTATGAGGAATGCTCTGGAAAGTGGGGTTGAAACAACAAAGATAGAGAAAGAACAAAAGTAAAGTCACTCAAGAACCAGTTGAAAGAAAAGTGAAATAAAAAAAATATAATAAAAAAAATAATACAATAAATACAAGAAAGAAAAGAAGAGAGTCACTTACACAAATGAAGAAAGAAACGAAAATAGCAAGGTGAAAGCACAGGAGAACTTGGGCGAAATAAAATGACATAAAGTGGTATGTTTAGCCGATATATCAAGGAGGGCAAAAAGTCACTAAAGTATACCTAAATATACCCTACCTGACCCTGAGCCTATGTTACAAGCTAAGAAAGTCCTATCGTGATCCTAAGAGTTGTATGGCGAACTTAAAGCAGTGAAAATAAGGCAAGCTTATGGCAATATGTATGAATTAGTTGTGAATTTATTCTGAGAGTGAGTGTTGAAAAGTAATCCTTATACTCAAACTGAAATCATTGTGTGAAAAATGAGGATGTTGTTTTGAAGTGAGGACACTAGTTGCAATAATTGAAATATTAGCACCTCGGTGATAAATTGAAGAGGATAGGTGTCAGTGTGTGGTGAGTCTGTGTCATGGTCTGATTCCGCATAATTCAAGCCTAATAGTGAAAATATGCATAAACATGATGAGATTGATCAGGATTGATAGCCAAATGATTGCGAAAGCTAAAATATGGATACTATTGTACAAAACTTTTGTAGTGAGTCATAGTGAGTCGCTTGAGGAGAAACAACGAATTTAAGTTGAGGGTGGTTATATACCGTGTTTTCACGGTATTTTTAATGCTTTTTCCTTAAGTTTAGTGTGTGTCCAAAAGCCTTTTTGTATTGATTTTTATGTAAGTTTCTCTTTATTTGCAGGAAATCTGTCCAAAGATGAATGCGGAAGTTTTTGAGCAAGAAATGCAGAAAAGTTACCACCTACGAAGCTTGTGACGATCCGTCGAGCTTGTGACGGTCCGTAGGTGGCATCGTAGTGAAGCTGTTGAAGGAAGATGGGGAAGGCTGACCTAAGTGTAGTATTACAAAGTTCATGACGGACCGTCATAGCCACGACGGTCCGTCCTGCTGGTTCGTCGTGATGATCAGAGAGTAGTCCCAGTACCCAAATTCCAAGAAGTTTAAGTGTTATGGAACGGAGATCCTCGACGGACCGTCGTGCTTGGAACAGTCCGTCATACCTGTTCGTCGAGGGTAATGAAGAAAGCAGCAGAAGGATTTGTAAAGTATAGAATGACGGAGGCCATGACGGCCCGTCGTGACCACGATGGCCCGTCACGAGGTCCGTCGACTCAGACGCGTTTTGATAGATTTTCAGCAATTAGAGTCCTTTTATTAGGTTTTGTTTTTTATAATTAGTTGGAAAAACCTCGTTTTTGTGGTTAGACTCTTGGTTATTTTTAGACTCTTTGTTAGTAGCCTCTTTGTTATTAGACTTTTTGATTGTTAGACTTTTGGAGAATCTTTAATCCTCGATTAATTTCAGTAATTGAGACACTTTTTCTTGAATTGATTGTTGGTGTGTTTGTTGATTAATCAAGTGAACTTCTGGATTTTATTCTTTCTCATTGAAGTAAGTGCATGAATTTTTATATTACATATATGAATATTGTGATTATGACTATGGGTAACTAACTCCATAACTAGATTTGTGGGAACCATGGGTGAATAATGAGGTAAAATCTAACTAAAATAACAATTCTAGAATAGTGTCTTGCATGTATTGATAATTCTTTCTCTTAGAGGTCTTTTTAACGGATGGCCAACGTTAGAACTCGCCTTAATGCTACTTGTCGGACCAAGGAGGTAGATAATAGGAAAAAAATTATCCACATGTATTTAGTGTATACTATCTAATAGGCTAGTATTGATTGGTACGAGGTAATAACTTAGTCAAATATCGAATACAATGCTTAATATGAAGTAAATGTAAGGGTTAGTAAAGCAACACACGTAGCAAGACCAAGGTGCGGAGTGAAATTTTCTAGATGCCGGACCAAGGATTTAGAAATACATAACTTATCACTTTGCATGCAAAATATTAGGAAAGAATTGTTATAGTTAGAATTATCAAGTTAGGAACCTGTGGGAAACACTTAACTTTTATTAATTGATTAAACTCCAAGATTTGAATCTGTTAGTTGTTTACTTTAATTTAGGTAGTTATTTTCATTAATTTAGAAATAAAAAAACCCCTTTTATTGTCTTTTGTTTTATAAGGAAATAATTGACTAAATAATAGTAATAATAGATTAAAGTAAAGTCTCAACTATTTTCCTCGTGGGAACAATCCCAACCTCATTAGTTGGGTTCTTTACTTGATACGACCACTTTACTTCTTATTTGAGAAGTAAATTTGAGCTTATCAAACACTAGGAGAACTATTGGTCAGAGGAGAGTAGTAGCAGCTGTTGGGAACAATCAAGTTCCACCCCATGCTCCAGCTGAAGAAGTAGTTATACAATTTAACCCAGCCGGGTTGGCTGATGCGGAGGTGCAGGCATCTCTAGCCCATATGGCACATGCCATCACTATGCAGGCCTTGGCTATGACTGCCCAGGTCAACCGGCATAATGTTGAAAGGGAGAACCCACCAGTGTGTTGCATTGCTGAAAGGATGAGAGACTTCACGAGGATGAGCCCTCTTATTTTCACAGGGTCTAAGACTTCAGAGGACCCCCAGGAGTTTGTGGATGAGGTGCATAAGATTTTGGTGGCTATGGGGGCCACAAATACTGAGAAAGCAGAGCTGGAGTTCTATAAGCTCAAGGATGTTGCACAGACTAGGTGCAAGATGTGGCAGGATAGCCGAGCTATGGGCGGAGTTCCGGTCACTTGGGAGCTGTTTAAGACGACCTTCCTGGAGAGATTTTTCCCTAGGGAGATAAGGGAGGCCAAGGTTGAGGAGTTTATCAAACTTAACAGGGATCGATGACAGTCAGGGAGTATTCCCTGAAGTTTGTGAAATTATCCAGGTATGACACTTCTCTTGTGTCTTACAGCAGAGACGAGATGAGTAGATTCTTGACAGGAATTGCTAAGGATGTCGAAGAGGAGTGTAGGGAAGATATTTTGCATGATAGCGTGGACCTTTACATGCTTATGGTCCATGTCCCTCAAATGGAGGAAAGTAGAAAGAGGAAACACACTAGGGCAGGGAACAGGTCAAGGCAAGCTGAGGAGAATTTTTCAAGGAAGAGTAGTTCTGAAATCAGGGATAAGCCTAGGTTTAAGAAGGGACTTTTCCACCAAGGGGAGTCAATTTCATCCAAGGGTCGCAATGATAGGAATTCCGAGTCTAGAGTTAAGAGAAACAATGAAGTAGATACACCTCATAAGAGACCACCTTGCAGGAAGTGTGGCAAACTACATGGAGGAGAGTGTATGATGGGCACTAATGCTTGTTATAGTTGTGGCAAACCGGGTCACATGGTGAAGGATTGTCCAATTAGGA
>NC_028639.1:36059201-36060343 GCF_001406875.1 Solanum pennellii | reverse complement strand
GCCCTTGTTTTTCTTCTTGTGATCGTTCGAGGACGAACGATGGGTAAATTGGTATCTATTGTAACGACATGTTTAGTCGTTTTGAGCTGCAGATTTTATTTCTGGAAAAACTGGCTGAGACGACGGATCCCACGACGGACCGTCATGGGCACGACGGACCGTCGAGGGATCTCGTTCCAAAACACATAGAATTCTGAAATTTGGGTACTCGTTCCATCACTATGCAGGCCTTGGCTATGACTGCCCAGGTCAACCGGCATAATGTTTAAAGGGAGAACCCACCAGTGTGTTGCATTGCTGAAAGGCTGAGAGACTTCACGAGGATGAACCCTCTTATTTTCACAGGGTCTAAGACTTCAGAGGACCCCCAGGAGTTTCTGGATGAGGTGCATAAGATTTTGGTGGCTATGGGGGCGACAAATACTGAGAAAGCAGAGCTGGAGTTCTATAAGCTCAAGGATGTTGCACAGACTAGGTGCAAGATGTGGCAGGATAGCCGAGCTATGGGCGGAGTTCCGGTCACTTGGGAGCTGTTTAAGACGACCTTCCTGGAGAGATTTTTCCCTAGGGAGATAAGGGAGGCCAAGGTTGAGGAGTTTATCAAACTTAACAGGGATCGATGACAGTCAGGGAGTATTCCCTGAAGTTTGTGAAATTATCCAGGTATGACACTTCTCTTGTGTCTTACAGCAGAGACGAGATGAGTAGATTCTTGACAGGAATTGCTAAGGATGTCTAAGAGGAGTGTAGGGAAGCTATTTTGCATGATAGCATGGACCTTTACATGCTTATGGTCCATGTCCCTCAAATGGAGGAAAGTAGAAAGAGGAAACACACTAGGGCAGGGAACAGGTCAAGGCAAGCTGAGGAGAATTTTTCAAGGAAGAGTAGTTCTGAAATCAGGGATAAGCCTAGGTTTAAGAAGGGACTTTTCCACCAAGGGGATTCAATTTCATCCAAGGGTCGCAATGATATGAATTCCGAGTCTAGAGTTAAGAGAAACAATGAAGTAGATACACCTCATAAGAAACCACCTTGCAGGAAGTGTGGCAAACTACATGGAGGAGAGTGTATGATGGGCACTAATGCTTGTTATAGTTGTGGCAAACCGGGTCACATGGTGAAGGATTGTCCAATTAGGA
>NC_028639.1:35478195-35733059 GCF_001406875.1 Solanum pennellii | reverse complement strand
TTTTAAATCATTACAACACTTTTACGAGAAGAAGCATGCTTAAAATCAATGATAGAAGGAAATAGAGATTGAAAACTCTTTTTGAAATCTTTTGGAAATGGCTTTATGAATGGAAGAGGGTTCAAGGATGGATACCATACCTCAAAGAGAAGGAAACCCACAATTTTTTTTGTGAAGAAACAAACACCAACAGCCCTCCTAGCATTTCTTAACTTCTAGCTTCCAAGGAGATTTTGAGAGAGAATTGTAAGAGAGAGGGGTTTTGGGTTTTAGGAAAAGGGGTCTAAAATGAGGTTTTAGGGTTTAGAAAACTTTAATATACCTAATAAACAGAAATACTAGGGTTATAAAAGACTTGATGTGAATTTACCAAACACCCCAAGCCGAGGCAGCAAACTTACAACTTTTGGAAGGAGTCAATCGACGACCCAAGCTACGAGGCGTCCCCTGGTCGACGGCCCGTCCTACTGGGTGTTGATGAATTCAGAGGCTGCCAAATTAGAGGAATGGACCTCCCACAAAGTATGGAACGACGGCCCTAGTCAACGGGGAGTCGATTGACCTACACCCATTAGATTGCTCCGTCGATTGGGTAGTGTTCTTGGCAGCTTTATCCACATCTTGGGCCCTTCATTTACGGCAACTTGTGGGTCCTAGGTGGGGTCGTGCCTGGACGTTAAACCACTTAGATATTTCGTATATATATTAGGAACATCCCACCTTAGATTCAAGGAAAACGAACACATAAAACTCACTCAAACACGACAAGACGCAAGAACACTTTCTAAGGCACACCTTTCGAACGTCATGGACGTTCTTGGACGTTTGACATCCAAGCTTAACCAAACTTCACACACTGACTAGGAATAATAAATTAACTCATTTTAACTTCAAATTAACTCAGGAAGAACTCATGAGTCTCTAGTTCAAATTAGTTCGTTTGGGGGCGTTACATTCTCCCCCTCTTAGAATAACATTCATCCTTGAATGACACTAAAACTTCAAGAACAACAATAGTCTCTTATAATCACATAACACATTAAGATCATGATCAACACAGTCAAAATCAAACCATAAACTAGCAAGGATCATCAATTTACACTTATCAAACACTAGCAACATAAGCAACTCTTGTCAAACTTTATAAACTTCAAAACTTACCCTTAACCTTCTTTTATGAAGGAAATACCTTCTCCAACCTTAAACATGATCATATAAAATACCTTTGCACATATTGAAACTTCAATTAAAGGCAAGACAAATTTTCTCAAAATTCAAAAATCTTACAGTGAACATCACGTAATATCATTAAGCATGCTTAAAACTTCAAATTTTCATTCTTTGAGCAATTCATCAAGATGACATGATCACGTGAAGTATAGTACCATATTAACTCATCTCATAACACATTGAAACCATAATTCATGAAAAATGCAATTTTCTCAAAACTTGACCTTCATTATAGTGAATTCAAAATATCATTATGTCAAATGCTTAAAATTTTAATAATGCACCTTTCAAACAACTTTAACAAGATGTCATGAACCTATGATGGACATGACCACACTAACTTACTCCAATGAGACTTGGTAGGTTTCACTAAGTGCAATGTGACAGTATCATCCCATATTACAACTCCCTCTTTGTAACCCTTGAGGATTCTCTTGGACTAAGTATATTACATGTCATTCTACTCAACTCACTCTCCCCCACTTATGGTCAAGCAATCTTCAAGGCTTCATACTTCAAAGAACCATTATGCCTCTTACAAGGTAAGAACTCACACTACCCTCAACTCATGCACATCAAGATTAAAGGTCAACCTTACAAGTTAAGCATAACACTTTCCTCTTAGGATTCAATCCTTGAAAAACTCTCTTAAACATCACATCATTCAACTCTGAGGCATCACTTCAATAAATTTTAGGGAACAAATTTTCCTCACTAAATATTCATACCACATTTCAATCTTAGTGTAATCCTACACCACAACATCCACCAAATCACCAGAATGTCTATTCAAACATTAACCACACAAGAGGGTTGCCCTCAACTCCTACAAAATCTCCACATTCTCTCAACATATCCTTAAATTGACACGTTAAATCATATCTATCATCATTGAACATAATCACAAGATAACTCATTTATTCTCAATAACACTTTATTCATCCTCATAACTCTTACCATGCTTAGAACTAAATCACCATAAAGTTTCTCATCACAACACTCCCAATCTCATAATTCATACCTAGCCATAAATGGCATCGTATCCAAAATTTCAAAACATACCTTCACATCTACTCTTTTAGACACAAAACCATCATAACATGAAAACTCATATTTTCTCTTCCTCAAACTTAAAAACATCTCCCCTTCAATGCAATCACACCTAGAAAAACACCAGACAAAAAAACATAAGAGTGAGAGGACATGTGCAGATAAGTTCTATTGCACGTTTTTAGAGTAATGAATAAAGTGAAACTCTCTCGTCTATAGACTCTTGTACATGGATGTGTCGCGACTCACACCAATGACCATGGTACTAATAGAAGTGGCTTGTGAGACTTTTAGACCTTAAATTAATTCCCAAAACCTTATGCTCTGATACCAAGTGTATCACGACCCGAAAGTACCCTTATAAGTTAGGAGGAACCCTCTTTTCGTTATCGGGCGTACTTGACCATTTGGGGACTTTTACAAGCCCTTCAACTAGCATTTATTACATAAGACATGAAAAGTAGTGAGGAATTAAAACATTTCATGAACATTAAATATAAAAAGGAATCTTTCCTAAATACTTAAGAAATCTTGTCGTCACAAGCCAAACTTAAGACAAGACATAAATAACTTAGAGACACGACCCTTTACATTGAAATGAAATACATAATAAGTCGTAACATAAAGAAACTAAGAATATACGAATTATGCCCTCGGATATATGAGGACACACATTTTCTTGAGAGGAACTTTCCGAAGCTTTGCCTTCTAGACATAAACCTTCAAAAAGCTTCCAACTTATACTTATAGTATAGAAAAATATGGGGTTAGTCCAATTAATGTACTAAGTATGGCATATGTAAAAACATGCTAAAAGGGAAATTTTAGAATAATAACATTTTATGCCAAATTAAGTAAAAAATTCATGAATTCAGAAACCAAACAACATAAAAAAATATCATTTAACACTTAAAGGAGTATTTCCATAATTTTTAAACTATAGGAACACTTTACAATAACTTCCTAAAACTTCACAGTAAACACCAACTAACGTCACAGTGAACTAATTAAACATTTACAGTAAAACCATTTCAACATTTACAATAAATCATTTAAAGCATTCACAATGTATTCAACTTGAACAATTACAATGAACCATCCTATTCTAAATGAGTGAACTTCCAAGCCAAGCGAAAGAGAAAGTGAACTCATTTTCCATAAATGTTTCCCTACCTCAGGATTATCCTAAGGCTCACCAAGGTAAGACATGAAGGAAGTATGCATATGCTCCTTCAATACACAGCAAAGAAATCCTCAAGACTACCCCTTTTGGCTCACTCAACTCGGGAGAATAAGCCCCTCAATCAATGGCAAGACATTACTACACACCCAACAAACCACCAATGTCTTCCCTTTCGGAATGCCTACTTAGTGAAATGAGTATATAGCGTCCCATACAACCACCTACCCTATGTTGTACATTCTTTTAAAAGGTTTGGCACCAAGTCTTTCCTTTCGAAAGGTCCTACCTTGTACAATCAGTAGATAGCGTCCCATACCACCACCTACCCTGAGTAGTATGTTCTTTTATAAGACTTAGTTCAATCAATTCTATTGTGGAGGGTTAGCTTAACCGAAATAGACCATGAGAGCTAGACATGGAATCCCGACATTAACCCCTCCCGGATGATGGATCCTCACTTGCCTAGAGTAAGGTTATTCTTTTTAGATTTACATGGCTTTATCAATGTCTACACCTATGCAGGCGCATAGTAAAGGGATAAGGTGATTGCTACTAAGTACTCATTCTCTACTCAGGAGGAGTACTCATCTTAAGAGGTACATTGTAATACAAAATATCAACTCACGAAGTGTAACCACCTCTTCATCATATCATCTCGGTGCTAGACATAACCCCCACAGATTGTACACACTCTATACTATATGTTAAGGATAGCAAGTGAACACCACATATCAACTCAAGGAGGGCATTCATCCTCCGACATATCTTGGAATGCTCTTAATATGTAGCGAGGTTACTACTAAACACTTCATTTCAACTTACGAAGAGGGTCCACCTCAAAACTACTTTATTTACTCAATTTAAATTCATACATTCATTTAACTCTATGTGTGGGTAGTTGTGAGCACATCTTGCATATAAGCATCATTTCACTAACATTAGCTTCTATACATGCTTTAGTCCAACATTCATCAATTTACACACTTTACATGCTTCACAAGTCATATAATTTACCTAGGCATAATCTAAGCCAAACATGCTATTAAATTTCCAAAAAAAAAAAACAAGACAAGACTCATCTTCAATGACGATTGATTTCACCAACTAGGCCGCCACACTTACAAAACATACTAAGTAATATGAAGTTCATCAAATAAACATCGCCACCAATAAGGTGGGCCATACTACTCAAGAGCAATTATAATGAAAACTATACATTGAAAGAAACTTTCCATTTAACAAAGCCATAATAACCTATCAGCATTTTATCAGCATTTCATCAAAATAAGACTATTAGGGCAGTAGATAAATCAACATATTAACACAAGAAAACCAAAGTTCATACTCTACCCAAAAATGCTCATTTAAACCATTTCTTAAGCATATACATGAATTAATTAGGTTTTTAACATCAAAATCATCAATTCATACAATAATAAGCACATTTAAATCAATAGAGCACTTTTACAAGAAGACCCATACTTAAAATCAAAGATAGAAGGAAATGGAGTTTGCAAACCGTTTTAAAAATATTTTTGAAATGCTTCCTTGTATGGAAGAGGTTTCAAGGATGGATACCATAAATCAAAGAGAAGGAAAATCTCATTTTTTTGTGATGAAACAAACACCGACAGCCCTCCCAACATTTCTTGACTTCTAGCTTCCAAGGAGACTTTGAGAGAGAATTTTAAGAGAAAGGGGTTTTGGGTTTTAGGAAGAGAGGTATAAATTGAGGTATTAGGGTATATAACACTTTAATATACTTAATAAACACTAAAACTAACGTCCTAGGATCGTAAAAGACTTGGGTTAAATTTACCAATCACCCCAAGCCAAGGCAGCAAATTTACAGCTTTTGGAAGGAGTCAATCGACGACCCAAGTTACGGGGTGTCACCTCGTCGACAGCCCGTCCAGCTGGGTTTCGATGACTTTAGAGGATTCTACATTGGAGGGCTTGACCTTAGTATGGAACGACGGACCTAGTCGATGGACCTACGCCAAGTAGACTGGTTCGTCGATTGGGCAGTGTTCTTGGCAGCTTTGTCCACATCCTGGGCCCTTCATCTAGGGAACCTTGTGGGTCCTAGGTGGGGTCGTGCCCGGATGTTAAACCCATAAACTAAGTCATCTAGGTTTTAGGAACATCCCACCTTAGTTTCAAGGAAAACGAATATGTAAAACTAACTAAAACACGACGAGACGGAAGAACACTTTCTAAGACACACCTTCAAGAGTCATGGACATTTTACCTCCAAGCTTAACCAAAATTCTCACACTGCGTACGAACACTAAAAGAACTCATTTTAAATTCAAATTAACTCAAGAAACTGTCATGAGGCTGTAGTTCACCTTAGTTCGTTTTGGGGCGTTATAGAAAGGTCGTACCTATCTCTTATTTCTTGAACTATGTTGCCCCCATATGAAAACTAGCTAGTGGATTTTCCTAGAAATATGCGTTTATGTTTGGTTATACTTTCTACGGTAGACCACCTTCCATGGGTATAAGGTTTTACAACACCTGATCCCACTCTTATCTCTTCTGGTCTATATCGGTTAACGCAAGTGTTCCCTAAACTAAAATGAAGTACTGAAGTACCAACTAACTAGGGAGACTTAAGAGGTTTTTCTTAGACTATGTAGGGTATGGGACTCTACCTGCACGTTTCACTAGTTTTCCTTGAAGGGAGACTTAGGAGGTTGTTCTTATATATGTATATCGTTATGAATGTAAATGATCTGTACATGATGATCTTACATTTTAATGACACTATGTGATGTTAATTACTTTTATGAAAATGTATTTGGTCTATATTGCTAAAGTAAGATATTATGTGTAACAACCCGTTAATGACTATTCTAAGTAAGACCTATACGTACCTAGAATTTTGATATTTAATTAATTAAATAAGGTTTTAATCGATCAAAACGGGTCAAAGCTCGGTGGTCAAACCCGAGTTTGACCGGATCTTCACACTCGGGTCCGAGCCGAGTTGGAGTAACTAAAGTGACGATTTAAATGATTTTAAATTAGACAAAAATTAGGGGAGGCATTATAGTAACTTAATATGTAGATTATAATATGATTTTATCATTTAAATGGTGTTGAATAAGTCAACAACAAACTCCCAAGGAAAGAGGTACACGACCACAAAAAGCTTTTCACTTTTACTTTGTAATTCAAAAACAAAAAACAAAATAAGGCTACTATTCTAAAGAGTTCTCTGCAGCATCAATCAAAACCGAAAAGACAAATTGTACGCCTAATTGATTTAAAAAATAACGTGCATGAATTCACTTGTGAACAAGAACCAAGGCTCGAAAGAGGGGTTTCTGCATGGGTTAGGACGTGTGTTCGTGGCTGGATGTCAATGCTGAAAAATGTATGGGTTTTCTTCTCTCTTGGTACCTTTCTCATGATTCCCCTAAGGTTCAGTACGTATTATAATCGAAAACTAAGGTTGCCCCAGTTGCATGTCCCTGTCATTAGATCCTCTAAAAAGTTGATGCATGCATTGGTATGTTTGCTAGTAGATAGCCTTAGGAGAGTTTGTGACTGGGTGCAATGTGATGTTTTCGGATAGTGTATTATCATTTTATGTATTTACGATTGTATGTATGTTTAATATACACGATAATGCTAATACCATTTAATGCATATTACGGATTGCTTTCAGGAATGTGGTGAATTATGTTCTATGTAATTGTCGTGTTATTAAAATATGATGATGAAACCGTGATGTTCATGGAAAGTAAATGAAATCCTAATCACCGAATTAAAATGAGTCTAACACTCTCGGACATGTACATCAATTCACAAAGAAATGGTATGGATACATGGACATAAGTTTAGGCTAAAGTATTGGTTAAAGTTGATATAAAAATCTAAACTAAATTGTCAAGACTAAAGTGTAAGAAAAATGAACTTAAGGACCTAATGTTAATTACAGAAGACTCGGCTAAATTCAAATAAAAAAAATGATACACCTAAAAATCAAATCCGAGATCTGAAGGTTCTAACACTAGAACAAGAGGTCTTGAGTAAATTAAAAAGAAAATAATGTTGTGTGTACGATGGGAATCGAACCCGGCCTCAAGGAAAAGTGTGTGAGATACATAAGTCTGACATATAATCAAAAAAATTATATGCTGCCCAAGGGATTCGAATACGGATCCCCTTGACTAAAATTGTGAGGCACATAAGTCTTACATACAATAAAATAAAATGCAGCCACTAGGGATCGAACTTGAATTCTCTTGGCCGAATGTGTGAAGACACATATATCTCACACACATGCAATGAAAATAAATCAAAAGAATAAACGTTGCCCAAGGGATTCGAACACGGGTTAAGTCTAAGATCACTTAAATCACGATAATAAGCCTTATGTATGATGTAACTCGAAAGAGGTACTACCATGAGTATAAAGTACACTAAAGGCCATGTTCATGGCATATGATCTAAGTGAATGGCAAGATGAATAAATGAACATTCACGTGATGAGGCGAGTAATTATGTTAAAATATGATGCTAATGAAGATGGTGACAATATGATAGGAGGCTAAGATGAATGGTGAGACAAGTCTCAACCAAGCCAAAGTATAGATCACAAAAGGTACTTATCTAAGAGAGTGTTGAATATTAAAAGACAAGTCTCAATCACATTCTATATGTATGTGTAAAGACAAATCACACTTAATACGTAAAGAAGAGATGAGAAATCATTTAATTATCTATGACTACCTCATGCTAGAAGCAAGCTTCGATTATGTATGAGTTGGATGTAAAAAGGAACTTTAAACTAAGCACATATAGGCTAGTTATAAGTGGTGATGCCTTATTTCGAGAAGGGCGGAGGTTCACGTAATTCTCATGAAGATGTGACTGTTCACCAAGGTGGGTATGGGTCTGCCTAAATCACCTAGTCTTTAAACTATGTTTCCCATCATAGTTAACTAGCTTTGTTCGAACCCATAAATCTAGCATATATTGGTTTCACTTTGGCTAGTGACTCCACCTCTTTTCGGTGTGCGGAAGACACCGGATTTCATGATACTCACATGATCTATGTCGGATAAGGTTTAAAGTTCCTCAAAGTATGAAAGATAATGAAATGAACGATACTTAAGCTGTTTGTGCAGGACAATCAAGAGGTGAAACCAGACTCAAGTAATGACATTAGATCATTCTTGGTCATTGCACATCATGATCCCGTTGAGAATCTTAAACTTTATCCTACGTATAGCTGGTGTTTACATCAGACTATGAATGAATGAAATGAATAATGTGAAGTACGAATGAACGAATAAAGCAGACTTTGTGTTTGCTAAAGGAGGCCCTCGGGTTGAGGTCCCATATGTTGGTCCCTCACTTGAGATATTTTAATGCTACGTTCATTATTCCAAGGTCTCGTGTATATGAAATGTATGATATATGAAACTTGAAATGTTTGTTATGTTAACCTATGTATGATGTGTGACATAATCATGGTATGACCTTCATATTGCGAATTAGGCAAGTAAAGAGACTTAACCTTCTAAGAAAGCATGTTGATTAGGAATAGCTATTCTTGTTCATGCATTACCGTTATGTGTTGCTGCATATAACCATACTTAGTACAAGTATGTATGAATTCCATACAATATTACTATTTTATATTAAGGCTCAGGTGGACGTTAAAGATATCATTGCAGCTGTTAGGACTCAGAGATTTCATCAGGACTTGGTAGGTCTTCATGCATTTGTGGATGCCTACCTTTACATTTCTTGCTTAGAAGTAGGTTTGAACTAGTGGAGTATATTCCACTAGTGTTTCTTTACCATTTTATTCAGACGCTTGTAATGGTGCCATTTTTGCAAGTATTACTTATGACATGAGATTCTATTTCTTTCAAGTTGTATGTTTCTATAACTAGATGGTTGATATATGAGCAATGAACTTCCTTACAAATATGCGTCGATATGTTTGAAATACTAAGTCTATGTATATTTCAAATATAAACATAAAAATTTAAAATTTCAACTTAAATTAACCATATGAATGTGATGTCTGAAAAAAGAGGCTTGTCTGCGACCTTTAAAAGGTCAACAATGCTTCGGTTTCCAGAATCCGGGTGGTGACAAACTTGGTATCAGAGCATGAGGTTAAATAATCTAGGGAATAAATCTCAAAACAACCAAATTACGTAGTTTATAACTTATGGTTGTGAAGCGCCACAATCATGACTTAGAGACTACGTGATGATAGGAAATCTTCCCTTCTTCTACTCTTTATCGTGCTATGTGGAATTGTGACATAATTGTGTCATTAAGAATCTAATTATATTCTTGTATCTACGTGTAGTTAATGAATATGAGAAGAAATGCAGGCAGGAGGGTAGGTGAGGCAGCTGCTGGAGGAAATCAAGATCCTCCTAAAGCCCAAGCTGCTGCTCATTAAGTGCCTGTCAATCAAGCTGGGTTGACAGCTGGTGAAGTGAGGAATGCTTTGCTGCAGATGGGACATGACATCACTACTTAGGCTCAAGACATCATGTCTCAAGACGCGAGAAAAGGTGCTCCCAGAGAGAACCCTCATGCTAGTAACATGGTTAGCAGGCTGCGGGATTTCACAAGAATGAATCCTCTAGTGTACTATTGGTCCAAGACAAGTGAGGATCCCTAAGAGTTTGTGGATGAAGTCCACAAGATCCTTTGTGCCATGGGAGTAGATAAAGAGGCGAAGGCTGAGTTGACTGCATATCAACTCAAGGATGTGGCACATATTTGGTACCGAATGTGTGCTGATAGCCGAGCACGTGGAGATGTTCCAATCTCAATACTTCCTTTCTGGAGAGATTGTTCCTCAGAGAGCAACGAGAAGCCATGGTTGAAGAGTTCATCAACCTGAGACAGAGAGGTATGTCTGTCAAAGAGTATTACTTGAAATTTGTTAAACTCTCAAAGTGTGCTTCTTCTCTGGTGGCAAATAACAGGGATGAAATGAGTAGGTTTGTGATTCGCGTGTCGGAGGATCTAGTGGAAGATTTTCGTGCAGCCAAGTTGCATGATAACATGGATCTGGGCAGGTTGATGGTTCATGCTCAGCAAGTGGAGGAGATTCGTCCTAAGAGGAGAGTTCATGAAAGCAAGAAGCCTAAGACAGCAGATCAGACATGTTCTAGCTCGGGTAGAGGCTCATTTCGAGTCCATTATAGGACTAATTTCAAGAGGCATTCAAGTAAGTCTACTTTTTTAGGAAATTCGAATGCGAAAGTTAACGAGTTTGGCCCCAGAAAGGGCAATGATCGAAACGTCCTGCAAAAAATCAATCTTTGTGGTAAATGTGGACTTCCTCATGGAGGTGATTGTTTAGTAGGTACTAACGCCTGCTTCAGGTGTTGCAAGACTGGACACATGGTCTGAGATTATCCAGAAACAATCAATGAGGCCAAGGAAGGTGCTCAGCCTCGGCCGAATGCTGATGTTGCAGCCGAACCTCCTAAGAGAAACCGAGTTTATGCGCTGAAAGGTAGAGAAGAGAAAGAGAAGTGAGCTGATGTAGTCACGGGTACGTTGCATGTCTTTACATTCCCAGCGTATGCGTTGTTAGATCTACGATCCATTCCATCATTTGTTACTCCTTTGATAGCCAGTAAATTTGATGTGTTTCCTAAAATCTTGCATGAGCCAATTCTAGTAAGTACTCCCATAAGAGAGGGCATTAGAGTAGAAAGAGTGTATAAAAATTGCCAATTCACATCTTTGATAGAGTCACTTACGCAGATCTTGTGGAATTAGCCATGCTCTATTTCGATATAATCTTGCGTATGGATTGGATCCATAAGTGTTATGCCAAAATGAATTGTCGAAATAGGGTAGTGAGGCTTCAACTTCCAAATTAGTTAGAGCAGGAATGGGAAGGGCATGGTTCAAGTCCAATTGGCTAAATTGTTTCACACTTAAAGGCCAATAACATGATAGCTAAAGGGTATTTATACCACTTAGTTAGAGGCAATGACTTAGATCAAGATATTCCTTCCATAGAGAGTGTCAATAGTGAATGAGTTCCAAGATGTCATTCCGGTGGATTTACCAGGAATCCCTCCTGAACGTTAGATTGACTTTGGAGTTGATTTAAATACCAACACCAAGCCAATTTCTATTCCCCTGTATAGGATGGCACCAGCTGAAGGTAAAGATTTGAAGTTGAAGTTAAAAGATCTACTTGATAAGGGCTTCATCCAGCCGAGAATATCCCCATGGGGTGCTCCAGAGTTGTTCGTAAAGAAAATGGTTGAAACACTTAGAATGTGCATAGATTATTGGCAACTCAACAAAGTCACTATAAATAATAAGTACCCTCTTCCCAGAATAAACGACTTATTTGACCAACTCCAAGGTTCAAGTTTCTTTTCAGAGATAGACCTCCGTTCAGGCTATCATAAACTTAGAGTGATGCGAGAAGACGTCCCTAAGATGGATTTTCGTACTAGGTATGGGGATTATAAAATTGTGGTAATGTCTTTCAGTCTCACTAACACACCAGCCACGTTTATGGACCTTATGAATTGAGTCTTCCGTGAGTACCTTGATTTCTTTGTCATAGTATTCATAGATGACATCCTCATATACTTTAAGTCTAGATAAGAGCATGAAGTACACTTAAGAAAGACATTGCAAGTACTTAGAAAACATTAGTTGTATGAAGAGTTCAGCAAAAGTGAATTTTGGTTGAGATCAGTGACCTTCCATGGTCATGTTGTGGCCGACAAGGGTTTAGAAGTTGATCCTAAAAAGGTTGAGGAAGTGAAGAAATGGCCAACACCCCTTACTCCTACCGATAATTGATGTTTTCTAGGTTTGGCCAATTATAATCATAGCTTTGTGGAAGCCTTTTCCACTATTGCCGATCCATTGACATCCTTGATTAAGAAGAAGGTGAAGTTTGAGTGGTCTGACAAATGTGAGAAGAGCTTCGTAGAGTTCAAAGACAGACTCACTTCAGCCCCAGTTCTCACGTTGCTGAGGAGTGGTGCATGGTATGTGGTGTATTGTGATGCTTCCCAACTAGGTTTAGGATATGTTTTTATGCAAGATGGCAAGGTTATTGCATATGCATCTAGACAGTTGAAAATCCATGAGAAGTACTATCGTACTCATGATCTTGAGTTAGATATTGTGGTGTTTCATTGAAACCTTGGAGACATTATTTATATGGTGTACATGTTAATGTATATACTGACCATAAAAGTCTTCCATATGTTTTTACACATAAGGAGTTAAACCTTTGTCAGAGGAGATGGCTAGAACTGCTCAATGATTAGGATACAAGTGTTTATTATCACCAGGGTAAGGCCAATGTAGTGGCTGATGCGTTGAGTCGATTGAGCATGGGCATCATGTCTCATATTGATGAAGAGAAGAAGGAGTTGGTTAAAGATGTACAGCAATTGGCTAGATTGGGTGTAGGGCTGGCACATGCACCAATTGGAGGTGTTCGGTTCACTCAAGTTCCGAATACTAATTTTTTGTAGATGTTAAAGCCAATCAACATCTCGACCCAGTACTCATAGATTTGAAAGAATCAGTATTGAGTAAGTTGAATGAATCGTTTTCTCTAATATTTTTGCAGAAGCTCATGGTTCTAGGTATTCCATTCATCCAGGTGCCACCAAGATGTACCATGACCTCAAAGAGGTCTATTGGTGGGAAGGCATGAAGAGAGATATCTCTAAATTCGTGAAGGAGTGTCCAAATTTCTAACAAGCTAAGGCCGAACACCTTAATCCTAAGGGTCTCACTCAGATGATTGAGATTCAAACATGGATGTGGGAGGCTATCAATATTGATTTTGTGGTTGGTCTGCCAAAGACTTGGAAACTACATGATTCCATTTGGGTTATTGTTGACAGAATGACCAAGTCTGCTCACTTCATACCTGTGAAGTCTATTTAAAAGTATGCAAATTATTCCAAGCTTTATATTGATGAGATAGTGAGAGGTACGGGATTCCTCTATCTATCATCTCGGATAAGGGAGCCCAATTTACTTCTTATTTTTGGAGATCTTTCCAAAAGGTCTTGGGTACACAGGTGAAGCTTAGTACTGCTATTCATCCGCAGACGGATGGACAAGCATAGAATACCATCCAGACCCTTGAAGACATGTTGAGAGCATGTGTTATTGTCTTCAAGTGGAGGTGGGATGATCATTTGCCGTTGATAGAGTTCTCTTACAACAATAGCTACCATTCCAGTGTTGGGGTTGCACGTTTTGAAGCACTATATGAGCCGAAGATGTAGGTCTCCGGTTGGTTCGTTTGGGGTAGGAGAATATTCCATCCTTGGCCCTGAGATCGTACATGAGGCTATGGAGAAGGTGAGAAGGATCAGGGATAGATTGGCTACTGCTTACAATCGTCAATAATCCTATGCTGACAACAGAGACAGAGCTCTAGAATTTGAGGTGGGTGATCAAGTCTACTTGAAGATATCACCCATGAAAGGGGTGATGACGTTTGGTATGAAAGGTAAGTTGAGTCCGAGGTATATAGGTCCTTATGAGGTCTTCCAACGAGTAGGAAATGTATCCTACGAGTTGAAGTTACCTCAAGATTTGGCTTCTGTTCATATAGTGTTTCACATTTAAATGCTTCAGAAGTATCTAGGCGATCCAGCATCCATCCTTCCTGTTGAAGGGTTAGTAGTTGATGAGAACATTTCTTATGAAGAGGTTAATTTTAGATTGTCAAGTGAAGCGACTGAGGAACAAGGAGGTTGCCACCGATAAAGTCCTATAGCGGAACCACCTAGTTGAAGGAGCAGCGTGGGACACCGAGGCTGATATGAGATCCCGCTATCCTCATTTGTTCAGTTCTTGAGGTTAAATATTCTTTTAAAAAAAGTCTGATTTATGTTTATGAAACTGTATGTTCTATGTGTTGTAGTCAACTTGGTGTGATAGGTCACTAATCGTATGTTTTATAATAACACTATATGAGTTAAAATGAAGTTATGTTTGCAACTTATGTTGTTGTTTTTGTGTAGCATAGACATGTTTTCTGTGTTGCATGATTTGTGATATGCATTAAGTTATGTGTGATTGAAAAAGAAACTTCTCAATCTCAAGTATGAAGCCTTACATAAACTTGAAAGTTATGCACCACCCAAATAAGTGTGAATCAAATGTTCCCAAAAGAGAAACGTTTAAGTATAATGAAGTAACATTAGAAAATCACCCTCTTTGTTTAAATGATGTATAGTATCATACAGGAACGAATGTTCATAAGGAGGGGATAATGTAACAACCCGAAAATGACTATGCTAAGTAAGACCTAAACGAACCTAGAATGTTCATATTTAATTAATTAAATAAGGTTTTAATTGGTAAAAACAGGTCAAATCTTGGTGGTCAACCCCGAGTTTGACCGGATTTCCACACTCGGGTTTGAGCCGAGTTGGAGGCACTAAAGTGACTATTTAAATGATTCTAAATTAGACAAAAATAAGGAGGGGAATTATAGTGTAGATTATAATCTGATTTTATCGTTTAAATTGTATTAAATAAGTCAACAACAAACTCCCAAGGAAAGAGGTACACGACCTCCACTAGGAGTGTACTCAATGTGCACTCTTAATTCATTATATATCCACAAAACCTTTTTCAGCTTTACTTTGCAATTCAAAAACATAAAACAAAATAAGCCTACTGTTTTAATAAGTTTTAGGCTTCATCAATCAAAAACAAAATAAGCCTACTGTTGTACGCCTAAGAGCTTTAAGAAATCACGTAAAGGAATTCACTTTTGAACAAGAACCAAGGCTAGGAAGAGGGGTTTGTGCGTGGGTTAGGACGTGTGTTCGTGGCTGGTTGCCACAGATGAAAAAGGTACAGTTTTTCTTCTCTATCTGTCCCTTTCACAAGAGTCCTCTAATTTTCACTATGTATCCCAATCGATAACTAACATCTCCCCCGTTGCATGCCCCTGTCATTACATCCTCACAAAATTTGATGCATGCATTGGTATGTTTGCTTATATATAACCTTAGGAGCGTTTGTTATTGTGTGGAATGTGTTTTTTTCAGACAGTGTATGATCATTTTATGTGTGCCCGATTTTATGTATGTTTTATATACACGATAATGCTAATACCATGTAATGCATATTACGGATTGCTTTCAAGAATGTGGTGAATTGTATTCTATGTAATTGTCGTGTTATAAACATATGATGATGAAACCATGATGTTCATGGAAAGTAAATGAAAATGATGTTTAAAAAGAAATACTAATTGCCGAATGAAAATGAGTCTAAGACTCTCGGCCATGTACATCAATGCACAAAGAAATGGTACAGATATATTGACATAAGTTTAGGCTAAAGTATTGGTTAAGGTTGATATAAAAATGTAAACCAAATTTTCTAGACTAAAGTGTAAGAAAATTGAACTTAAGGACCTAATTCTAATTAGAGAAGACTCAGTTAAATTCAAATAAAGAAAATGCTACACCTAAGAATCGAACCCGAGATCTCAATGTTCTAACACTAGATAACGGGTCTTGAGTAAATTTAAAAGAAAATAATGTTTTTTGTAGGATGGGAATCGAATCCGACCTCAAGGCCAAGTGTGTGAGGTACATAAGTCTCACATATAATAAAAAAATTTATATGCTGCCTAAGGGATTCAAACACGGATCCCCTTGACCAAAATTGTGGGGCACATAATTCTTACATACAATAAAATAAAACGCAACCACTGGGGATCGAACTCGAATTATCTTTGCCGAATGTGTGAAGACAAAAAAGTCTCTCACACAAACGCAATGAAAATAAATCAAAAGAATATATGCTGCAAAAGGGATTCGAACACGGGTAAACTCTAAGATCACTTAAATCAGGAAAATAATCCTTATGTATGATGTAACTCGAAAGGGGTACTACCATGAGTGTAAAGTAGACTATAGGCCATGTGCATGGTATGTGAGGTGAGTAATTATGTTAAACTATGATGCTAATTAAAATGGTGACAACATGATAAGAGGCTAAGATGAATGGTGAGACAAGTCTTAACAAAGCCTAAGTAAATATCCCCAAAAATACTCACCTAAGAGAGTGTTGAATATTAAGAGAAAAGTCTCAATCAAATTCTATATGTAAGTGTAAGGACAATTCACACTTATTACGTGAAGAAGAGATGAGAAATCATCTAGTGATCTATGACTACCTCATGCTACAAGCAAGCTTATATGATGTATGAGTTGAATGTGAAAAGGAACTTTAAACTAAGCACCGATACGCTAGTTATGAGTGGTGATGCCTTCTTTCGGGAAGGGCGGAGGTTCACGTATGTCTCTTGAATATGAGACTGTCCAGAAAGGTGGGTAGGGGTCTCCCTAAATCTCCTAGTGTTTGAACAATATTGCCAATAAAGGTAACTAGCTTGGTTCGAACCCATAAAGCTAG
This sequence comes from Solanum pennellii, assembly GCF_001406875.1. Lineage (NCBI taxonomy): Eukaryota > Viridiplantae > Streptophyta > Magnoliopsida > Solanales > Solanaceae > Solanum > Solanum pennellii. Next base: position 35,716,153 of record NC_028639.1, on the reverse strand, counting down.
CATGTTTTGGTTCAAATTTGGCCAGTTACTCCACCTCTTTTCGGTGTGGGGAAGACACCGAATTTCATGATGTTCACATTATCTATGTCAGTTAAGGTTGAAAGTTCCTCAAATTATGAAAGATAATAAAATGAACAATACCAAAGGTGTTTGTGCAAGACAATCTAGCGGTGAAACCTGACTGAAGTAATGACATTAGGTCATTCTTTGTCATCGCACTTCATAATCCCGATTCGAGTCTTAAGCTTCATCCTAGGTATAGCTTGCGTTTAATCAGCCTATGAATAAATGATATGAATTATGTGAAGTACGAATGAACGAATGAAGCAGACTTTGTGTTTGCTAAGGGAGGCCTTCGCGTTGAGGTCCCATATGTTGGGCCCTCACTTGAGATGTCTTCATGCTATGTCCATGATTACAAGATCTCGTGGATATGAAATCTATTATATATGAAACATGAAATGTATGTTATGTGAACCTATGTATATATGTGTGACATATTCATGGTATGACCTTCCTATTACGAATTAGGCAAGTCAAGAGACTTCACCTTCAAAGAAAGAATCTTGATTATGAAGATCCATTCTTGTTCATGCATTACCGTTCTGTTTTGCTGCATATACCCATACTTATTAAAAGTATGTACTAATTCCATACAATATTATAATTTTAGGTTAAACCTCAGGTGGACGTTGAAGGTATCATTCCAGTTGTTCGGACTTAGAGATTTCATCCGAACTTGGTAGGTCCTCATGCATTCGAGGATATCTGCCTTTATATTTCTTGCTTAGTAGTAGGTTTGAATTAGTGGAGTATGTTCCACTAGTGTTTCTTTCCCATTTTACTCAGACACTAGTAATAGTGCCGTTTTTGCAACTATTGCCTATGACATGAGATTCTATTTCTTCAAAGTTGTATGTTTCTATAACTTGTAGTTGATGGATGAGCAATGAACTTCCTTACAGATATGCGTTTATATGTTTTCAATACGATGTCTATGTATACTTCAAATATAAAAAAAAGGTTTTAATTTTCTGCTAAAATTAACCATATGAATGTGATGAATGCAAGAAGGGTCTTATGTGTGACCTCAGAGAGGTCGACGTCAGTTGCGATTCAGATTCCAGAATGGGGGTTGTGAGATTATGTACTCTTAATGATATGTTATGAGAAGTTGGATATTTATTATGGTTGTTGCTAGGCTTGCTTGATTAGGTAACACTACACCATTTTAGGTCTACGACCACTCTACTAAAGTTTTGGCAAAAGTAGAAAAAAGTGTTGCCTTTGATTAAAGGCTACACTTTTTGACTTGAAGCAATGCTTTTTTGGGGGTGACTTAAAGGAGCGTAACCTTTGACATTAGGCAACACTTTTTAAATGTCGCCATTTTTTGCTACACTTATAAAGCGTAACCTAAGAGGTATAAGAGCGCGCTTTGTAGTATTTCATTAGTAAAACAGTTTTTTTTGGATTATACTACACATAAAAGAGTGTCCTTTTCTTTGTTATTGGTCACACTTAAAAGTATTGCCTTTTATATCTCATCTAGAACAACACTTATAATGTGTAACAATTTTTTATTAGTAAATCGCATATTGGACGTCCCTATAGCAACACTTTTTAAGTGTGGCAATGTTGTGTAGAATTTTTGTAGTCATAATTTTTTATTTTTAATAATATAATTTTTTATTTGCAGATATTCAATAATGATATAATTAAATAAGTAAGTGAACTAAATCACACAATTAGCTAAAAAATATATTGAAGCTATATATTCCAAATAAACATAAAAAAATGTGTCTTGTACAACCAATGCTTAGAAAGTGATTGGTTAATGATCGTTACTATCAATAATCAATTTGAAAAAAACAAATGAATTCAAACAATTATGAATTTAGTACAAAAATTCTTCGTTGTTCACTACAGTCGTACTACCGGAGTTTCCTGCACATTAAAAATAAATTATGTGTTAGTTGAATAAATCATTTTTGTAATATGCTCAATACTAGTAATTTAACAATACTTCCCAGCCCCTTCCAATGTAGAGGTACTGTTATGAAAAGCAAGACCGTTGGTTTTAATTAAAACCTGTATTTCATATGCTAATAAGATGTAACAGTAACTACAACAAAATCCATTTTCCAATCAATTATTGTTACAAACACTATAAAATCCTAGTTCTACATGTAATCCAAGACTCTTTTGGCGAATATGAATTATAAATCTGGGAGAAAAGAACAGAAGACTTAAATGATCACTAACAAAATACATTTGGGCAACTCCATATACAATCAAAGTATAATATAGATAAAAATTTTGGAATTTATGGTGGTGTGTGGATTAGTCAATGAAAGGATATGTATGAATGGTGAAAGACATTTGGGCAACTCTATGAGTATCATTCTTCGTGGACTAATAGAATGAAAAGTGCAAGGTAATGGAGTTAAAATAAATAACAAAGGTCACATGAAAATAAAAGAATTAGGTTAGCCTCTTCTCATGAAGATGAACTTTCAAATAAACCCAAACCAACCCACAACTATAAAGTAATCGGCTAAACACGTCAATGCACACTTTAATCAACAATTTGTCGCATGCTTCTTCAATATAAATCTAAACTACCAAAAACGTTAATGCACACTTTTATAACAAGTTACTGATCTCTACTTGAAAAAGCACTAGAGAAACAACGGAATGACTTCTTGACACTTCAATACATATAGTTGAAAACAAGAAAATTGTTCTATCAAACATAGACAAGACAGACTCATTGTGGTTAACAAATGAACAAACCAAACTTAAGGCTAGCACATCCATGAACACAGGAAGACTAAATAAAGCGCTGACAACAAATTAAAATAAGCATTAAAACCTTCCTGTAGAGTAGCTAATTATGCTTGATGAAATCTGTGTTAGAGAAAGAATATCATAGGCATTGCCAGCTTCAACACTTCAGTTCATCAATGAAAGAAGACTTAGCTTCAAATCAATTCTTCAGAGAAAGGAAACTTAGCTTCACCTGGTACATTCAAAATTCAAGAGAATAAGAAACTAGACTATCAAAGATAATTAACCCATTATGTAACACAACTACAAGGTAAACTCCCAAGAATCAACTAAATTCCTATCGACAATGAAGAACATAAAAACCCCAGGTTAAAATTTAAAATGACACACAAGAATATACAAATCTTAAAGCTAGAATTTAGGCTTTAGAAGATAAAATGTCTTATAAGATAAACTCTAATCCAACAACCCTAAAGCTTTAAGTTGTGAGTTAAGTTCATTTGTGAAGCATTTTCTTTTAGTTTTCAACAGGAAATCTGATGGAACAGCTCTTCAAAAAAAATCTTTAAATAAAATCATATTCTTTAGCACTTCAATCCTAAACAAGGATGTTGTGAGAGGAAAATTGTCTTATTCAGTTCTTCTTCAGAGAACGTATTGCTCTTCAATTCTTTATCTAAAGATTAACAAAAATTTGAGACGAAAATCATATTGCAAATCGATCGTGCTCTTCAATCGTGTTCGTCAGTTCGTGAAAATCGTGTTCTTCAGATGAAAAATGGAAATTTGAGAGGTTTTAGGGATATGTTAGGTTTTAGGGAAATGTTACATTCATTTTGTCTTTATCTGAAAATAATAAGTTTTAATTTTTTTTTTCCTGTAAAAAATGGGAGTGAAAAAAAATTATAATGTTAAAAATGTTGGAGGGAATATAAAATTTTGGTGAAAACACTAAGGCCACATTTGTAATGTGTTGTTCTTACGATTATTAAAATAGCACACTTTAAAAGTGTAGCCATTTTTGTAAATAGTTGTTGCCAACTATAACAACATTTATAAAGTGTAGGTTATCTTATAAAAAAGTACAATTTAGAAGTGTTTCTAATATTAGTATAGCTAAAATATAAAAACTTGGGCTACACTTTAAAAGCATCCCCAAAAGTATTTTATGTAACACTTTACAAGCGTTGTCCAGATTTAGTGTGGCCATAGGCTTAAAATGGTGTAATGTAAGGTTATGAGGAATTACTTAGTCATTGCACAATTGTACATAAAGAGGGTCATGAGTAATGGTCTTGCTTATGTTATGTTGAAATGTACCCTTATTCATGCCTGTTGCAGCTATAACTTGATTATAGAGTGGTATGGAATGTACATTCAAGTATGTTGATATGTTCATTGACTTGACTATGCTTTTTATTTTTTGTATTGTGATGTACATGCCTATGACTTAATTAATATGTCTTAGTGATTGGTATTGTCTTGGTGGATGTGCATAAAGGTTTTCAAAGTAAATTGCATAGTGAATGAAATGTCCCATTTTAGCATGATTTCATGATATGTGTGCATACGGTCTCATACATAGTACAAGTGGTGTACTAACCCCATTTTCTTACTTTTCCCTAACATTTTAGGTTCTGGTCATTGAAGTTCTATTGGAGACCACTTTGAAGAAAACTTGTAATTCTTAATGATCAAATTTGGGTAGGTCGTCACTTTTCGAGGGCAACGTCACTATCAAGCCTATGATGTTGCTTTAGTTTTTAAGACATCTTATGTTCTTTCCCTTTCATTGGGATACTAAACATTGTATGACCTATATGTGGTGTTTTTATNGTATATGTGGTCTTTTTATAATGATGTATGGTCTAGGCCAAAATTGTTGTCTCTTACTAGATGCTTATGAGATGAGACAACTATTTGAGGCTATGTTATATTTTATATATCTATGTGCAATGAAAGTAGAAGACTAAGTAATCTTCATATACGAAGGGTCTATGTATACTCGATATAGCTATAGTATGTGTATGTAAAGGTCTATCAAACCTCAAAGAGGACGACGACGCCGGTTACGTCTAGGGGGTATTTCCAGATGTGACACACATACTAAGTAAATTCATAAGGAGACCACAACCATAACATTTACTTTATAAATCAACATGACCTCTATAGTAAACTACACACCTAAGTAGGACCTTCATCATATGACAAGTAAGACCAACATTATGCATCTAAAGTAAGATCTCATAATATAGACACAATAGGACTCATACTATGCATACTAACATACCATTAGGTCAATGCCATAGAGTCATGCGTAAGAGACAGATACATATACATATACATATAGAATAACTTCCTCTAATTCCCTTCGAGAGATACTTGTGGAATGCATAGGTAAAGTCCCATACCCTACCCTACACTAAGATAATTCCCTTAGGTTATCCTTGTTCGGGTTCATTACATTACTTCTATTGTCCATTTACATTATGGAAATCATAGCCTTAAATGACAATAAAACCATGTGATCTAAACATGGAATCCGGTGTCATCGAACCCCACACCGAAAGAAGGTTCTCTAGTTGTCAAGGTAGAACATTACATTATACTAGAATTTAGGTGGATACATTTGCTAGGTCCTATGCGGTCAACATAGTTAAGGAACTAGGAGATGTATATTGAATCCCTCTTTATGCCCTTGGACATTATAGCCTCATGAGGAAATTTGGTGAACATGCCGTCCCGATTGGGACTCCTCATTTGTCAAGTTCACTCTGTGCTAAGCTAAGTTCCCTTTATAAAAAAAATCCTTTATTAACATTACTTATTAAGAATACCATTTAGCAGATTTACTTCTCGAATTCATATCTCATAGGTTATCGCTAAGAATGTCCTTTCATCAACCTATATCATGTGAGAAAACCATTCACATACGTCATTTAGACACTACACATATGAATACTTCTTCATATCATATACTTTCATGTTCATAGATTAACATGCATTCATATTCATATACATAGAGTAACTTCCCAAGGAACTATTTTATCAAGGTAGACATGTGCAATTTATAGAAAAAGACCCATACCCTTACCTATACTATTTCACCTATCAAGTCATCCTAATTCAGATACATATTCATACTTTCATGGACATATAATTTACATGCATAGTAGTACACAATAGTGCATTTGACAACTATCCTTTCATTAGACACCATGAACCTATACTACTCATAGACATGCATGGGGTGTGTGTACATTGGACAACATGATCACATAATGTCTATCAACATATCCATGAGGCAGCCACCCTCTTAAGATCACATTACTCATTCATGCATAGACCACACACCACATCATAGCATAAGAGACAAGATATGTTCAACGTTGCATCCATGACTCCTAACATTGTATAAAATCACACATTCATATAGGGGTACATAGGTGGAGGTCATTCACCATTAGCACTTCATCAATGGCAGAACATAGACCATACATAACCCAAACAACTTTTCAAATGTTGAAGATACCATCAACACCTATCACATGATACTAGATTGAAAGGATTCGACATATACTCCACATTATGTGATCATCATAACTATCGTTCATAATAAAAAACCTTGACTTAAGTTCCATATCAACACATATATAGAATGACAATAAAGTAAACACCGCCACCGTAAGTGGACTTACCACACAATGCCATTCATGACCAATTCAACTATGAATTTTATAGAAATGTAGAGGAATACGACAATATTACCAATTCTCCATTCTTTGGCCATTATTGATCACATATAAATAATGCACAACAATTTTGAATACAAAACAGGCAGAATAGAAAATTCAACATACACGAATAATAATTCAATCAACATAGAATGAAGATCACAACGCCCACGTTATAGGCTAATTTTAGAATTGAGAAGGATCATGGGTTAGTTATGATATTGTATTTAAATTCACATTAAAAAAGTAGATATTCATCAATTTATCATAAGCATTCTTTTGAAATCGTTATGAGAAGGAACCCATGGCTAGATTGAAAGATGGACAATTTGATTATGAAATTTTGAAAACATTGTAATGAACATCTTAGAAGAAGGATTACCATACGTTATTAAATTAAAAACCCACCAAAGCATGATGATGAAACCATGGAAATATCACCCCTAATATTTCCTTGAGTTTCAACTACAATAGAGGTTTCTACACAGAGTTCATTTTGAGAGGAAGGGTGAAATTTAAAAAATCAATTAGGAATGGGGTTTTAATGTTATTACATAACTTAATATACCTAAAATATCCCATAATAACTATCTATAGACTTTTTCGAATGTGGGGTGAATTTTCCAATTCACCCCTTGCATAGCAACGTTTTAGAAAGTGTTGTAGGCGTCTATCGACGGAGGGCAGTGGACTGACCGTTGGTGCAACGACGGCCAATCATGCACCTCCCTGATTTGTGACAGAGATTAAATTTGGGGTCTTAATCTCTCACACATAAGTGAGGATCAATGTCCATTATTGACGAGGCAAAGACTTAGAGGCGGTCCATTGATTGAAGCTCGTCGTTTCGACAATGCCAAGGCAGTTTTCTAGGAAGCATTTAGGTCCTCTCAAGGACCCCTTGGGTGGTCCTTGGGGAGTCCTTCCTTGATTTTTTGATCGTATATACGATCATAAATATGTTAAGGACCTTCCCTATGTATTTTTGCATCAAACAACACTTAAAACATAACAAGGCACAGGAGAACACACTAGCACGTCTAAAAACTAACTTTCATATGTCCCGGACGTTCTTGAGCGTTTGACCTCCAAATTACTTCAAATCACGTATACATACTGTAAGCACTTATTTAGAATATAAATAACTTTTTTAGGCACATTTGAGGCTCCAGACACCTTAACTCATTTTGAGGCTCCTTACAATCATGATGAATAGAAGGTAGTAATCGATTCTAAGGCTTGTATGTCATTGATTCAAGGTGTTTGGGGATGAGGTAATTATGTAGAGATTGTGATGATGTTTTATTTTTATTTTAAACATAGACATGAATAAGCTAGTAGAAGAAAGTTCTTTCACATAAATGAATTCTGCGTTGACCTAAGAACCAAAAATGAATCAAGACATGATTAACTAAAATAGCTTGAAGTTGAATTGAATAGCCTCTTCTTTCGTAATAGACTTGGTAAGACAAGACCAAGACATGATAACTTGAAATGGTGGAGCTCATGATAGCTTGAGATGGTATATCTCAAGGCTAGATTGAGATAGTAAATCTCAAGGATGCTTGAGTTTAATTACTCATGACAGCTTGAGATGTTGAGTCTNTAGTCTCGTAGAAGCTTGAGATGTTGAGTCTTGTGGAAGCTTAAGTTGAACTATGCATTGTACCTTGAGGTGATGAATCTCATGATAGCTTGGGATGGAAGAATTAATCTCTCTCATGTTTAGCTTGGTCATGTGTTGCGAGGATCATTGATCATGGTATCTTGGGATTGTGGTTCCTTGGTAGCTTTGGATTGAGTAATGAAACTCTCCTAAGAATAGCTTGAAGTAGCATGACTAGAGTGCCTTCATGATAGCTTGAATTCGTTAGTCTAAAACCATTTCATTGTAGCTTAGGGGAGAGACATATACTCTCTTAATGTTTGCTTGACTTGCATGAAAGGTGCATTTCATGGTATCTTGATTTGCATGCAAGGTGCATTTCATTGTATCTTAATTTGCATGCAAGGTGCATTTCATGTAAGCTTGATTTTCACATAAAGTGCATTTCATGGAATATCTTAAGATTTGTTTCTCATGGCAACTTAGGGTTGAGAATTCATGCTCCCCTATATATTAGCTTGGATCTACCTAATTGATTTGATTGTAGTTAGGGTACTACTCTTGTAACTTTCCTTTTATAGCTTGATTAGTTTGTTGAGATGCTTTCCATGGTAGTAGGTATACTATGATAGTATGTTAAGCTTAATAGACAAGGATGAAAGATAAGTTATTTCGGAGTAGGATAGACAAGAGAAGTACATAGTGTGGCCATTCATACATGGCACAAGTATGACTTGAATTTACCTACGACATGACCTCTACATGACCCTTAGCTTGGATGGTTTCTATAGTTTCTTTCCATGACATGATTGACCTAAGATGATAGTTCCTTGTAAATATGAAATAGGTCTACCAGAGACTCCTAAACTAAAATGATAGGGAATAAGGTGACATGAAGATATGCTTAGTGTATGAGGTAGAATGGGATGCCCTACATGCATTGCACAACTGCGCTTTGAGGTGGCATAGGGGCATAGTTCTCATATATTATGATGAACCTAAGTCTTAATAATGAAAGAGTACTATGATAAAGAATGACAAAAGAGAGGTTCTTAGCTTTGGTAGTAGTATGGGATACTATCTTATCATTAAACAACTATACTTTGAGGTGGCTTGTGAAGTAGTTCATTTGAGTAATAAGGACAACGAATTGAATATAAACTCTTTTATGCTTTATTTTTCCTTATTATTCCTATAATATTCATGTTATACTTGTGCCTGTATCTCTTACGATTATGTCTATTGCTCACTAACTCTTTGAGATATCTTATGTTTGGTATGATAGTTTCCATACTTGTTACATTTCGTACTAACACATATTTTGCCTACATTCTAATCCAATGTAGGGTCTTGAGGATATTGAGGTACTTTGAAGGGTAGAGTTTCCAAGGCCTTCATGAAGTGAAGATTTGTGAGTCCTCATAGAATCCGAGGACACCACAATTGTGTTTTCTTTTTTTTTGTTTTTATGTTTAGACTTTTATGGGCTGTTACCCAAGACTTTTGTACTCATGTTGTATTAGATGGTTTTTGATACATATTTTAGAAGTTTTATGAAATGATTCCACATAATGTATTTGAAGAAAAAGTTTTAATTCCTTGCTGTTTTTCATATATATTCAATGAATGATGTCTAAGGACTTGTACAAAACCTCGAGAGGTCAAGTACGCCGTGTTACTTCTTGTGGGTGATCCCCGGTCGTGACACACCCTATCTTTCCTAGCCTTTGAAAATTTAATAAACTTTGTTGGAGAACCTCTTGTTAAACTTAGGCTTGTCTTGAACTTTCAATTAACCTATATAAGGACCTCCTTCATAGGACCTTTCCCTCTTAGCATCCCTATTCTTCCTCTTGTCCCTAATCTCCTTAATTGTACACATTCTTAGACTTTCTTTCATCACATCACACACTTTTACATGCTTCACATAATCATATAAGTAATTCAGACATAATCCGTAGCATAATTTTCATAATAAGCTTCATAAAACACATTAACAAGAGTATCTTCATTTCCATCTTTCACANGTTCTTCACATAATATGCCTTCATGGCCTCATTCACAATACACAAGTAACTACGCATTCATACAATTAAAGTAAACACCGCGACCAAGAATGTGGACCATACCACTCAAGAGCATTTCATAATTAAAACTAAACAACATAACCAACTTACCCTTTAATCCAAGCTTCCATAACCTAGAGCATTTTAATTAAAATTCATCATAAATTATCCCTTAGGGAAGTAGCTTAAAAAACAACATCAATCCAAAGAAACCAAAGCTCAAAGGCTACACTATCATACTCATTCAACCCATTTCTTAAGCCAAAAATTTGATAAAAAGCTTTAACATGTTTTTATTGAAATTTTAGAATTAAAATCACCAACTAACCTTAGAAAAATCATATTTGAATCATTAGAAATGTTTTTATGCAAGACCCATACTTAGAGTCAAAGATAGAAGAAGTTAGGGTTGAAAAACTCTTTTTGAAATCTTTTGGAAAGGGCTCATTGAGTGGAAGAGAGTTCAAGGATGACTAACATATCTCACATATAAGAAGCACAATGATATTTGATGAAGAAACGTCCACCAACAGCCTCTTCTATACCTTCTTGAGTTCTAGCTTCCATGGTGACTTGAGCGAGTCTTTAAAGAGGGAGGGGTTTTGGATTTTAGGAAATGATGTCTAAAATTAGGTCTTAGGGTTTAAAACAGTTTAATATACCTAAATAACCCTAAAAATTTCATGCAAGGTTCATAAAATAGTTTGGGTGAATTTACTAAACATCCCAATCAAAAACAGAAAATGACAGCTTTTGGACAGCCTCCAATCGACGGTTTGCAACCAACGGACCGTCTGTCCATCACCAGTACGTTGATGGAGTTTTGTGGGTTTATACTTAGCCCCATTTGGGTCCTGGACAGCCTAAATTGAGGGTCCAAGCGATGGGCAAGTCGACAGGCTGTTGGTTGGACCACTGGCCTCCTTTGCCTCATAGGTGGACACTACCAAGGCAGTTTTGGGCCCTTCTCTAGGGCCCCTTGAGGGTCCTAGGTAGGGTCATACCCGTACGTTAAAGCCATAAACATAGTATTATATGTAATAGGAATATCCCACATATGTTTCGATTAAAAAAATGTAAAACTCACTCTACCACATCAAGACACATGCACACTCTCTATGGCACACCTTCTGAACGTCATGGACGTTCTTGGACGTGTGACCTCCAAACTTAAAAAAACTTCACACACTGCCTAAGAACATTTATATTACTCATTTTAACTTAAAATGAACTCAAGAAATATTCCAAAGCTCTAGTTCACCTTAGTTTGTTTTAAGGTGTTACAACATTATGAGGAATATCCTTCTCAAAACAACAAGAGCTGAACATAGTATTTTTGAGTTAATTATAAACAAGTTCAACTTTCCAACATGCCACATATTATTTCATGAAGACCCACCATATAAAAATGCAAAACATAACTCAAAACCAGCAAAATTGAAAATTGTTTAAAGTCAAAATGCACATTCAATGTAACTACATCAAAAAATACACCTCTTGCAAAACATCAATAAAAATCAAAGCAACTTCAATTTTAATTATTATTTTTATTATTAGTAAGAAATACTAACCTTATTTATCAAATAGATGAGGGTAATGGGACTTCATGTCCGTCTCGGCCACCCATGTTGCACTGTGAACTAGGTGATTCTTCCATAACACCTTTACGGAAGCCACATTTTTATTTCTCAATTTCTTTACCTGCCTATCAAGGATTTGAACTGAAACTTACACAAAAGAGAGGTTATCATTCACAACTAGACCCTCAATCGGCAGAATAGACTCGGGACCACTAATACATTTCTTAAGCATAGAAACATGGAAAACCGGATGAACCAAAGCCAATTCACTAGGAAGCTTCAATTCGTAGGCAACTTTACCAACCCTTTGGGAGATTCAATAAGGACCCACATAACAGGGACTCAACTTGACTTTCTTTCAAAATCTAACCACTCTTTTCATAGGCAAAATTTTAAAATACACTTTATGACTTTCTTCAAACTGTAAATCCCTTCTACTATGATCGGCATAGGACTTTTGCCGACTATAGGCCATTTGCAAGCGATTCATTATAATATGAAATTTATCCAAAGTCTTATAAATCTAATAGGTACAAAGAAACGAAGCTCACAACTTCAAACCATCCAATAGGAGACATACACCTCGTACCATACAAGCCTTAATAAGGAGCCATGAATATGGATGAATGAAACCTATTATTTTAAATAAATTCCATAAAAGTAAAATGCTTATCCCAATTTCCCTTGAAATCAATAATACAAGCCCTAAGCATATCCTCAAGGGTTTGAGTAGTACGCTCACCTTGACCATCTGTTTGGGGATAAAAAAGCGGTACTTAACTTCACCTTTGTACCCAACCCTTTTTGGAATGACTTCCAAAACCTAGATGTTAATTGTGCACCCCTATCCGATATGAAGGTTAATGGAATACCATGGAGGCACAAAATCTCATCTACGAAGATCCTTTCATAATCTTCCGCCGAATAAGTAGACTTGACGGGAATAAAATTTGCAGACTTGGTTAACCTATAGAAAACCACCCATATAGAGTCATATTTCCCTTGAGTCCGAGGCAAACCTACTACAAAATCTATATTGATGTCTTCCCACTTCAATGTAGGAATTTGTATTTCGTGTAGCAATCCACCTGGCTTTTGATGTTCGGCTTTCACTTGTAGGTAATTTGGAGAATTAGCAACAAACTCCGCTTTGTCCTTTTTCAAACCTTCCCACCAAAATATTTCCCTAAGGTCATGACACATTTTTCTCAAACCCAGTTGAATGGAGTAACGGGACCCATGGGCTTGCTCATGGATCGGGTTCCTCAACCCATCTACCTTGGAAACACACAATCGTCCTTGGTATCTCAAAATACCATCCCACCAAAGGAGAATGACTGATTTAGATTGCCAAGAACCGATTCCTTCAACTCCATCAATGATTGATCAAGGTGTTGTTTAGACTTCACCTCAACTACCAATGATGACTCAGAGTTATGATGGACCATAAAAGCACCATTCAGAGAATCTTCCAACCTCACACCCGATCTATCCAACCTATGAACATCTCTCACTAGGTGTTTCTTGGACTCATGAATGTGAGACAAACTCCCCATAGTCATACGACTTAGATCATACGAAACCACATTGGCCTTGCCGGGGTGATAGAGAAAACTCATGTTATAATCTTTCAAAAATTCTAACCACCTTCTTTGTCGGAGATTCAACTTCTTTTGGGTAAATACATAGTGGAGATTCTTGTGGTCGGTATACACATCAACATGGATACCATACAAGAAATGCCTTTACATTTTCAAGGCAAATACTATGCCGCTAACTCAATGTCATGAGTTGGATAGTTTCTCTCATTCACCTTAAGTTTCCTAGAAGCATAGGCTATTACCTTCCAACGTTGCATAAGCACAACCCAAAACCCACTCGCGATGCATCACAATACAAAATGAAACGCTTTATACCCTCCACTACAATCAACATTGGAGCAGAAGTAAGCCTATCTTTCAAAATTTTGAAGCTTCTATTACATGCCTCCAACCACTCAAATTTCATACTCTTTTGGGTCAAAGTAGTCAAGGGAGATGCAATGGACGTAAACCATCCAAAAAAACTCCGATAATAACCCGCTAGACCCAAGAAACTCCTAATGTCGATTGGAATCAATGGTCTAGGCCAATTTCTCACAACCTTGGTTTTCCTTAGATCAACCTCAACTCCCTTACTAGAGATGATATGACCAACAAATGCCACCGAGCTCAACAAAAACTCACATTTTCTATACTTGGAAAATAATTTATTCTCATTTTATGAATATACCAAGATGTCGTCAATGAAAAAAATGACAAATGAATCTAGGAAACTTCGAAACACCTTATTTATAAGATTCATAAACACCGCTGGGGTATTCGTGAGACCAAAGGACATTACCAAAAACTTATAGTGACCATATGTAGCGTGAAATTTCGTCTTTGGTATATTCTCACCGCTCACCTTAAGTTGGTGATACCCCGATCTCAAGTCAATCATAGAAAAGTATCTTGCCCGTTGGAGTTGATCAAACAAGTCGACAATCCGAGGGAGAGGATACTTGTTATTGATTGTGACTGTATTGAGTTGGCGATAATCAATGCACATCCTAAGGGACCCATACTTCTTCTTCACAAATAAAATCGGAGAACCCCATGGAGAAATAATAGGTCTAATGAAGCCTTTGTCTGGTAAATCTTTGAGTTGATCCTTCAAATCTTTCAATTTGGCCGAAGCCATCCGATAAGTAGGAATTGAAATGAGATTTGTATCCGTAACAATTTAATACCAAAATAAATTTCCTGTTTTGGAGTAATATCAAGAAGATCATTAGGAAAGACCTCGTCGACTCACCAACGCCCAGTCTATGGCATCCGTTGGTGACACTGTCTTCAGAAAACTTTTACCCACTCTTGAAAGGGTCCTCCTCAAGAGACCTTGTTTTGTCCTTGGGAAGTCGTAACTGTACGTTTCGACCATAAATCAACTTAAATACATGTTCCCCTCAACCAAATTTCATGAATTTCCGACTCATAAAAGCTAGTCAAACAGGCCAAGGCACGCTAGTACCTCCTTGAACTAGTTTTCGGATGTAATGGACGTTCTTGGGCGTTTTGGATTCTAGACTTCCTAAATGACTTATATTTATTAAAATAGACCTCAAAAAACTTTCTAGACCTTACGAGAATTATTTAAGGCTCTAGAACACGTCTTGGATTATCAAAGTATTATAGAAAAGTTCAAAGTGCTACAGGAAATGGGGGTGTCTTTTAAAGAAAGGGAGGAACTAGACGCATATCAACTTAAAGATCAAGTTTGATAGGAACAACGGGAGGATGAGAGAACTGTTTGAGAGGGTCCGATTTATTGGGATTCCTTTAAGACAACCTTCTTTAATAGGTTCTTTCCCTTAAAATTTAGGGACAGGAAAAATCTAGAATATATAAATCTTCTCAAGGGGGTATCGGTGTGAAAAAGTACAAGCTCATGTTCACTCAAGTATCAAAACATGCTCCTACGATTGTGGTGGATTCTAAAGATATGATCAACAAACT
This sequence comes from Solanum pennellii, assembly GCF_001406875.1. Lineage (NCBI taxonomy): Eukaryota > Viridiplantae > Streptophyta > Magnoliopsida > Solanales > Solanaceae > Solanum > Solanum pennellii. The sequence goes on along the minus strand of NC_028639.1, from coordinate 35,700,841 downwards.
TGTTACAGGGATATCTGACCTTGTGGTTGTCACGACCCCGTTTCTAGAATCCGGATCGAAACAGGCATCGTTGACCTCTCAGAGGTCGCAGACAAGACTCATCTTGCATTCATCACATTTATCTAGGTAAATTTGCAGAAAATTTATAACTTTTCATATGTATGAAGTATACATAGACTTCATATATTTATTAACTAGATACATCATATACTAATCTCAACATAAGAGAACAACAATATAGCATAAAGAATCAATTCGAAACTGAAGATGAATATATCATAAATAGTTTGCCAAACATGACCTTATTACAAAGACTTGAAATGAAGGTGCGAAAGAAACGCTACGGACAACATCCACTAGCTATGTCTAATACTGAGGCTAAACTAAATCTGTAGCATCCTCGAGATCATGAGGACATACCAAATGGTTTGGAGAAATGCTAAAGTCCAAATCGGTGGAAGTGTCGTCGCCCTATCCTCTGACCTGCACCTATAAAAATAGTAAATAGTAGGGGATTAGTACACCACTTCTACTAAGTATGGGTGTATGCACACATACACATAAAGCTATGCATGATCAATGAAAGTTGTTCCCAAACGACATGCTATTTTTGGAAAGTGTAGTCACTAGACTTTCTTAATTCGTTGGTTATGAATTGTAGTATGAATATGATGTATTTTAATTCATTCAAAGCACACAACTAATTTTCAATATGATTTGAATATATTAGTATCATCAACATAATTTTAGAAAAACTCGGGCGAAGATTTGAGATTTTGATCCTCTTATGCTGAGAGCCGCTCTTTGTACCGTTAGATTAATTTTCAGTTTTTTTTTCTTCTTGTTGTGTAGTTCAATAACTCTTTTGGTCCAATATTATACTTAAAAGTGCAATGATTCATTGTAGTCTCATACCCATAATGAATCGATGTATGTAATCCAGGACTAAGGAATGATTTCCCTACCTTATAGTGAGTCATTCTTTACACTATATATTCATTACCTTTCAGAAGCAATTCTCTACTGATCATGAAATTGATTTCATTACTTTCATGTTTTATATATTATACATTTCACATACATGAGACTTTGGAATCGTTTATGTGGTATAAGACATCTCAAGTGAGGGCCCAACATATGGGACCTCAACCCGAGGGCCTTCTTTAGAAAACACAGAGTCTGCTTCATTCCTTCATTCGTACTTCACGTTATTCATTTCATTCATTCGTAGGCTGATGTAAAAGCCCGCTATGGCTAGGATGAAGTTTAAGACTCACATCGGGATCATGAAGTGCAATGACCAAGAATGACCTAATGTCATTACTTGAATCTTATTTCACCTCCTGATTTTCTTGCAAAAACACCTTCGGTATCAATCATTTCATTATCTTCCATACATTGATGAACTCCAACCTTAACCGACATAGATCATGTGAGCATCATGGCATCCTGAGTTCTGCCACTGAATGACAAAACGAGACCTCGACGACGGACCGTCATACCCACGACGTACCGTCATAGGGTCTATCCCAACACCCCACTATTCGTTTTCTCAAAGTGTCCACTAACGGATATATGTGACGGACAGTCGTTCCCACGACGGTCCGTCCTATACAACCATTATGGTTGTCAGAGACCCTATTCCTAAGGATTTCTAACTTTTTCTAAGTGTCCTCCGACGGACATATACGACGGACCGTCGTACCCACGATAGTCCGTCCTGCATAACCGTCATGGTTGTCAGAGACCCTTGTCCTATGGGTCTCCATTTTTTTAAGTATCCACTAATAGACATCTACGACGGACCGTCGTACCCTCGACGGTCCGTCCTTTACAACCGTCATGGTTGTCAGAGACCCTTGTCCTAAGGGTCTCCATTTTTTTCTAAGTGTCCACTAACAAACATCTAGGATGGACCGTCGTACCCTCAACGGTCCGTCCTACACAACCGTCATGACGGTTAGAGACCCCTCTCATAAGGGTCTCCATACTTTTTCTAAGTGCCCCACTACGGATATCGACGACGGACCGTCATTATCACGATGGACCGTCCTGCTTATCCATCATAAATATCCGAGACTTTCCTTCTGAGGGTCTCCAAATAAACATCGTTGAACTAGGACATGAAGGACCCCTTGACGGTCCCTCATACTCACGATGAGCCGTCACCTGGTCCGTCGTGTTTCACTGCTACTATAGAGATGTCATTACAGCTTTGCTCTTATGTGTATTTTGTCTTGTTTTTGCTTGTCTTTTTTTCTCCTTCTAGTACTAATAATGATTCCTTACAGGTACTATCTCTAATATCACCTAAACAAGATCGAGTTTATGCACGTAGGCATTCAAAGTTTGTCGCCCCGTCTGCCCGACTGGTTATAGGCTCTGATGATGAGCATGATCTCGAGTACATGCCCCCAGGCACTGCCACTCTAGCATGATCTGCATGTAAAACCAGAGCTACGCCCAACATGGTGGCGTTCGATGAAGTCAATGCCTCATAGTCTGATGAGGAGCGACACTGACCGGCACACCTTCTGGGTCAGCTACAAAGAAGAAGGAGAGTCTGGTTCCTTAAGAGTTTCGTGGTCGGAGGAAGCCTCCGGGTCCGCAGAAGTCTCTACACCTGCCACGACTGCACAGTTTGCCTCGTCTGATGAGGCTGACAGTACTAATTCAACTCCAGGCTCACCGACTGGAGTTCCCGCCCCGGTTGCCGACCAGCCCAACCGGTGGTATGTCGAAGGGAAATACCAAGTGTATTAAGACGCCAAGTTTATAAATGAGAAGGCGTCATGACACGGACCATTACACTGGAGAGGCGGGTCCGTACGGGAAGTCTCCCCACCATGCCAGATATCCACACTCTCTTCACTAGACACCGGCTAGAGTGGACGGCTCGTTCTTTGGGCCGCTATAGTGAGGAGTTGGTCCGAGAGTTTTACGCCTCTTATGTGTCTACTCTCTGATCACAGATTAATAGGCGGGCTGCCCCTGCCAAACAGGCCCCACTTGAGCACGTCAGAGTACGTGGCATACAGGTCGACATCTCCCTGCCAGCCATCCTCCGGTATCTGTACGGCGAGGATGTTGATACCACAAAGACCCCTCTCACCGCCGAGTTCGACTGCTGCTGGCAAATTGTTAAAGAGGGCCGATTCTTGCGTGAGCCATCCCTGAGAGATACCACCATGAGGTGGATGTCCCAACACTTATCTATTAATGGAGAGGTTGTCGACTGGGTAATGGAGCCGAAGGGAGTCATCAAGAAGGCTAACTTGACCTTCACGGATAAGTTTATATGGTTGATTATCTGCCACTGCCTCTCCCCCACGACTGCAGATAATAAAGTTATATGGGATTGCGCAGTTCTGATGGCAGCGATGATGGCTTTGTTTGAGGTTGACTTCGCTTGGCTTCTTCGGGCGGTCATGCACGAGAGTGCTTTCAAGGTCATAACTACTTACCCTTTTCCGTACATGATATTTTCATTATGCAGGTCTGCAGTTGTGCCCATCTGGCACCTTGATCAGCTCAAGGCTCCGCAGGTCTATGTTGATATCGACCTCATCATGGATAAGGCCAATGAGTTGTCTCCACGCAGAGGGCCCCATCAAGAGGTTACTCCACTTGGTGAGAATCTGGATGATACTGTAGCGCATGCTTGAACGGCTACGCAGGCCACTTCAGCAACAATTGACACTACCCCAGTCGAGTCTATCCCGTCTTGTAGCACTGCCCCAAGCTCCTCTCGCTCAGCCCCCTCCCCCGCGTTGGTCCCGCTTGCTAGGGTACAGAAACTAGAGGCTCAGATGGCCACACTTCTGCATCACATCCATCCTTGGATGCAGAGGTCTATTGCTGAGGCGGAGGAGCGCTTGGAGCGTAAGATGGCACAGCACACAGAGAGGAAGATCGCGGAGGTTCATCAATGCTTAGACGCTTTTGAGTTTCGGGTGCTAGCCCGGCCAGACCCTCCGGTGGACGTGTCGACCCTTCAAGCTGCGATTGAGAGTTTGCGACAAGATCTTGATATGATCCTACAGGCTAGGGTGCCTCAGTCTAAGTCCCCTTCTGCAGAGCCTGCTGAGGAAACAGTCTTGGCTGCTTTATTCGCCACTTCTGAGATTCCACCACCTCCCCCTCGAGAGCTTGCCAAGAAGCGCAGGGGTTGAGAGGAGGATGAGACTAGGGCAAGGAAGAAGGAGAGCCATGAGATGGAGGCTGCGAGGAGAGCCTCGATTGCTGATGAGGAGTCGCGTAAGATTAGGGTTATAGAGTCAACTATCGCCGCATCTAGCTCGAGAGATGTGGAGACAGCGGGAGGCACAACCGATAGTGCTTTTGTTGATGAGGAAACTACTGACGGTGTCCAGACTACAGAGGTAGTGTGTTCCGAGGAACTAGACCCACCATCTTGCTGATCGCCGGCGCTTTGCGCCTCAAGTTTGCTTCACCTACCACTCTCGTAATTCAATTTTTTATGCATTGGGGACAATTGCATATCTTTTTGTTGGGGGTGGGGTAAATGGAAAGTGAGTGCTAGGGTGAAGTCTGGGTAGCCCAATTCAAGATCCTCTTTTGCGGTTTTCTTGCCTGTGTTCTTTTTTTTTTCCCAAAAGACTGATTACTTATATTGTTTAACCGGCATGTTATATCTTGTGTACATAGTATAACTCTGAAGCATGATGACTAAAACAAATATGATATCCTGATATGAAAATGATGCATGACTAGTCATAGTAATTGATAGTTGTGTGGCTCTAAACATGACATAGATATACACTACTACATGACCTTGAATCAAAGACTCGAACTAGGTGTCTAAAAATATGGGAATGTAATGAATGTCAAGTGAGTGTGAGGAAAATTAGAAGGATCCACCATTGAGACTGAGCTAGAACTTGCCTGGTTAGTCTTGTTAAAAGTAAGCCAAAATGAACAATTAGGAATGGATCATAGGACTTTGTTGGAAATAGTCAATATATATATAAAAAAACAGAAAACCAAATGAAGTTAATCCCGTATTGATCCAAATGATTTGAGCCTAAAAACGGATCTTTCTTTTTCACCCCAACTGATGTTCTCTGGAAGCAATGTGTTTGCCCTGGTCCCTCATTGGACATGTGCATCTCAGTTTATGCCCAAAGCATAAGTTGAGGGTGGCTAATGCAGAAAACAACCTTGTTGTGTCCCTGACCCAACCGTGGTTATTGTGAACCTTGACTCATGGCAAAGTCATGAGTTGAGGGTGGCTATTATAAGGAATACTCCGAAAAGTTGTGTTGAAAGAATAAAGAGAATGAAAGAACAAAACAGAAGGGACTAAAAAAACAAAAAAAGAAAAGTCACTTACATATAAGGATAAGAAAGGGAAAACAACAAGTTAAAAAGAAAATTGATAAACTGGGCGAAATAAAACAATAAAAAGGTGGTACGTTTAGCCGATATGTCAAGGAGGGCAACAAGTCACTAATGTATACCTAAATATACCCTATCTGACCCTGAGCCTATTTTACAAGCTAAGAAAGTCCTATCGTGATCCTAAGAGTTTTATGGAGAACTTAAAGCAGTGAAAATAAGGGCAAGCTTATGGCAATATGTATGAATGAGTTGTGAATTTGTTCTTAGAGTGAGTGTTGAAAAGTAATCCTTATACTCAAACTTAAAACATTGTGTGAAAAATGAGGATGTTGTTTTGAAGTGAGGACACTAGTTGCAATACCGAAAATATTAGCACCTCGGTGAGCAATAGAAGAGGATAGGTGTTTGTGCGTGGTGTGTCTGTCTCATGGTCTAGTTCCACATAATTCAAGACTAATAGTGATAACATGAATAAACATGATGAAAATGATCGGGATTGATAACCAAATGATTGCGAATGCTAAAATATTGATACTATTGTACAAAGATTTTGTAGTGCGTCATAGTGCGTCGCTTGAGGACAAACAACAAATTTAAGTTGAGGGTGTTGATGTATCGTGGTTTCACGGTATTTTTAATGCTTTTTCCTTAAGCTTAGTGTGTGTCCAAAAGCATTTTTGTATTGATTTTGATTTAAGTTTCTCCTTATTTGCAGGAAATCTGTCCAAACATGAACACAAAAGTTTTTGAGCGAGAAATGCAAAAGAGACCACCTACGGAGCTTATGACGGTCCATCGAGTCTGTGACGGTCCGTAGGTGTCATTGTAGTGAGGAGAGAAGTTGCTAAAGGAAGATTGGGAAGTCTGACCTTGTGTGGGATTACGGAAGTGCATGATGGACCGTCATTGCCACGACGGTCCGTCCTGCTGGTTCGTCGTAATGATCAGAGAGTAGTCCCAGTACACAAATTTCAAGAAGTTAAACTATTATGGAACGGAGACCCTCGACGGACCATCGAACTTGGAACGGTTCGTCACACCTGTTCGTTGAGGGTAATGAAGAGAGAAGCAAAAGAATTCGTGAAGTATTGGACGACGGAGGCAATGCGGCCCGTCGTGACCACTATGGTCCGTCACGAGTCCGTCGACTAAGACGCGTTTGGACAGATTTTCAGTAATTAAAATCCATCTTTTATTAGGATTTTGTTTTTATTATAAATAGTTTGAAAAACCTCGTTTTTTGGGGTTAGACTTTTTTGATAATTTTTAGTTCTTTTGTTCAAGTATTGAAGAATTAATTTCAGTAATTGATACACTTTTTCTGGAATTGATTGTTGTTGTTTTTGTTGATTAATAAAGTGAGTTACTAGATTTTATTTTTTATCATTAAAGTATGTGCATGAATTCTTATATTAAATATATGAATAGGGTGATTATAACCATGGGTAATTGAACACCATAACTAGGGTTGTGGGAACCATGGGTGTATAATGAGGTAAAATCTAACTAAAATAGCAATTCTAGAATAGTGTTGCATATATTGATAATTCTTTCTTTTAGAAGTCTTTTTAACGGATGGCCAACGTTAGAACTCGCCTTAATGTTACTTGCCTGACCAAGGATGTTGATAATAGGAAAATAATTATCAACATAGATTTAGTGTACACTATATAATAGGCTAGTGTGGGTTGGTACGAGGTAATAACTTTGTCAAATATCGAATACAACGCTTAATATGAGGTAGAGTTAAGGGTTAGTATAGCTACACACGTAGCCGGACCAAGGTGCGGAGTGAAATTTTCTAGATGCCGGACCAAGGATTTAGAGATACATAACTTATCACTTTACATGCAAGATACTAGGAAAGAATTGTTATAGTTAGAATTATCAAGTTAGGAACCTCTGGGGAACACTTAAGCCCTAGTTACTTTTATTGATTGATTAAGCTCTGAGATTTGAATCTTTTAGTTGTTTACTTTAATTTAGTTAATTATTTTCATTAATTTAGAAATAAAAACCACCTTTATTGTCTTTTATTTTCTAAGGAAATAGTTGACTAAATAATAGTAATAATAGTATAAAGTTAAGTCTGAACTATTTTCCTCGTGGGATCGATCCCAACCTCATTAGTTAAGTTCTTTACTTGATAAGACTGCTTTACTTCTTATTTGAGAAGTAAGTTTGAGCGTATCAGTTAGGTATTAGGATTTCGGGTACACTAGTTAGCTAGTTAGGTAATTTAGTTAGAGCCTAGGATTGGTTAGGAAGCTACACCCCACGTGGCTTTACCCATACACGCGCCTGCCCCCTAACCGCCCTAACCGAATTCGGTTGGGGCTTGGTCGCTTGGTCTCTTGCAACATGTGCTTGCACATGTGTTGCTGCACATTTCTTGGCCAAGGACCCTCACTATGTATTGGGCACTGCTTAATCTACGTGATCATTTTATATAGATAAATGGTCCCTTTAAAGACCCCAATAACCTCCACGATCTTGGTCTTCAATGGTGTCTTCCAATAGAGAGAGAAAGAAGAGAGAAGGAAAAGAGTTTTGTTTTGTGAGTTGTGATTAGTGTAATGGGGTTGGGATTTTTATATGGGATGTTAATTAAATTAATTTGGCTTCCCTAAACCCCCTAACTGATTAATTAATTCCGTCTTTAATTAAATTAACCCAACTAAAAAAGAGTAGGAAAAATAGGTTACTCACCCACGAGACCCCGTCGACGCCTCGTGTGTCAATCGACGGACCAACCCCCCTTCCGTGCTGCACATCCGTCGATGAGTTTAAAGAGTGTGAAAAAAATCCCCTTCTATGAATTGGATAAGTTTTGGTCAACGGATGTTATCGACGCCCCGTCGATTAACACATGCGCCGTCGATTCCCTTTCGTGACTGCACACTGCCTACGTAGTGTTTGACTTCAAACGCAAGGGTCCTTCTCAAGGGCCCTTGGTTGGTCCTTGGGGAGTCATACAATTTGTTTCGTCTATGAATCAACATATACATATGTAAGACACCCTTCCACCTATTTTCATCATTTTTTGACTTCTAAAAGGTAGTCAAATAGGCTAAGGCTCGCCTGTACCTCCTTGAACTACTTTTGGAACGTCATGGACGCTCTTGATGTTTTGATTGATAGAGTTCCTAATTGACTTATAATCATTATAATCGGACTTATAATAGTGTCTAGACCTTAGGGAACTTATGTTAGACTCTAGAACACGTATTGGATTTTCAAAGTGCATAATATTTACGTTCACGTGCACATTGACGTTCACATTGATGTTTACATTGATGTTGATGTTTGTGTTTACATTCATGTTGACAATGACATGAACGTTCATGTTTATTTTTCCTGTTGACGTTCACGTTGACATTAACATTGATGTTGATGTTTGACGTTGACGTTCACATTGACGTTGACGTTGACATTGGCTTTCAAATAGACATTGACATTGATATTAACATTTATTTTGACGTTCAAGATGATATTTATGTTGACATTGACATTGATGTTGATGTTTTCATTGACTTTGAAGTTTACATTAATATTGATGTTGACGTTCAGGTTCACATTAACGTTCATAATGATGTTGATGTTGTCTTTGACATTGACATTGACATTGACATTTATATTCACATAGATGTTGACATTTGCATTGATGTTCATGATGACGTTGACAGTGAGTTTGCATTCACACAGAAGTTTACATTGATGTTCACACTGACATATACATTGACGTTGATGTTAACATTCACCTTGACATTTACATTGACGTTCACGTATACGTTGACGTTCAAGTTCACATTCACATTTATGTTGATGTTCATGTTGACATTGATGTTCATTTTATATTGATGTTTATGTTCACATTTATGTTGATGTTAACGATGACATTTGCGTTTACCGGCATGTTGAAGTTTATGTTGATGTTAATGTTTTTGTTGACGCTGATGTTTATATTGACGTTTACATTAATGTCGATGTATACATTGATTGACTTACGTGTATGTTGATGTTCACGTTGTTGTTCATGTTGATGTTCATGTGAATGATGAAGTTCACATTGACGTTGAAGTTCACATTGACATTTATATTGACGTTCACGTCGATGTTCACGTTTATGTTCACATTGATATTCACGTTCACGTTAACGTTCGTAGTGATGTTTATATTGATTTTCATATTAACATTGACGTTTACATTCACACGGACATTTACTTTTACGTTGATGCTGACATTAACATTAACGCTCACGTTCACGTTCACGTTGAGTTTGACATTGACGTTGATGTTGATGTTCACATTTACATTAACGTTGACATTGACGTTCATGTAAACTTTATGTTGATGTTCACGTTATGTTTACATTGACGTTCATGTTGAAATTCAAGTTGACGTTCACGTAGACGTTCACGTTAATGTTCACATTGAAGTTCACGTTCACGTTGACATTTACGTTCAAGTGTACATTGACGTTCACATTGACGTTGATGTTGATGTTGACATTTGCGTTTACATTCCCGTTGACATTCACATCGATGTTGACGTTCATGTTGACAATGATGTTAGGTTCACGTTGACATTCATATTGACGTTCATGTTGACATTAACGTTGACGTTAAATCTTACATTTACATAGACGTTCATGTTGATATTCACATTGATGTTGATTTTGACGTTGACATTTATATTGATGTTGATGTTGACGTTGACATGGACATTAATATTGACGTTTACAGTGATGTGGACGTTGGCGTTGATGTTTACATTGATAGGTTGACATTTACGAACTCGTTTATATTAACGTTCATGTTCACGTTCTCATTAATGTTCATAATGATGTTGACGTTGACATTGACATTGACGTTGATGTTTACATTCATGAAGACATTGACATTGGCATTGATGTTGACTTTCACAGTGATGTTTACGTTGACATTCACGCTGACGATTACATTTATGTTGACGTTCAGGTTTACATTGACATAGATATTGACGTTCACATTGACATTGACGTTGATGATGACGTTCACATTGACGTTGACATTTCCATTAATGTTCACCTTGACGTTCATCTTTATGTTGATCTTGATGTTAATGTTCACGTTTATGTTGACGTTCACATTAATGTTTATGTTGAAGTGCATGTTGATATTGATGTTCACATTGACCTTCATGTTCACATTGATGTTTACGGTCACGTTTACATTGAAGTTGATGATCACATTTGAGTTTACTAGCATGTTGAATTTTATGTTGACGTTGATGTTCACATAACGTTAACGTACATGCTGACATTGACATTTTTGGTTGATGTTGACATTGATATTAACATTCATGTAGACGTTAACATTGACATTGACGCTGACGTTGACGTTTCCATTGACATTGACATTTACATTGATGTTAACATTGGTATAACATTGACGTTGACTTTGATGTTGATGTTGAAATTGACGTTCACTTTGATGTTGATGTTTACATTGACGTTGACCTTTTTGTTGACGTTGACATTGATGTTCACTTTTACATTTTTGTTGACGATGACATTCACATTTGTCACACTCGGATTCGGGAATCTGAATGCAGCCGACGTCGTTAACCTCTCAGAGGTCGCATACAAGCCTCTTCTTAACTTTCACTACAATCAGATAGTTAAATTTGTTGAAAATTTAAAACATTTAAAATATAGTGATGTATACAAAGAGTTCATATGATTACAATACAGAATAATATTCTAATTATCTCAAATTAAACAACCATCTACAATCAGTTAATCAATTTAATGAAGAAATGAATATATCTTAATAGTTTTCCAAATGACCTTAATACAAAGCTTTGAATAAAACTCTAAAATGAAATGCTACGGACAACATCCACTAGCTATGACTAAAGTACTAAGCTAGAATGATAGGTGTAACGTCCTCAAACTCAAGAGGACCTACCAAAGTCTGGAGATCGCTGATCAAAATCTCTTCACTGAGTCTTCAATCTGCTCTCTCACCTGCGTCTATAAAATACTAATAGTATAGGGTTAGTACACACTTGTAATAAGTATGGGTATCTGCACATATACACATAAGGGCTATCATGATCAAAGAAAGCTCTTCCTATAACAACATGTCATTTCTTGAAAGTGAAGTCACTAGACTTTCTTAATTCGTTATTTGCGAATTAGGGCACAAATATGACATATTTAATGCATTTAAAGAACACAACTCATTTTCTATATGAACATAATACCTTAGAATCATGAACACAATTTTAGAACAACTCGAGAGAAAATTTTGAAATTTGCTCCTCCAAACCCTAGAGCTCTTCTTTTTATACTTAGTTTATATATCAGTCTTTATCTTCTTTTTGTTGTGTAGTTAAAATATCTCTTTAATGTTATGTTTTACTTACAAGTTCAATGATACATTGTAGTCCCATACCGAAAATGAATCAAGTAAGTAATCAAAAAGATTAAAGAAATCATTTAGCTACCCTTACTACAAGTTACTCTTTCCATTCTAGTTAGATTGGGCATGAAATCTTTATAACACAATCTTTATTGGCTAGGACACTTAATTTTTTTAATTTTCGTATTATGGAGGTTGTGGGAAATTGATTTACCATTATGTTTTACTCCCCTTTATTATCATTATAAGCAAAATTTTATTTGGCTATGCCCATTATTTGTTCATTTGCATAACGTGAAGATATTGGACTATATATCTTGATTTGGCAGAAGCCAATAACTGGTTAAAACTTCATTCTTATCAACCACAGATGATTTGACATACTTAAGCTCTTACCTTAGCTCACTTTGAAATTACATTTCTTCTTCTTTCTTTCTTACATTCTTAAAGAAAACTTTGGCATTAGGATAATGCGAGCTAACATGAAATCCAGTTTCTATCCTACACCAAAAAAGGGGTGGTTTACCAGTCAAAGTGAACCTAGATAATGTGAGATAAAATCAAAACTAGTGTCTGCCCCACACGGAAAAGGGGTGGTTTACCGGCTAAAGTGAAACAAAGTTCAGTCTCTGCCCAATACCGAAAAGAGGTGGTTCACGACTAAAGTGAACTGAATACTTTCTTTGAGCATTTAATCGACATATATTATGTCAGCTAAACATGAAATCCAATGTCTTCCCCACTCAAAAAATGGGTGGTTTCACTGGTCAAAGTGAAACCGCATCATACCTATCTCTCTTAGGTGGAATCAACTGCCTAGTTCCTACGCTAGCAACATAGTTCGAAGATTAGGAGACATACGGAGACTACATATCCACTTTTGAATATAGCCTCATCTCATGAGGCTTACATGTGCTGGCACATGCTCATTGCTAGTCTTTCGGTGCTTTGCTCAACATCTTTTTCTTTACATCTTCTATTATTGACTCAAACATTATAGAAGCTTGCTTATAGGTATTAGGTTTACTTAAATTTGTGGATAATCGGTCATCCCTTTATTTACTTGATGAAAGTTGAATTTAACCTTACATTATTACCTTGGTGTTAATGAAACTTGTCTCACGATTATTAACGCCCTTTTATGTGAGTATCTTTTGCATAATTTTATAGGTTTGAGTGAAACTTGTTCATATCATTTAACACTGCATTCTGGTCACTTTCATAATTCTTAAACTTTTAATTATGTTATTACTAACCTTATCATGTTCAATGACATTTTGTAGCTTTATACCACTCTTTATGAACGTTATAAACTTTGTTCAAGGTACTTACTTATATTCATGGTGCATTTTGATAGAGTATGTTGGGAAAATTGTTGTAACAACCCTAAAATGACTATGCTAAGTAATGTCTAATGTATCTGGTATACCTAGATTAGATCGGGTTGACCCGAATTGATGCGCATAAAACCAGACCTCTGAACCCTTATGACATCCAAGCCAACTAACATGGGGAGTTATTTGATCTATAAAGGTTGGTTCCAGCCATATAGGGCTCCCCAATTTTGAAGATTTACTCCGATGAGTCTTTACCATACTTAAAAAGGGGAAACCTTTAGTTTTGATGTTCAAGGGGTAAAATGGTCTTTTTCCATGATAAGGGTAGTATCATAATCATCCTGAATATCTAATTAATTATTTAATTAATAAGGTGGAGGGGAATTTTGGGTAGGAAGGACCGAAATTGCCCATTGAGCAAAATGTTGCTCCACCCGAGTTCGAACCTAGGTGGGAGCAATTATTTAACGTGATTATTTATATTGGTTAATTAATTTAATTAATTAATATTTAAATGATGATTTAATAAAAATAATATCAGATTATTATTAATAATTATTTAATTAATGGGGCGGTTTGGGTCAAGTCGACCCGGAGGGACCCATTTCCGTGATGGGGACGTCACGTGTTCGAACCCTGACGGAAGCAACATTTCAGTGGATTAAATTGAGGTTTATAATCTGATTTTTTAAGTGCATTATCATCATTTCACTAAACTAATTAAATCAGATTTTAAAAGTTTGAAAGAGTCCTAGTTGACTAAGTCTAAACTACTTCACCTAGCCACGATAATCACTAATGAAGTATTGTGTTCTTTGCACATTCACGTTCATTCACTAATGAAATAAAATAAGGAGGGGGAATTAAAGTACCTTAATATATAGATTATAATCTGATTTTATCATTAAATTGTGTTGAATAAGTCAAGAACAAACTCCCAAGGAAAGAGGTACACGACCTCCACAAGGAGTGTACTCAATGTGCACTCTTAATTCATTATCTCTTCTAAAAACGTTTTTCAGCTTCATTTTACAATTCAAAAACAGAAAAATAAAATAATCTTACTGATTCTAAAATTTTCTAGGCGGCATTCATCAAAAACAAAAAGAAAAAAGTTGTATCCCTAAGTTCTTTAAGAAATCACGTAAAGAACTTCACCTGGGAACAAGAACCAAAGCTCGAAAGAAAGGTTTGTGTGCGGGTGGAAACGTGTGGTTGTGGCTGGTTGAAAAGGCTGAAAAGGTATGAGTTTTCTTCTCTCTTGGTCCCTTTCCCAAGAGTTCCCTAAGGTTCAGTACATATTCCAATCGAAAAACTAAGGTTGTCCCCGTTGCAAGCCCCTGACATCAAATCCTCTGAAACCTGATGCATCCATTGGTATGTTTGCTGGTAGACAATCTTCAGAACGTTTTTAATTGTGTGTAATGTTATGTTTCTGGACAGCATATGATCATTTTATGTGTGTCCAACTGCATGTATGTTTTATGTACACAATAATGGTAGTTATCATGAGAAGCATATTACATATTGTTTTCAAGAAAGTGGTGAATTAGGTTCTATGCATTTGTTGTGTTATTAACATATGATGATAAAATAGTGATGTTCATTAACATGAAAATAAAAATAAATTCCTTAACAAATTGGTTAAAATATTATGTAAAGCTCGAAGTTGAAACGCCTAAGCTAAATGAAAGAAAGTGAACGAAAGGCATATGTTAATGGAGTATAGTTTCAGCTATTCTCTAGTTAAAATGAAGAGAATATATGCTGCCATTGAGGGTGGAACTAGAGACCTTAAGGTCCTAATACTAAGATATGAAGCCTTAAAATAAAAGAAAAGAAAATGGGGTGAGAGAGAGGATTCGAACTTGGTCAGGTTGAAAGAAGCTTGGAAATAAAAGAAAAAGAAAATAGTGAGGGAAGGGATATTCGAACTCGGATCCTTGGCCAAGGGTGTGAAATACATAAATCTCATACCAAAATAAAATAATAAAAATTGAGGCCACTGGGATTCAATCCCAGATCCTCTTGGCCTAATGAGTGAAGCCATCTAGCACTCCAAATAATTAAAAATAAAGTGTTGCCTAAGGGATTCGAACTTGGGTCTCTTGACTGATATTCTTAAACACATTAAAATGAAATAAAATGCAGCCACTAAGGATTGAACTTGGGTCCCTTTGCTGCATGTGTAAAATGCATAAGTCTTACATACTATATAGTTAGATTGTCATGAAAAACTTAGTCAATTATGAGTAATCTGAACTGGGTAAGAACATGAATAAATTATAAGATTATTAAATGAACATTCACGTAAAGGGGTGAGTAATTACATTATACTATGATGCTAACGAAAATAGTGACAACATGATAAGAGGCTAAGATGAATGGATGAGAGCGTTAGGAGAAAAATAAATGTGGTTAGTGGGGATTTAACCCACAAACTCTTGAATAGATGAGAGAGTTACGAGAAAGAAATAAAGAAGAAAAATAAATGTGGTGAGTGGGGATTGAACCCAAAACCTCTTGAATGGATGAGAGATTTAGGAGAAAAATAAAGGAGAAAAATAAATGTGGTGAGTGGGGATTGAAACCACAATCTCTTGAATAGATGAGAGATCTAGGAGAAAAAAATAAAGAAGAAAAATAAATGTGGTGAGTGGGGATTGGACCCACAACCTCTTGGATAGGTGAGAAAGTTAAGAGATAAATTAAAAGAAAAATAATAAGCTTGTGGGGGATTTAACCCACAACCTTCTTGCCTTAAAACGAAAAATGAGAGCAGAACAAGAAAGAAATATTATGGGGTTGATAGGAATTGATGTAGGGTCTCCCAAATCTGAAAAATGCAATTATAAAGATTAAAATAAGATTAAGTGTTGTTCAATGATTTGAAATCGGGTCCCCTTGCCCAATTCCGTATTGACACATGAGTCATACGTAAACAAATATTTAATGAATGCTTCCTCTAAAGATCAAAATCAATAACTTCGCATATTTACAAGATACATAAGTCTTGTACCACATAATCTTGGGTAAACATGAATCACTTCGACAAACTATGAATGAAGACTCATGTCTTGAATGTGTGGACTCATAAGTCTATCATACGTTTAAAAGTAAGTGAGCGTAAGGTGTATGTAATAAAATGATGTAAACCTAGAAGGGTTAAGTAAGAGTGTGAAACACACTAAATGGCCAAGTGCATTGCATATAATTAAATGAACATACATGTGAAGGGGTGAGTAATTATGAAAAGCAAATGTGTTAAAGCTAATGAATGAGGTGACAATATGATAAGAGGCTAATGGGAAAGCTGAGAACAATCTCAAATGAGCCTAAGTAAATGTTACCAAAAACGTACTCACCTATGAGAGTGTAAAGCTAATGAAGAGACCAATCTCTATGAACACTCTAATGAAAGTATTGAAGTTAATGCATACATAATACTAATGATGAGATGAGAAATCATCTAATGAGATATTATATCCTCATTCTAGAATCCAGCTTCCATGATATATGATTTGAATGTAATGGAACTTTATATTGAGCACCGATATGCTAGCTATGAGCGGTGACGCCTTCCTTCGGTAAGGGCGAAGGTTCAAGTAACTCTCATGAGATGAGACTGTCCGGCATGCCGGGTATGAGTCTCCTTATTTCTCCTAGTCTTTGAACCTATACTGCCAATATAGGGATCATGCAGGGTTCGATTCCCTATATATGCTAGCATGTTTTTGTTTCACCTTTGCCGGTGATTCCACCTCTTTTTGGTGTGGGTATTACACACTGGATTTCATGATGCTCACATGATCTATGTCGGTAAAGGTTAAAGTTCCCAAAGAAAGAATGAGGCCAGCCTCAACGAATACACATAATGAACTGAACGATACCAAAGGTGTTAGGATTGGATAATCAAGAGGTGAGCTAGACTCAAGTAATGTCACTAGGTTATTCTTGGTCATTGCACAGCAAGCCTGATGAGAGTCTTAAACTAAATCCTACGAATGACTAGTGATTGCACTAGTATATGAATGAATGAAAATGAAGTACGTATGAATGAAAGATGCAGACTCTGTGTTTGCTAAAGAAGGCTCCCTAGTATTCATATACTAGTATGAAGTTAATGCGGTTGAGTCATCATGTTGGGTGCTGATTTGTGTGACTTATGTGTTTACTTATGTTGTATGCTTTGAAGAGACTAGTTTAGGAAATAGTTCCTTAGTCTATTAATGTGAAGCTGCTAGTAGGTTTCAAGGATGTGCACCATCATGTTAATATGTAAATCAGATATTCACGAATGAGGAGTATTGAATTGCCTATGTATGCATATGTTCCATAGATGACTTACTTGTTGCTAGTAAATATTAGTTTTATTCGGGGACGAATGTTCCTAGGGGGGGATAATGTAATAACACACAAATGACTATGCTAACTAATGCCTAGTGTATCTAGAATGCCTAGATTAGATCGGGTTCACATGGATTGCTGCGCATAGAACCATACCTCTGAACCCTTGCGACAGCCAAGCCAACTAACTTGGGGAGTTAGTTGAGCTAGGAAAGGTTGGGTCCAGCCATGAAGGGCTCCTGAATATGAAGATTTACTCGGATTAGTCTTTACTGGACTTAAAGAGGGGAAACCTTAAGTTTGAAGGGTCTAGAAGTAAAATGGTCTTTCTCCAGGATAAGGCTAGTATCGTAATTACCCTAAATATGTAATTAGTTGCTTAATTAATAAGGTGGAGGGGTGTTTTTGATAGAAAGGGCCGAAATTGCCCATTGAGCAATGTCTTGCTCCACCCAAGGTCTAACCTAGCTGGGAGCAATGATTAAACATGATTATTTATATTGGTGAATTAATTTTATCAATTAATATTTAAATTCTGATTTAAGAAAAAGGAAAATCAGATTATTATTGGTTAATTAATTAATTAATGGGGCGGTTTGGATCGGGTCGACCCGAAGGGACCCGTTTTCGCGATGGGGACGTCACGGGTTCGAACCCCAACGGAAGAAACATTTAAGTAGATTAAATTGAGGTTTATAATATGATTTTGTAAGGGAATTATGGTCATTTCACTAAACTAATTAAATCAGATTTTCAAAGTTTGAAAGAGTCCTAGTTGACTAAGTCTAAACACTTCACCTAATCCTAAGCCACGGTAATCACTAATGAAGTATTCTGTTCTTTTCACATTCTCGTTCATTCACTAAAGAATAAAAATAAGGAGGGGCATTATAGTAACTTAATATATAGATTATAATCTGATTTTATCATTTAAATTATGTTAAATAAGTCAACGCCAAACTCCCAAAGAAAGAGGTACACGACCTCCACTAGGAGTGTACTCTATGTGCACTCTTAATTCATTATCTATTCTAAAATAAGCTTACTGATTCTAAAGATATCTAGGCGGAATTCATCAAAAACAAAAGAAAAAAAAATTGTACGCCTGAGTTCTTTAAGAAATCTAGTAAAGAACTTCACTTGGGAACAAGAATCAAAGCTCGGAAGAAAGGTTTGCGTGCGGTGGAAACGTGTGGTTGTGGCTGGTTGTAATGGCTGAAAGGCATGGGTTTTACTCTCTCTTTGTCCCTTTCCCAAGAGTTCCCTAAGGTTAAGTACGTATTCCAATCGAAAACAAAGGTTATCCCTGTTGCATGCCCCTGTAATTAATTCCTCTGAAAAGTGATGCATGCGTTGGTATGTTTGCTGGTAGACAATCTTAGGAACGTTTTTATTTGTGTGCAATGTGTTTTTTCCGCACAACGTATGATCATTTTATGTGTGTCCGACTATTTGTATGTCTTATGTACACAATAATGCTAGTTATCATGAGAAGCATATTACAGATTGTTTTCAAGAAAGTGGTGAATTAAGTTCTACGCATTTGTTGTGTTATTAACATATGATGATGAAATTTTGATATTCATGAACAACAAATAAAGTAAATTCCTTAACGAATTGGTTAAAACTTTATGCAAAAATCTAAGCTCAAACACCTATGCTAAATGCAAAGAAAGTGAATTGATGACATGTCTTAATGGAGTATATTTTCGTCTATTTTCTAGAAAAATTTAGAATAAAAGTATATGGTTCCTTTAAGGGTGGATCTCGAGACCTTAATGTCCTAATACTATGAGATTAAGCCATAAAATAAAAGAAAGTAAAATGAGGATGAGAGAGGGGATTCTAACTTGGTCAGGTTGAAAGAAGCTTGGAAATAAAAGAAAAAGAAAGTAGTGAGGCAAGTGGGATTCGAACTCAACTCCTTGGCCAAGCGTGTGAGATACATATAAAATAATAAAAATTGAGGCCACTAGGATTTGATCCCAGATCGTCTTGGACGAATGAGTAAGGCCATCTAGTACTTCAAATAATTAAAAATAAAGTGCTGCCTAAGGGATTCGAAGATGGGTCCTTTGACTGAAAGTGTGAGACACATTAAAATGAAATAATATGCAGCCACTAAGGATTGAACTTGGGTCCCTTGGATGCATGTGTTAAATGCATAAGTCTTACATAACATATACTTAGATTGTCATGAAACATTTAGTCAATTATGATTAATCCGGATTGGGTAAGAACATGAATAAATGGTAAGATGATTAAATGAACATTCACAAAATGATGTGAGTAATTACATTATACTATGATGCTAATGAAAATAGTGACAATATGATAAGATGCTAAGATGAATGGATGAGAGAGTTAGGAGAAAAATAAAGGAGAAAAGTAAATGTGGTGAGTGGAGATTGAACCCACAACCTCTTGAATAGATGAGAATGTTAGGAGAAAAAAATAAAGAAGAAAAATAAATGTGGTGAGTGGGGATTGAACCCACAACCTGTTGAATGGATGACATAGTTAGGAGAAAATTAAAGGAGTAAAATAAATGTGGTGAGTGGGGATTGAACCCACAACCTCTTGAATCGATGAGAGAGTTAGGAGAAAAAAAAAGAAATATAAATGTGGTGAGTGGGGATTGAACCCACAACCTCTTGTATAGGTGAGAAAGTTAAGAGATAAATTAATAGAAAAATAATGAGCTTGTGGGTGATTGAACCCACAACCTCCTTGACTTAAAACAAAAAAAGAGAGGAAAACAAGAAAGAAATGGTATGGGGTTGATGGGAATCTAACTAGGGTCTCCCAAATCTGAAAAAAAAATGCAATTATCAAGTTCAATGTGAGATTAAGTGTTGTTCAAGGGATTTGAAATTGGGTTCCCTTGCCTAATTCCATATTGACATATAAGTCATACGTAAACAAATATTTAATGAATGTTTCCTCTAAAGATCGAAATCAATACCTTGGCGTATCTACAAGATACATATGTTTTGTACCACACAATCTTGGGTAAACATGAATCACTTAGACAACTATGAATGAAGCCTCATGGCTTGTATGTGTGGACTCATAAGTCTAGCATACATTTGAAAGTAAGTGACCCTAAGATGTATGTGGTAAAATGATGTAACCCTAGAAGGTTAAGTAAGAGTGTGAAACACACTAAATGGCTAAGTGCATTGGTATATGATTAAATGAACATTCACGTGAAGGGGTGAGTAATTATGAAAAGCAAATGTGTTAAAGTTAATGAATGAGGTGACAATATGATAAGAGGCTAATGGGAAAGATTAGAGAAATCTCAAATGGTCCTATGTAAATGTTACCAAAACGTACTAACTTATGAGAGTGTAAATCTAATGAAAACACCAGACTCTATAACACTCTAATGAATGTATTGAAGTTAATGCATACTTAATACTAATGATGAGATGGGAAATCATCCAATGAGCTATGATGTCCTCACGCTAGAAGCCAACTTCCATGATGTATGAGTTGAATGTAATGAAACTTTATACTGAGCACAGATAGGCTAGCTATGAGCGGTGATGCCTTCCTTCGGAAAGGGCGGAGGTTCACGTAACTCTCATGAGATTAGACTGTGCGGCATGCCAGGTATGGATCTCCTTATACCTACTAGTCTTTTAACCTATACTACCAATATCGGGATCTAGCATGGTTTGATTCCCTATATACGCTAGAATGTTTTGGTTCTCTTTGGCCGGTGATTCCACCTTTTTTTGGTGTGGGGATTACACACTGCATTTTATGATGCTAACATGATCTATGTCGCTTAAGGTTAAAGTTCCCAAAGAAAGAATGAGGCCAGCCTCGACGAATGCCCATAATTAAATGAACGATACCAAAGGTGTTAGAATAGTATACTCAACAGGTGAGATAGACTCAAGTAATGACACTAGGTTATTCTTGGTCATTTCACAACAAACCCGATGAGAGTCTTAAACTACATCCTAGGTATGACTAGTGATTGCAATAGTATATGAATGAATGAAAATGAAGTACGTATGAATGAAAATGAAGTACGTATGGATGAATGAAGGAGACTCTGTTTGTTAAAGAAGGCTCCATGGTTGAGGTCCCATATGTTCAGCCCTCATTTTGGGAAGTCCTAATGTCAAGTCCATGATTCCAAGGTCTCATGGCATATGAAAGAATGATATGAACTATGTAATATGATATGTACAATATGTGATGTGCTGCTTGCAAAATAATAAGTATGATGATGCATCTTACTTTCATGGCATGACTTTCCTAATCAAAATTTGGCAAGTCCACTGACTTTCCTAATCCAAATTTTGAAAGTCTACTAGCTTTCCTAATCCAAATTTTGCAAGTCCACTAACTTGACTTTTCATAAATCATGTTGTTAGGAAAGAGTTATTCTTACTCATGCATGTCCTTAGTGTGTGCTTACATATACCCATACTTAGTACAAATGTGTACTAATCCTATACAATATCTAGTTTAAGGTGCAGGAACAGGTGGACGTTACAGGTTACAGTACGACGTTGCAGCTATCCGGACGTGAAGCATTCATCCGGATTTGGTAGGCCCTCAAACTTTTGAGGATGCTTGACGATTATATTCTAGCTTAGATATAGGTTTGAGTTAGTGGAGTATGTTCCACTAGCGTTTCTTTCTCATCTTATTTCAGACATTATATTTGTGCCATTTTTGCAAGTATACACTTAATGCAGTATGGAACTATTTCTTTCATTTGATGATCTTCATATTAAATGGTTGATAACGTTTATGAGTTTAAGTAGAATTTCTTATATGAATGTTAAGTAACAAAAAATTTCATTTTCTGCTAAAATTAACCTAGATGAAGTAACGATGATGTATGTAGTCTTGTTTGCAACCTCTGAAAGGTCAACGATGCCAGTCTCATCTGGGGTCTAGACTCCGGTCGTGACACTTGTCCCAATGATTGACATACCCTTAGTTATGAATTCATTGAGTTACATTGGCCATGATTAATTTGGTATAACCTTGTCATTAGCCAATTTTTGTATTATATTTTAGAAATACATTTTAAGCCAATTTATTGGAAAAGACGAATTTTTTAAATATTATGGTAATCTAGAATATTGTTATTCAGTATATTGGCATAAGTCAAATTTTCACTAGACAATGATCATGAGAATATCATTAGCCAATTTTTTATGAAATGACATAGTAAGTCAATTCTATTTAACTTTTTGGACAATATGTTGCTAGCCAATATGTTGGCATAAATCAAACCTTTACTTAAACAATTTTCATTATGTTATCTCTAGCCATATCAATTAATCCCACGAATGTATTATAGTGATCTCCATAAAATAAGCAAGTTGACATTTAACTGTAGCTAACTTCATAATTGACTTTTAACAAATTTCACATTCTCGAACACAATTAAGCATTACATCATTCTTTATTTCATATAACTAATACCCTAATCATATGAATTAAGTATATAGGCCTTATTAGTCATTAAAAAAATCAAGAACCTACCCATAATGATCAGTTAGCACCACATACCAACAACATGTTCGATATTACATATATAGACTTACAGATTCGAAAACAACGATAACTAGGGAGATGGACGTTCAACAATATCATTAGGAACAAACCTAGTTTCGATATTCATGATTTCAAAACGTTTGAAAGGCCTTTTGGAGAAAGAATTCCAGGAGAGAAAATTCATACCTTATGTAGAATTGAATCTACGAAGATCACCTTGCACGAAAACCTTGAAGAATACCTTGAAATCTCCTAAGAGAACTTTTCTGTTTTTCTACGTTTTGCTCACTATTTTTCTCACGATTGCGTACTGTTTTGACTCGTGAGTTTTCTTGTGTTTTAACGTGAATAACTTATATTGATTAGTTCAAATTAGTCTAATTAATGTATTTAAATAAATAAATTAATTAATTACTAAAACGCCCCTCCTCAGTTGACTAGACATAGGAGAACATTTGACTTAGTCAAATCTGAAATTTTCCTTAGTGTTTCGGCCAACATAATGATTTTTAATTAATTAATTAAATTTATGATTTAATTAATTAAGGGACCTAGGGTAATTACTAAAGTACCCCTAAGTCATTAGGATCATAAATAACCCTTTTGGACCATCCTCGGTTAGGTACTAGGTTTTCTGTTGAACTATTTACTAGTTAGTGTAACCCAATTAAGTCATAGATTGTCGGGTGCGCTAGGTAGTTTATTTTGATTTTTCCTAGGTTAGTTTATTAGTTAGGTCAGTTAGTTAGATCCAAAGTGTGTTAGGGAGTTGGGCCCCACATGAATGGACATGTGCTTACGCCTACCCCTAACTTCCTAATCGAATTCGGTTAGGGTGGTCGAGTGGTCCCCACTTGGCTGGTTTCACATGTTCTTGCACATTTGTTTGCACATGTGTTGCTTGTACTTTCCTAACTAACTATTCTTCATGGTTCCTTTGGAATATTTACTTATTGTCCCAAGGATCCTCACTCTATCCTTTGGAACTGCTTAATCTACATGACAATTTTTATTGATCATGTTCTATGGTGCCTAGGTTTGACACATGGATGCCTCACACTTATTTTGTGAATGATTAAAATGAACATTTTTAGCTTAGGGTCTTAATTGCAATTACATTTCTTGGACAAGATTTTTAATACATAGAAAATTGGCTATCACCCTTTAAGCCAATATTTTCTAATAGGCTCAATATTTCTAAATATTGGCAATTGGGATGCCTATGTACCCCCGATACATATTCTTAAAACTTAATAGGCTCTTCACTAGATGAGTACATTTTCTTGAATGTTACATTATCCCCCCCCCCCTTAGGAATAATAGTCCCCGAATGAAACTACATATCATTTTAAATCAAAATGGGTAATTTTGAAAATACATGAACATACTTGAAACTTTACTTTTTGTGAATTTCTGATTCACGCTTATTCTGGATGATGCATATTACTCAAGCTTATCTGAAGCTTCATATTTGATATTGCGGAGATTCCTTCTTAATCAAACTTAACTTAATGCAGGTCATAACTCATGCAAAACATAAATCATGTCTACCCTATGCAAAAATAGCAACATGAATGCAAGTATGAATTCATTTTAATTCATATAGTGTAAGTGTAAGACTCACGATTATGGACATAAAACATCAAATCGACTAATGCACTAATAAATCAGAGTTTCTAAAAGAAAACCACACTTAGGAAAAGTATATCTAACCTCATGAACAGGACAAGAAAGGGTAACCGGCTATTATAATGGCCTCGGCCTTCCATGTTGCTCCCACAACAAGGTGGTTCCTCCATAACACATTTACAGTGGCAACCTTCTTGTTCCTCAACCGTTTCACTTGGCGATCTAAAATTTCAATGGAAACCTCTTCGTAAGAAAGTTTCTCATCGGCTCCTAACCCCTTAGATAACATCTTGTTGGCTTCAAGATTAGAAATTGTTTGGCTTGTTGGATTTGAACCACGCCCTTTCCATTTCAACTCTAACTCATTTGGCAACGAAACATTACTACCCTGTTTCGATAGTGTATGGTAGCATAACATTTATGAAGCAAATCCATACCCAAAATTATATCAAAATAAAGCATTGTTAATTCTATTAGATCAGCATGAATAACTTTATTGACAACAGTTATTGGGCAAACTTTATATACTGTTTCATCCCTAACACTGTCTCCTATGGGAGTACTAGCTAGAAATGGTTCATGTAAGATCTGAGGAAGCAAGTCAAATTTTCTAGCTACTAAAGGAGTAACAAAAGACAGAGTGGATCCTGGATCTAACAATGCATACGCAGGAAAAGAACAGACATGGAATGTACCCGTGACCACATCAGCTGACTTCTCTTGCTCTTCTCTACCTTTCAAAGCATAGAATCTATTCCTCTTGGGAGGTTCAGCTGCAGCAGTAGGATTCGGCTGAGGCTGAGCATTTCTCCTAGCCTTATTCCTCATCTGTCGGCAATCCCTGAAAATATGCCCACTCTTGCAACACCCATAACAGGTATTAGTACCTACCACAAACTTACCTTCATGCAAGCTGCCACACTTATCACAGGAGTTTCTATCACGCTAGGGATTTCTATCATTACCCTCCTTGGCATTAGTGTTCTTAGAAGAAGTAGGATTAGCTGAGCGTTTGTGCCCCTTATTGAACTAGGTCCTATCCCGAACTCCAAACGAATTATTACCATTGCTCGAATCGAACTGATCCGAGGGCCTAGATTAATTGCTCTCTCAGTCTCTGTTTCTCCGAAGACTCTCCTCTACTTGTTGTGAATGTACCATCAACCTACCAAGGTCCATGTTATCATGCAACATGGCTGCCCGACATTCCTCCTCCAAGTCCACCCGCACACCAGTCACAAACCTGCTCATTTCATCCTTGTTATTGGACACCTGAGAACAAGCATATTTGGAAAGCTTAACAAACATGAAGGAGTATTTCTTAACTAACATACCTCCCTATCGTAAGTTGATGAATTCCTCAACCTTATCCTCTCTCTGTTCTCTGGGAAAGAACCTCTCTAGGAATGCAATCTTAAGAAATTCCTAATAAATGGGAACTTCTCCTGTGCTCGGCCATCTTGCCAAATCATGTGCCACACCTGAACCACATCTTTGAGTTTGTAAGAAGTTAACTTTGCCTTTTCCTCTACATTAACACCCATAGCAAAGAGAATCTTATGATACTCATCCACAAACTCTTGGGGAGCCTCATTGGTCATGGACCCGTAGTAGACTGGATGATTCATTCTAGTAAAGTCCCTCAGTTTGCTAGCCATGGTGCTATCATTTGGGTTCTCCCTTGGGGCACCCTCTCTAGTGGCCTGGTTTGTGATAGCCCGTTCCTGAGTAGTGATGGCTTGGGACATCTGAACTAGTGCTTGTCTTACTTCTCCATCCATCAACGCAGCTGGGATAACAAGCACTTGTACTCCAGCAGCTGGTGCTTGAGGAGTAACTTGGTTTCCCCCAGCAACTGGTTCTCCAAATCTCCTGCCTGTTCTTCTTCTTGTGTTCATATTTGTACACGCACACACAAGAAGAAAGTTTGATTCTAAAAAAACATTAAATGGCAAAGCTTGATGTACCGTGGTTACACGGTATTTTTAATGTTTTTTCCTTAAGTTTAGTGTGTGTCCAAAAGCCTTTTTGTATTGATTTTTATGTATGTTTCTCCATAATTGCAGGAAATCTGTCCAAAGATAAACGCGGAAGTTTTTGAGCGAGAAATGTAGAAGAGACCACCTATGGAACTTATGACGGTCCGTTGAGCTTCAGACGGTCCGTAGGCAGCATCATAGTGAAGCTGCTTATGGAAGATGGGGAAGTCTGACCTAGTGTTGGATTACGAAAGTCTATGACGGACTGTCATATCCACGACGGTTAGTCCTGCTGGTTCCTCGCAATAATCAGAAAGTAGTCCAGTACCCAAATTCCATGAAGTTTAAGTATTATGAAACGGAGACCGTCGACGGACCATCGTGCTTGAAATAGTCCGTCACACCTGTTCGTTGAGGTTAGTGAAGAAAGCAGCAGAATAATTTGTGAACTATGGGACGACGGAGGTCATGACGACCCGTCGTGACCACGACGGTCCGTCGCGAGGTCCGGCGACCCACACGTGTTTTGAATGATTTTCACTAATTAGAATCCTTCTTTTTTTAGGTTTTTGTTTTTATTATAAATAGTTCAAAAAACCTCGTTTTTGGAATTAGACTTTTTGATAGTTATAGTTTTTGATAGTTGGACTTTTTGATAATCTTTAGTTCTCTTGTTCAAGTATTGAAGGATTAATTTGAGTAATCGATACACTTTTTCTGGAATTGATTGTTGGTGCTTTTGTTGATTAATCAATTGAATTTTTGGATTTTATTCTTTCTCATTAAAGTAAGTGCATGAATTCTTATACTAAATATCTGAATAGTGTGATTAAGACTATGGGTAACTAAACTCCATAACTAGGGTTGTGGGAACCATGGGTGAATAATGAGGAAAATCTAACTAAAATAGCAATTCTACAATAGTGACTTGCGTGTATTGATAATTCTTTCGTTTACAAATCTTTTTAACGGATGGACAACGTTAGAACTCGCCTTTATGCTACTTGGCGGACAAAGGTGGTAGATAATAGGAAAAGAATTATCAACATAGATTTAGTGTACACTATCTAATAGACTAGTGTCGATTGGTACGAGGTAACAACTTAGTCAAATGTCGAATACAATGCTTAATATGAGGTAAAGGTAAGGGTTAGTACAGCAACACACGTAGCCGGACCAAGGTGCGGAGTGAAATTTTCTAGATGCCAGACCAAGGATTTAGAGATACATAACTTATCACTTTACATGCAAGATACTAGGAAAGAATTGTTATAGTTAGAATTATCAAGTTAGGAACCTGTGGGATCACTTAAGCCCTAGTTACTTTTATTAGTTTATTAAGCTCCAAGATTTGAATCTGTTAGTTGTTTACTTTAATTTAGTTAATTATTTTCATTAATTTAGAAATAAAAACCCCCTTTTTATTATCTTTTGTTTTCTTGGAAAATAATTGACCAAATAATAGTAATAATAGAATAAAGTTAAGTCTGAACTATTTTCCTCGTGGGAACGATCCCAACCTCATTAGTTGGGTTATTTACTTGATACGACCGTTTTACTTCTTATTTGAGAAGTAAGTTTGAGCGTATCAAAATTTGGCGCCGGTGCCGGGGAAAGTAGCTTTTAGATTAACTTAAACTTATTAGCATAGTTTAGTCAATATTTTCTTAATTTAACTGTTCTATTGTTTTTTATTCTTGCAGAACTAACTTCTTTGTATGCCAAATACACGCAGAGGAAGAGAACCCTTGTTTCCCTACGACACAAATTAGAGCATACACTACGCAATATGAATCGAAACTTGGGTATTAACGATGATGATCAAAACTAGAACATCCCAGCTCCAGTTGATTTTCATGGTTAGTTATTACCCGATGATCCTGGTGAAAATCAACAAAGGGGACAAATTCCCGCTCCACACCCTCAAGAATACTACAGATATTATCATAATATTGCAGACTCTGATTGGCCACTTGTCTTGCCCCCTCTACCACAAGGCCACACCTTTGTGGTAACTAGTAGTCTGATCCAAATGCTTAATGCTAGAGGTTTGTTTTCAGAGCTACCTTCTGAAGACCCACATGCCCATATAGCTAAGGTAAGGGCAATGTGTAAAAGCTATGTAGGGAGGCCTGATTTGGATTTGGATGTAATAGGGCTAAGAGTATTTCCTCTCTCACAGACGGGAGAGACTGCTATTTGGTTCACTGAGCTGCCTTACAACTCAACTTTCACTTGGAACCAATTTAGGGACATTTTCTTAGCACGTTACTACCCGGTCTCCAAGAAACTAAATCACAAAGACAGAGTGAATAACTTTATGGCACTACCATGAGAGACAGTTAGCAGTTCTTGGAATAGATTCACTTCATTTTTGAGAAGTGTCCACAATCACCGCATAGATGATGAGTCACTGATGGAATACTTCTATCGGGGATAGGATGATAATAATAAAGCAGTATTGGATACTATAGCGGGTGGTTCTTATGGGGAGTGTTCTTATGCAGAGATTGCCGAAAAGTTAGAGAAAATCTCTTGGAATAATAATGCTTGGAGTTCTAGGAAGTCAGATACTGGAAGAAATACCTTCGCACTGCAATCCACAAACAACACAGCACCAGATGAGATTCGTGAAGAGATGGCTCAGATTAGAACTGAGGTTGGGTTGGTATTAAAACATGTCACTGGTGTTCAGAAAAGATAAATGTAGTTAACTACTTGTCTAAACCACCACCACCAAATGATGAATGTTATTATGAGGAGGATTCCTATGCGGTAAATAAGCAGACGGGGGGTTTCCGACCGAGTGCCCAAGGCTCAAATCAGGAGAATTGGCACCAAGGTCAAGCAAACCAAGGTCGGATCTATGGTAACTACAACCGTGAGGGTCATTATGTCCGAGATGGAAATTGGGCAGAAAGTCGATACACATGCAATATCGATTAAGCAGCTTGAGTTGCAAATGGCCCAATTATCTGGGACTGTGAACACACAGCAACCGGTCACACTTCCTAGCATTAATGTCTAAAATCCAAAAAATGATGGACACTGTATGGCAATCACTACTCGCGGTGGTAGGAAAACCATTCACCCACCTATGCCGTCTAATGAGGAAAAGGTGATAAAAGATAATGATAAAGTGGTAGAGGTTAGTGGTGAAGTAGAAGATAACACTGGAAAAGGTAACTCCCATGCCTAGACCACCACCCCCATTTCCGCAAAGATTAGTGAAAAAGACCGAGGATGGTAAATATCGGTGTTTTATAATAATGTTGAAGAAGCTTTCTATCAATGTACCTTTGGTAGAAGCTTTAGAATAAATGCCTGGTTATGCCAAGGTTATGAAAGAGCTGGTTACAAAGAAAAGGTCGGGCACTTTTGGGGATGATGATAGAATGCATCATTGTAGTACTAATGCTACAAGATCTCTGGTACAAAAGAAAGAAGATCCGGGTGCGTTCACTATTCCTTGTACAATCGGGTTATTACATTTTACGAAAGCATTATGTTATCTGGGGGCAAGCATAAATCTCATGCCCCTCTCGATTTACAAGAAGTTGGGTTTGGGTGATCCAAAGCCCACTGCGATGCGGCTACTGATGGCCAATCGAACTGTAAAAAGGCCTATGGGGATACTCCACGATGTGCTAGTAAAAGTAGAGTCGTTCATATTTTTGGAAGATTTTGTTATTCTTGATTGTGAGGTCGATTTTGAAGTGCCTATTATTCTTGGGAGGCCATTCCTTGCTACTGGTAGAGCCTTAGTTGATATGGGAAAAAGGCAGATGAAATTTTGGTTGAACAATGAAGAAGTGAACGTTCAACATTTGTAGGTCCATGAGGCAGAGTGGTGAGCTCCAATTGGTATCTGCTATGTCCTACAAATTTGGTAAGTCATCTGAGACACAAATAGAAAAACGTCTATGTGTAGAAGCATTAGCGGCAGTGATAATGTATTTTGATAACGATTGCATTGAAGAGTATGGGTCATTAGTCGCGGCTCTTGATCGAGGTGATGTTCGGTTTAAACTGAAGAAATATGAGTTAGACATGAAGAATCGCGAGTCTCCACCCGCGAAACCATCTATAGACGAGGCTCCAAAGTTAGAACTAAAAGCTCTCCCACCTCATCTCAGGTATGAATTCTTAGGAAATGGTTTCACTTTGCACGTAATCATTGCATCAGACCTGAATGAACAACAAGTTGAGAGTTTGGTGAAAGTACTAAAAAGTTTCAAAAGAGCTATTGGGTGGACTATTGCGGATATTATTGGGATCCGTCCTGGTATTTTTTTCTCATAAAATCCTTCTCATGCCCAATCATAAGCCGAGTATTGAGCACCAGAGAAGCTTAAATGCACCTATGCAAGAGGTCGTTAAGAAGGAAATTATTAAATGGTTGGATGCCGGAGTAATATATTCGATCGCTGATAGTAGTTGGGTATGCCCTTTTAAGTGTGTACCTATGAAAGGGGGAATGACTGTGGTTCCCAATGAGAAAAATGAACTTGTTCCAATGAGACCAGTCACTGTATGGAGGGTGTGCATGGATTACCGTAAATTAAATGCATGTACCGAAAAAGACCATTTTCCTATGCCCTTCATGGATCAAATATTAGATAGACTTGTCGGAAAAGGGTGGTACTGTTTTCTTGATGGATATTCGGGGTATAGTCAGATTTCTATTGCACTAGAAGTTCAAGAGAAAACCACCTTTACTTGTCCATATGGGACCTTTGCGTTCAAGAGAATGTTGTTTGGGTTGTGCAATGTACCTGCCACATTTCAGAGATGTATGATGTCGATATTCTCCAACATGGTGGAAGATACTATTGAAGTTTTTATAGATGATTTTTCTGTGGTTGGTGAATCTTTCGAGCAGTGTTTGATCCATTTATCTGAGGTCCATAAGAAATGTGAAGACTGCAATTTAGTACTAAATTGGGAAAAATGCCACTTCATGGTGAAAGAAGGTATTGTTTTGGGTCATCGGATTTAAGAAAAGGGCATAGAGGTTGATCGAGCTAATGTCGAGGTAATAAAGAGAATTCCTCGACCTTTCTCTGTAAAAGGTGCGAGAAGCTTTCTCGGGCATGCAGGCTTTTATCGGAGATTCATCAAAGATTTTTCAAAAATTGCACATGCGTTGTGCAAACTGCTGGAGAAAGATTGTAAATTTTATTTTGATGAATCCTGTCTTAAAGCATTCGGCGAGCTAAAAGAAAAATTGGTGTCTGCACCTATCATTATTTCTCTGGATTGGAACATTTCATTTGAGGTAATGTGCGATGCTAGTGGGTTGCTCTTGGTGTGGTATTGGGACAAAGAAGGAACAAAATCCTTCACCCCATTTCCTATGCTAGTAAATCCCTAAGTGAAGCGCAGAAGAACTACACAGTGACTGAGCAAGAACTCCTTGCAGTAGTGTTTGCTTTTGAAAAATTTCGCTCCTGTTTGCTAGGTACTAGAGTTATAGTACATAGTGACCATTCATCATTGAGATATTTTATGGCAAAGAAGGATGCGAAACCGAGGTTGATTCGTTGGGTATTACTGCTATAAGAATTTGACTTTGATGTGAGGGATAGAAAAGGGATCGAGAATCAAGTTTCCGATAACTTGTCCCATATAGAAGATGAATCCATGAGAGAGTTAGGGGATAAGACTGATATTGATGATACTTTCCCCAATGAGCACTTATTGGCTGCCTCGCAAGACTTGATTCCATTGTTCACAAATTTATCGAACTATCTGGCTAGCGTTATTATTCCATGGGACTTGTCCTTTCATCAAAGAAAAAAGTTCATGTACGATGTGAAGAAGTTCTTTTGGGATGAACCATACTTATAAAGGAGCTGTGCCGATGGGCTTATTCGGAGTTGTGTGCCAGAAGTTGAGATGTTGAGTGTGTTAGAGGCATGCCATTCCTCAACCGTTGGTGGACATAATAGTGGTATCCGAACCGCTCATAAGATATTACAACGTGGTTACTATTGGCCAATTCTTTATCAAGATTCTAATGAGTTTGCTAAAGCATGTGATAGATGCCAAAGAGATGGCGGCATTTCAAGAAAGCAAGAGCTCCATCTAAACCCCATTCTTGTGATTGAGTTATTTAATGTTTGGGGTATTGACTTTATGGGTTGTTTTGTTATTTCTCATGGAATGAAGTATATTTTAGTAGCGGTTGATTATGTATTTAAATGTGTGGAAGCTATCGCCCTCGCAAACAATAAAGGGAAGATTGTCACTACGTTCTTGAAAAAGGATTTATTCTCTCGATTTGGTACCCTAGGGCAATTATTAGTGATGGGGGATCCCACTTTTGCAACAAATTATTCAAGGGATTATTGGAGAAATATGGGGTTCTCCATAATGTCTCCACTCCTTACCATACTCAAACTAGTGGGCAAGTTGAAGTGTCAAATAGGGAGGATCAAACAGATATTGTCAAAAACTGTGAACGCTAGTAGAACGAATTGGTCAAGAAGGCTTGATGATGATCTTGGGCCTACCGGACAGCGTATAAGACTCCCATAGGTATGTCCCCATACAAACTTGTATATGGGAAATCTTGTCATCATCCGGTTGAATTAGAGAATAAAGCCATGTGGGCTATGAAGAAGTTGAAAATGGATTGGAACGAAGCTGCAGAACAATGTTTAAAAGGGTTGAATGAACTCTATGAATTTCGCCTGAAAGCTTATGAATGATCAGCCCTCTACAAAGAAAAGATGAAGAAGTACCACGACCTAAAAATTGAACGACAAGAGTTTATGGTTGGGGATTTGGTGCTTTTATACAATTCTATGTTGGGCTTTTTTCCGGGTAAGCCCAAGTCCTAATGGACTGACCCTTACTTGGTTACCAACTATTCCCTCATGGAGCAGTTGAGTTGGAAACAAAGGAGGGTGTGCGGTTTAAGGTGAATGGACAACGAATAAATATCTATTTTGGTCATGCTGAATCGGCGAATGTAGTTATCGAGGCATACCATCGCTATGAAGTCTGAGTAATCAAGTGTCTTAAGTCGTGCCTCGACGTTAAATCAGGCGCTTGTTGGAAGGCAACCCAATACGTATAGATTTGTTTCTAGTAATGGTAGCATTTTGTACTAATGGGTTTTAAATTTGCAGGCACATCACAAGGAAATTCTGCAGAAAATCACTCCGCAACATTCATTGACGGATACATCG
Organism: Solanum pennellii; assembly: GCF_001406875.1. Taxonomy (NCBI): domain Eukaryota; kingdom Viridiplantae; phylum Streptophyta; class Magnoliopsida; order Solanales; family Solanaceae; genus Solanum; species Solanum pennellii. The sequence continues at coordinate 35,667,053 of NC_028639.1, read as the reverse complement.
ACAAACCATCACGCTTGCGACGGACCGTCACATGAATCCATCGATCCAAGTACAATTTTCATTTATTTTAAAAATTAGGGCACCCATGACAGACCTTCGCATATGCGACGGACCGTCGTCGGGGACTCGTTGCGTCATTAACCAGCAACCCGACCCGACCCGGCTGGAAAATTATAAAAATTTTCAACCTTAAAAAACCCCCCCACCCCTTCATTTCAACCATTTATTTCCCTCTTTCTCCCATTCTCTCCCTTTCCAACGTCCTACCTTTCTCACCATCTTATTTATCAACTAATCCATATCAATTCCCCAAATCCCCAATTCCCAAAATCTCCATTCTACTGGTCGGAGTCTGCTGCTGTGGTTCTGCATTTGATAACCAAGTGCCTCACTTTCTTGTTTTTCTCCTCTTCTAAAGTATGTCTCTCTGATCTCTACCCATTTACATTGCATTATTGTTTTTCAATTACTATTAGCCTATTTCTTTTTGGTGGGTCTTTGTTCTTTGATCAAATTTTTTCTGACCTAGGTTCATAGTCCTCGAATTGCATTGTCAAAACTCGAGAAATTGGTGCTTTAGCATTTCAAGTTTACTAGGTATTTGGGTTAGAAACATGTAGGTTAACATTAAGTATTCCGTTTGAGTCACAGGGGATGATTGTGGCATCCTCAGTTCTATCACTGAATGAAAGAACGAGACCTCAATGACGGACCGTCGTACCCACGACGGACAGTCATACGGTCTTTTTTAACACCCCACTATTCGTTTTCCCTAAGTGTCCACCAAAGGATACATGCGACGGACCGTCGTTCCCACGACGGTCCGTCCTGCAAAACCGTTATGGTTGTCAGAGAGCCTATTCCTAAGGATCTCCAACTTTTTCTAAGTGTCCTCTAACGGACATCTAAGACAGACTGTCATTAACACGACAGTCCGTCCTGCACAACCGTCATGGTTGTCAGAGAGCCTTGTCCTAAGGGTCTCCAACTTTTTCTAAGTGTCCTCAGACATACATCTAAGACGGACTGTCATTAACACAACGGTCCGTTCTGCACAACGGTCATGGTTGTCAGAGACCCTTGTCCTAAGGGTCCCCATTTTTTTCCAAGTGTCCACTGACGGACATCTATGACGGAGCGTCATACCCTCGACGGTTTATCCTGCACAACCGTCATGACGGTCATAGACCCTAGTCCTAAGGGTCTCCAACTTTTTCTAAGTTTCCTCTGACGAACATCTACGACGGACGGTCATTACCACGACGGACCGTCATGCACAACCGTCATGACGGTCAGAGACCCTTGTCCTAAGGGTCTCCATTTTTTTCTAAGTGTCCACTAACGGTCATCTACGATGGAGCTTCGTACAATCGAAGGTCCGTCCTTCACAACCGTCATGACGGTCAGAGTCCCCTCTCCTAAGGGTCTTCATACTTTTTCTAAGTCCCCAGGACAGACATTGACGACGGACCGTCATTATCACGACGGTCCATCCTACTTATCCGTCATAAACTGTCGGAGACTTTCCTTCAGGGGTCTCCAGATAAACATCGTTGAAGTAAGACATGACGGACTCCATGACGGTCCGTCATACTCACGACGAGCCGTCACTTGGTCCGTCGTGTTTCACTCCTACTATAGAGATGTCATTACAACTTTGCTCTTATGTGTATTTTGTGTCGTTTTTGCTTGTCTTGTTTTCTCCTTCTAGTACTTATAATGATTCTTTACAGGTACTATCTCTAAAGGCACCGAAACAAGATCAATTTTACGCACGTAGGCATTCAATGTCTGTCACCCCGTCTGCCCGACTGGTTATGGGATCTAGTTATGAGCATGATCCCGAGTAGGTGCCCCTAGGCACTGCCACTCCAGCACGAGCTGCATGTGCAACTAGAGCTACGCCCAAAAAGGTGGCGTCCGACGTAGTCACTGCCTCCCAGTCTGATGAGGAGCGCACACTATCCAGAAAACCTTCTGGGATAACTACACAAGAAATAGCATTTGGTTCCTTAGGAGTTTCATGGTCAGAGGAAGCCTCCGGGTCCGCAGAAGTCCCTGCACCCGCCACGGCTTCATAGTCTACCTCGTCTAATGAGGCTGACAGTCCTGATTCCACTCCAGGTCACCGACTGGTGCTCTCTCCCCGGTTGCCGACCAGCCCTACCGGTGGTGTTTTGACTGTCAATACCAAGTGTATTAAGACGCCAAGTTTCTAAAAGATAAAGGCGTCATGACACAAACCCTTACACTGGAGAGGCGGGTCCTTACGGGAAGTGTCCCCACCATGCTAGATATCCACAATTTCTTCACCTGACACCGGCTAGAGTGGACAACTCGTTCTTTGGTCCGAGAGTTTTACGCCTCTTATGTGGCTACTCTGCGATCACAGATTGATAGGCGTGCTGCCCCCGCCAAACAGGACCCACTTGAGCACGTTTGAGAACGCGTCATACAGGTCGAAATCTCTCTGCCAGCCATCGGCCTGTATCTGTACGGCGAGGATGTTGATGCCACCAGGACCCCTCTCAACGCCGAGTTTGACTACCGGTGGCAAATTGTTAAAGATGGCCAATTCTTGTGTGAGTTATCGATGAGAGAGACCACTAAGAGGTGGATGGCCCTGCACTTATCTATTGATGGAGAGGGTGCCGACTGGGTAATGGAGCCGAAGGGAGCCATCAGGAAGGCTACCTTGACCTTCACGCCTAAGTTTTTATGGTTGATTGTCCGCCACTGCTCTCTCCCACGGCTGCTGATAATATCGTTACATGGGATCTCGCAGTTATGATTGCAGCGATGATAGCCGGGTTTGAGGTTGACTTCGCTTAGCTTCTACAGGCGGTCATGCACTAGAGGCTTTCAAGGTTACCACTACTTACCCTTTTCTGTGCATGATATTTTCCTTATGCAGGTCCGCAGGTGTGCCCATCTGGCACATTGATAAACTCAAGACTCCGCTGGGCACTGTTGATATCGTCCTCATCAAGGATGAGGACAATGAGTTGGCTCCACGCAGAGGGCCCCATCCAGAGGTGCCTCCACTTGGTGAGAATCTGGCTGATATTGAGGCACATGCTCGAACGGCTACGCAGTGTACTTCAGTAACCACTGACACTACCCCGGTAGAGTCTATCCCGGGTAGTAGCACTGCCCCTAGGTCCTCTCGCTCAGCCCCTTTCCCCTCTCTGGTCCCACTTGCTAGGGTCTAGAATCTAGAGGCTCAGATAGCCACACTTCTGCATCACATCCATCCTTGGATGCAGAGCTCTATTGCTAAGGTGGAGGAGCGCTTGGAGCGTAATATGGCCCAGCACACAGAGCGGAAGATTGCTGAGGATCATCAGCCCTTAGACGCTTTTGAGTTGCAGGTGCTAGCCCGGCCAGCCCCTCCGATGGACGTGTCTACCCTTCAGGCTGCGGTTGAGAGTCTGCGGGCAGATATTGATATGATCGTAGAGGCTAGGGTGCCTGAGTCTGAGACCCCTTCTTCAGAGTCTACTGAGGACACAGTGCTGGCTGCTCTATTCACCACTTCTGAAATTCCACCACCTTCCCCTAGAGAGCATGCGAAGAGGCGCAGGGGTCAAGAGGAGAATGATTCTAGGGCAAGGAAGAAGGAGCGCCGTGAGATGGAGACTACGAGGCGATCCTCGATTGCTGATGAGGAGGTGCGTCAAATCAGGGTTTTAGAGTGCTGGGGTATCTAGCTCCAGAGATGTGGAGACAGCGGGAGGCATTGCTGATAGTGCTATTGACGCAGAGGACACTACTGAGGGTGTCCAGACTGCATGGATAGTGGGTTCCGGGGAACCGAACCCACCAGCTTGCTGATCGCCGACACTTTGCGCCCCAGGTTTGCTTCACCTACCACTCTCGTATTTCAATTTTTTATGCATTGGGGAAAATTGCATATCTTTTTGTTGGGGGTGGGGTAAATGGAAAGTGAGTGATAGGGTGAAGTCTTAGTAGCCCAATTCACGATCCTCTTTTGGGGTTTTCTTGCATGTGTTCTTTTTCCCCAAGAGATTGATTATTCTAATTGTTGAACCAGCATGTCTATATCTTGTGTGCATAGTATAACTCCGAAGCATGATGGCTAAAACAAAAATGATATCCTGATGTAATGAAAATGATGCATGGCTAGGCACAGTAATAAGATAAATGTGTGGCTCTAAGCATGACATAGAGATACACCACTGCATGACCCTAAGTCTAAGACTCGAACTAGGTGTCTGATAATCTGGTAGAGTAATGAGATGTCAAATGAGTGTGAGGAGAATTTGAATAGTCCACTATTTGTACTGATCTAGAACTTTCCTGGTTAGTCCTGCTAAAGGTAAACTGTAATAGACAATTGGGAAAGGATCATAGGCCCTTGTTCAATATAGCCTATTTTTAGCTTAAATAAAACAAAAAAAACGAATGAAATTAATCCCTCTTTGATCCAAATGATTTGAGCTTAAAATAGACATTTCTTTTTCACCCCAACTGATATTTTCTGGGAATAATGTGTTGGCCCTGGTCCCTCCTTGGACATGTGCACCTCATCTTATGCCAAAAGCATATGTTGAGGGTGGCTAATGCAGTAAACAACCTTTTCATGGCCCTGATCCAACTTTGGGTATTGTGAACTTTGACTCATGGCAAAACCATGAGTTGAGGGTGGCTATTTTGAGGAATGCTCTGGAAAGTGGGGTTGAAAGAACAAAGAGAGAGAAAGAACAAAAGTAAAGTAACTCAAGAACCAGTTGAAAGAAAAGTGAATAAAAAATATTATAAATACAAGCAAGAAAAGAAAAGAGTCACTTACATAAATGAAGAAAGAAGGGAAAATAGCAAGGTGAAAGAATATGAGAAATTGGGCAAAATAAAATGATAAAAAAGTGGTACGTTTAGCCGATATGTAAAGGAGGGAAAAAAGTCACTAAAGTAAACCTAAAAATACCCTACCTGACCCTGAGCCTATGTTACAAGCTATGAAAGTCCTACCGTGATCCTAAGATTTGTATGGCGAACTTAAAGCAGTGAAAATAAGGCAAGCTTATGGCAATATGTATGAATGAGTTGTGAATTTCTTCTGAGAGTGAGTGTTGAAAAGAAATCCTTATACTCAAACTGAAATCATTGTGTCAAAAATGAGGATGTTGTTTTGAAGTGAGGACACTAGTTGCAATACAGGAAATATTAGCACCTCGGTGAGAAATTGAAGAGGATAGGTGTCAGTGGGTGGTGAGTCTGTGTCATGGTCTAATTCCACATAATTCAAGCCTAATACTGATAACATGCATAAACATGATGAGACTGATCGGGATTGATAGCCAAATGATTGCAAAAGCTAAAATATGGATACTATTGTACAAAGATTTTGTAGTGAGTCATAGTGCGTAGCTTGGGGAAAAACAACGAATTTAAGTTGAGGGTGTTGATGTACCGTGGTTTCACGGTATTTTTAATGCTTTTTCCTTAAGTTTAGTGTGTGTCCATAAGCCTTTTTGTATTGATTTTTACGTAAGTTTCTCCCAATTTGTAGGAAATTTGTCCAAAGATAAACGCGGCAGTTTTTGAGCGAGAAATGCAGAAGAGACCACCTACGGAGCATATGACGGTCCGTCGAGCTTGTGACAGTGCGTAGGTGGCATCATTAATTAGAATCCTTCTTTAATTAGGTTTTTGTTTTTATTATAAATAGTTCAAAAAACCTCATTTTTGGAGTTAGACTTTTTGATAGTTAGAATTTTGGATAGTTGGACTTTTTAATAATCTTTAGCTGTCTTGTTCAAGTATTGAAGGAATAATTTCAGTAATCGATACACTTTTTGTGGAATTGATTGTTGGTGCTTTTGTTGATTAATCAAGTGAATTTCTGGATTTTATTCTTTCTCATTAATGTAAGTGCATGAATTCTTATATTAAATATATGAATAGTGTGATTATGACTATAGGTAACTAAACTCCATAACTAGGGTTGTGGGAACAATGGGTGAATAATGAGGTAATATCTAACTAAAATAGCAATTCTAGAATAGTGTTTTGCATGTATTGATAATTCTTTCGTTAAGAAATCTTTTAAACGGATGGCCAACGTTAGAAATCGCCTTAATGCTACTTGCCGGACCATGGGGGTAGATAATAGGAAAAGAATTATCAACATAGATTTAGCGTACACTATTCAATAGGCTAGTGTCGATTTGTACGAGGTAATAACTTAGTCAAATATCGAATACAATGCTTAATCTGAGGTAAACGTAAGGGTTAGTATAGCAACACATGTAGCCGAACCCAGGTGCGGAATGAAATTTTCTAGATGCCGGACCAAGGATTTAGAGATACATAACTTATCACTTTACATGCAATATACTAGGAAAGAATTGTTATAGTTAGAATTATCAAGTTAGGAACATGTGGGGGAACACTTAAGTCGTAGTTACTTTTATTAATTGATTAAGCTCCAAGATTTGAATCTGTTAGTTGTTTACTTTAATTTAGTTAATTATTTTCATTAATTTAGAACTAAACCCCCCTCTTTATTGTTTATTGTTTTCTAGGGAAATAATTGATTAAATAATAGTAATAATAGAATAAAGTTAAGTCTGAACTATTTTCCTCGTGGGAACGATCCCAACATATTTAGTTGTGTTCTTTACTTGATACAACCACTTTACTTCTTATTTGAGAAGTAAGTTTTACCATCCGGCATAGTCACTGCCTCCCAGTCTGATGAGGAGCGCACACTGACCGGCACACCTTCTGGTACAGCTACACTAGAAGAAGGAGCGTTTGATTCCTTAGGAGTTTCGTGGTCAGAGGAAGCCTCCAGGTCCGAAGAACCCTGCACCCACCACGGCTGCACAGTCTGCCTCGTATGATGAGGCTGACAGTCATGATTCCGCTCCAGGCACAGCGACTGGTGTTCTCGTCCCAATTGCAGACCAGCCCAACCGGTGGTATGTCGACGGGCAATACCAAGTGTATTCAGAAGCCAAGTTTCTAAATGATAAAGGTTTCATGACACGGAACCTTACATTGGAGAGGCGGGTCCTCACAGGAAGTCTCCCCACCATGGGTGAATAATGAGGTAAAATCTAACTAAAATAGCAATTCTAGAATAGTGTCTTGCCTGTATTGGTAATTATTTTGTTTAAAAATATTTTTAACGGATGACCAACGTTAGAGCTCGCGTTAATGCTACTTGATGGACCAAGGAGGTAGATAATAGGAAAAGAATTATCAACATAGATTAAGTGTACACTATCTAATAGGCTAGTGTCGATTAGTACGAGGTAATAACTTAGTCAAATATCGAATACAATGCTTAATATGAGTTAAAGGTAAGGGTTAGTATAGCAACACACGTAGCTGGACCAAGGTGCGGATTGAAATTTTCTAGATGACAGACCAAGGATTTAGAGATACATAACTTATCACTTTACATGCAAGATACTAGGAAAGAATTGTTATAGTTAGAATTATCAAGTTAAAAACATGTGGGGAATACTTAAGCCCTAGTTACTTTTATCAATTGATTAAGCTCCAAGACTTGAATATGTTAGTTGTTTACTTTAATTTAGTTAATCATTTTCATTAATTTAGAAATAAAAAACCCCCTTTTATTCCGTTTTGGTATCTAGGGAAATAATTGACTGAATAATAATAATAATAGAATAAAGTGAAGTGTGAACTATTTTCCTCGTGGGAACCATCCCAACATCATTAGTTGCGTTCTTAACTTGATACGACCTTTTTATTTCTTATTTGATAAGTAAGTTTGAGCGTATCAAAGCTCTACATAAAACGATAAAGAGTAGAAGAAGGGAATATTCCTAATATCACTTAGTCTCTAAGTCATGATTGTGGCACGCTTCACAACCATAAGTTAGAAACTACGTAATGTTGTTTTTTTGAGCTTTAGTTCCTAAGTAATTTAACCTCATGCTCTGATACAAAGTTTGTCACACCCAAATTCTCGAATCCGAATACAACCGGCATCGTAAACCTCTCAGAGATCGCAGGCAAGCCTCTTCATAGCTTTCCTCACAATCATATAGTTAAATTTGCAGAAAATATAAAACTTTTAAAACATAGTGAAGTATACATAGACTTCATATGATTATTATATAGAATAATATTCTAATGTGCTCAAATTAAAGAACCATCTACAATCGATTAAGCAATTCAATGAAGAAATCCGTATATCTTAATAGTTTGCCAAACGAACTTAATACAAAGCTTTGAATAAAAGTCTTAAATGAAACGCTAGGTACAACATCCCCTAGTTAAGTCTAAAGTACTAAGCTATAATTATAGGTGTAGCATCCTTGAACTCAAGAGGACCTACAAAAGTCAGTTGATCGCTGATCCAAACAACTTCAATGTGACTTCAATCTGCTCTCTGACCTGCGCCTGTAAAATAGTAGTAGTATAGGATAAGTAAACACTTGTACCAAGTATGTGTACATGCACATATACAAATAAGGGCTATGCATGATCAAATAAAGCTCTTCCTATAACAACATGCGATTTATGGAAAGTGAAGTCACTAGAATTTCTTAATTTGATATTGCGAATTATGGTATGAATATGACATATTTTAATGCATTCAGAGCACACAACTCATTTTCTATATGACAAAATACCTTAGAATCATGAACATAATTTTAGAACATCTCGAATGTTTTGAAATTTTCTCCCCAAACCCGAGATCTCTTCTTTTTATACTTACTTTATTTACCATCCTTTTTCATCTTTTTGATATGTAGTTCAAATATCTCTTTAATCATATGTTTTACTTACAAGTGCAATGATTCATTGTTGTCCCATACCTACAATGAATCAATTAAGTAATCCAAAAGACTAAGGAAATGATTTGGCTACCCCTTACTAGAAGTTACTCTATCCATTCTTGTTAGATTGGCCATGATATCGTTATAAGCCAATCATTATTTGCTACGCAACTTATTTCATAATTTTCATATTATGGAGATTGTGGGACATTGATTTTCCATTATGTTTTACTACCCTTTATTGACATAATATAAGAATTCATTATAAGCAAATTTTTATTTGACTATGCCCATTATTTTGATCATTTACATTACGTGAATATATTGGAGCATATATCTTGATTTGGCACAAGCCAATAACTTGTTAAAACATCATTCTTATCAACCATAGATGACTTTACATACTTAAGCTCTTGGTTTCTTAGCTCACATTGAAATTACGTTTCTTCTACTTTCTTTCTTACTTTCTTAAAGAAATCTTTGGCATTAAGATCATGCAAGCTAAGATGAAATCCATTGTCTGCCCCACACCGATAAGGGGTGGTTCACCGGTCATTTTGAACCTAGATCATGTGAGCTAACATGAAATCCAGTGTCTGCCCCACACCGAAAAGGGGTGGTTCAACGGCTAAAGTGAAACAAGGTTTAGTGTTTCCATACACCGAAAAGAGGTGGTTCGAGGCTAAAATGAACCGAATACTTTCTTTGAGAATTTAACCAACATAGATCATCTGAGATAAACATGAAATCCAGTGTCTTACCCACACCGAAAAGGGGTGGTTTCACCGGCCAAAGGGAAACCGCATCATAACTAACTCTCTTAGGTTGAGTCAACGGCTAGTTCCTATTATGGCAACATAGTTCGAAGACTAGGAGACATACGGAGACTAGTTATCAGCCTTGGTGGTAGCCTCATCTCATGAGGATTACATGTGCTGGAACAAGATCATTGCTAGTCTATCGGTGTTTTGCTCAACTTCTTTTTCTTTACATGTTTAAGAGTTGACTCAAACACTATGGAAGCTTGCTTCTAGTTATCAGGTTTACTTAACTCTTTGGATAACGGATCATCCCTTTTTTTACTTTATGAAATGTGAATTTAACCTTACATTATCATCTTGGTGTTAATGAGACTTGTCTCACGATTATTAACGCTCTTTTATTTGAGTATCTTTAGCATAATTGTCTATGTGTTACTGAGACTTGTCTCAATTCTTTTAACACCTCATTCTTGTCACTTTCATAATTCTTAAACTTTTAATTATGTTATGGCTCGCCTTATCTTGTTCAATGATATTTGGTAGCTTTATACCACTCTTTATGAACATTATAAACTTTGTTCAAGGTACTTACTTATATTCATGGTGCATTTGGATAGAGTATGTTGGGACTTATCCCAATGATTGGCATACCCTTAGTAATGAATTCATTGAGTTACATTGGTCATGCTTAATTTGGTATAACTTAGTCATTATCAAATTTTTGCATTATATTTTGGAAATACATTGTAAGGCAATTTATTGGCATAGACTAATTTGTCACATATTATGGCAATCTAGAATATTGTTAGCCAATATATTGGCATAAGCCAAACATTCACTAGACAATGGTCATGAGAATATCATTAGCCAAATTTTTATGAAATGACATAGTAAGCCAATTCTATTCAACTTTTTGGACAAGATATTGCTAGCCAATTTGTTGGCATAAATCAAACTTTCACTTTGACAATTTTCATTATGTTATCACTTGCCATATCAATTAATCCCATGAATGTATTATAGTGATCTACTCAACATAACCAAGTCGACATTTAACAGTAGCTAACTTCATATAGATAACTTCATATTCGACTTTTAACAAACTTCACATTCTGAAACGCAATTAAGAATTACATCATTCTTTATTTCATATAACTAGTACCGCAATCATATGAATCAAGTATATAGGCCTCATTAGTCATTAACAAATCAAAAACCTACACATAATGATCAATTAGCACCACATACCAACAACATATTCTAGATTAGATCTATAGACTTATAGAATCAAAAACAAGGATAACTAGCGAGATGGATGATCAACAATATCATTGGGAACAACCTAAGTTTCGACATTCATGAATTCAAAACGTTTGAAAGGACTCTTGGAGAAAGTATTCCAGGAGAGAAAACCCATACCTTATATGGAATTGAATCTACGAAGATGTCAGAACCCGAATTCTAGAATCCGAATCGCGACCAACGTCATTGACCTCTCAGAGGTCGTAAACAAGCCTCTTCTTAGAATTCATCACATTCATATAGTCAAATTTGCGGGAAATTTAAATCTTTTAAACGTTTATGAAGTTTTACATAGACTTCATATAATCTTTCATGAATTCATATACTATCAGTGTAAAACCCCGTAGCCAAAATAGACCAAAAATTAATTTTTTAGAAAAATTTGCAGGTGCTACCAACGGTGGCTGAGACAGACCGTAGCCTGAACCACGGTCCTTCCTGCACAACCGTCAATCAAGACTCCCTTCAACCACTCTTTGACAATAGCTATGGATGACCAGCATGGTTCGTAGGTGGACCTACATGTAGGTCTGACAGTAGGTGGAAACTTTGCAGCCAGTTAAGGGGAAATGCAGTTGAGTCAACTTAAAATGATCATAACTCTTATAAAAAAACGAATTAGGTCTCCGATGACCCACTCACAGATACATAATTGAATTATCTTACCATAGCCACAAACCTTGCTAAAATCAGACCTCCGAGTAAAAAGTTATGCCCGTTTTAGTAAAGGCCCGTCGAACATGCCCTCACGACGGACCCAACGATGGGCCGCCGGACGCACGACGGACCGTCATTCCTGGCCGTCATGAGGCCCGATAGCAACATTCCCAGGGGTCTTTTTGGCCTTTCCCACTCTGTTTAAACCCTATGTTACGTCGTTTTGACGCTAAATCATCAAATTTTAGTCAGTTTATGACTAGAAACATAATTAAAACATATCCAAGACAAATCATTAAGTCAAAACTTAGAAAATTAGAAGCAAGAGAGGAGAAAAAAAAGCTCAAGAACCCTAGATCATTAACGCCACAAGCTCCATCAGTTCCAACCCCGAAATTTAAGTATTTTTCGGTGGATTTCATCACCAGGTATGTGGGATTTCACTAGTGGGTTCCTTTCACCCATTGGGTCCCTAGTTTTCAGTCAGTTCTTGATTCTCTTATCACGATTAAACCAAGGGTTTCTAGAAATTTGATATAACTTCATGAATTTATTAAATATATGTTCCAAATCAGATTGTGATGTTATTACTAAGATTATCGCATGAATTTCAGAACCCTAGCTTTGTATTTCTTTACTTCTTGAATTACACATGCTAGGTCATATATTTCAGAAACTTCAGGTATACATGCCTCAGTTATAAATGCATAATTACCAGATTAATTGTTGCATTCTCAATTTGCATTTTTAGTTTCGACCTATCCAGTATTTATAGAAATTAAGATATAATCAGTTAATTTACAGAATTCATTGGAAGTAGCATAATACCGAGTTGGACTAGGGTTTAGCGTACCCAATAGTGCCCGAACTACTAGCCTAGTAGGTTGTAAGTCCCCTCTGTGGGCAATCAGTTTAGTGATCACGCCAGCATGCCTTTATACCTCTGGCAGGGTATATTGGGTCCTCTCGATGGGGGGTATACATCGGAATCCACATTTCGCTCATGTGGTTTTATTATCGGTTATTAGTAGCTCCCACATTTCAATCGGACTCTCTGCATTGATCATTTATCAGTATATTAAGTATTCAATTTCAGCATGTTATAAATTGGTCATTGCATCAAGATAGCTCAGAAATCAGCACATCACGTTCAAATTATTATACTTGTTTTTGTGCTTGTTCAGTTATGTTTTATTTCAGCTTTACTCTATCCTACATGCGCAGTAAATTTCAAGTACTGACGCATACGTGCGCTTCATCTTCTTGTGATGTAGGTTCAGGTTCTCAGCATCCGGATCACGCCTAGATCGATCTCATGAGTCTCTATTTCAGCAGATGCAGTGGTGAGTCCTCATTCTCCGAGGACAACAGTCATGAGTTTCATTTTAGTCTTTAGTTATTTAGTTTCAGTTTTTGCTAGATTTAGCTGGGGCTTGTCCCAGTATTTCTAATCTTGTTTAGAGGCTATTTTCAGACATAGTTAGATTCAACTTAGTATTGAGTTAATATTTCTTTTATATTAAACTCATTGTTTTCAAATATCTCAGTTATAGAATATGGGTATTCCCCATCTTTTAATTTTAAGTATGATTTAGCTTCCGCAATATTATATTATCTTTAGTATGCTCATGATCATGCCAGAAGGGTTATCTTGGGATCACTTATGGTCCTAGGTTCCGTGTCCACGTCTCGGGGGTAGCTCGGGGCGTGAGGATAAGCTCAACGAAATAACCCTCTACATTCGATTAAGCAATTCAAAGGAGAAAATCAATACATATCATAGTAAGGTTGCCAAAATGGCCTTAATACAAAAACTTCAAAATGAAAACATTTGAAAGAAACTCTAGGGACAACATTCTCATGCTATGTCTAAATACTAGACTATGAATATAGAAGTAGCATCCTCTAACTAGGGAGGACCTACTAAATGGTTTGAAGATCGCTGAGTCCAAACCGTTGCCACGAGTCTTCAATCTTTTGTCTGACCTGCACCTACAAAAAATTTAATTGTATATGGTTAGTACACAGTTGTACTAAGTATGGGTGTATGCACACATACACATAATGCTATGCATGATCAAGGAAAGCTCTTCCTATACAACTTGTCATTTCTGGAAAGTGTAGTCACTAGACTTTCCTAATTTGATGTAATTTAGTGCATTAAAAGCACACAAGTCATTTTCTATGTGATCAAAAGACACTAGACTCATCAAAATAATTTTAGAACAACTCGAGTCAAGATTTTAAAATTTGATCACGTTGAACCCGGGAGCTCTCCCTTTTGTACTTATTTTATTTTTCATTCTTTTTCTTCTCGTTGTTGTGTAGTTCATTGATTCCTTTGATTCTATGTTTTACTTACAAGTGCAATTATTCATTGTAGTCTCATACCCACAATGAATCAAGTAAATAAACCCAAGGACTAAGGAAATTATTTCACTACCCTTACAACAAGTCCTTCATTACATTTTGTATTCGTTGGGTAGGAACGCTTCATAAGCCAGTATCTATTGGCTATGAAACTTATTTCATCATTTTCATATTATTGAATTTATGAAGCATTTATTATCTATTACATTTTATGTAACAACCCAGAAATGGCTATGCTAAGTAAGACCTAAGCGTACCTTGAATGCATAGGTTAGACCGGGTTCACATGGTTTGATGCGCGTGGAACCAGACCCCTGGACCTATGCACCATCAAATCCAACAAACTAGGTGAGTTGGTTGATCTAGGGAGGGTTAGTTCCAGCCATGTTAGGTCCTCGAACACTAGGATTCACCCGGGTGAGTCTTAACCGGACATAGAGGGTTAGTCCTATGTTTTAAGGGTTGTAGGGGTAAAAAGGTAATTTCGTTCTAGGGGTAGTATTTTAATTACCCTAGGTTGATATTTAATTAATTAAAAAAGGTTTTTAATTATTCAAAATGGGTCAAATCTTTATTGTCAAACCCGAGTTTGACCAACTTTCCACACTCGGGTTTGAGCCGAGTTGGAGGCACTAAAATGGCGATTTAAATGATTTTAAATTAGACAAAAATCAGGAGGGGCATTATAGTAACTTAATATGTAGATTATAATCTGATTTTATCATTTAAATTGTGTGAATAAGTGAACAACATACTCCCAAGGAAAGAGGAGCACGACTCCAGCTAGGAGTGTATAAAATGTGGACTCTTAATACATTATCTCTTCATAAAACATTTTTCAGTTTTACTTTGTAATTAAAAAACAGAAAAAAAATAAACCTAATGTTCTACAGAGTTCTCGACTTCATCCATCAAAAATGAAACGAAAAAATTGTACGCCTAAGTGCTTTAAGAAATCACGTTAAGAACTTCACTTGTGAACAAGAATCAAGACTCGGAAGAGAGGTTTGTGCGTGGATTAGGACGTGTGGTTGTGGCTGGTTGTCAGAGTTGAAAAAGGTATGTGTTTTTTTCTCTCTTGGTCCCTTTCCCAAGAGTTCCCTAAGGTTCAGTACGTATTCCAATCAAAAAACTAAGGTTGCCCCCTTTGCAAGCCCCTGTCATTAGATCCTCTTAAAAGTTGATGCATGTGTTGGTATGTTTGCTGGTAGACAACCCTAGGAACATTTGTGATTGTGTGCAATGTGATGTTTTTTGACAGCGTATGATTATTGTATGTGTGTCTGATTGTATGTACGTTTTATGTACACTATAATGTTAATACCATGAGATGCATATTACGGATTGTTTTCAAGAACGTGGTAAATTATGTTCTATGTAATTGTCGTGTTATTAACATATAATGATGAAATCGTGATGTTCATGAAAAGTAAGTGAAAGTGATGATCTAAAACGTAATACTAATAGCCGAATTTAATTTAGTCTATGACTCTCTGCCATGTACATCAATGCACAAATAAATGTTACGGATATATGGACACAAGTTTAGGCTAAATATTGGTTAAAGTTGATATAAAAATCTAAACCAAATTGTCTAGACTAAAATGTATGAAAATGAACTTAAGGACCTAATGCTAATTAGAGAAGGTTTGGCTAAATTCAAATAAAGAAAATGCTACACCTAGGAATCGAACCTGAGACCTCCAGGTTCTAACACTTGATGAATAGGTCTTGAGTAAATTAAAAGAAAATAATGTTGTGTGTAGGATGTGAATAGAAACCGGCCTTAAGGCCAAACATGTGAGATGCACACGTCTCATATATAATCAAAAATATATGCTGCCCAAGGGATTCAAACACGGATCCCCTTGAGCGAACATTGTGAGGCACATTAGTCTTACATACAATAAAAAAAAACGCAGCCAATAAGGATC
The DNA here is from genome assembly GCF_001406875.1 of Solanum pennellii. NCBI lineage: Eukaryota > Viridiplantae > Streptophyta > Magnoliopsida > Solanales > Solanaceae > Solanum > Solanum pennellii. The sequence continues at coordinate 35,651,246 of NC_028639.1, read as the reverse complement.
GAACTTGGTTTCTCTTGGCCGAATGTGTTAAGATACATAAGTCTCACACAAACACATACAATGAAAATAAATCAAGGGAATAAATACTACCCAAGGGATTCAAACACGGGTAAAGTCTAAGATCACTTAAATCACGAAAGCAAGCCTTATGTATGGTGTAACCCGAAAGGGGTACTACCATGAGTGTAAAGTATAATAAAGTCCATGTTCATGAAATACGATGTAAGTTAATAGAAAGACGAAGAAATGAACATTCACGTATTGAGGTGAGTAATTATGTTAAACTATGATGCTAATGAAATGGTGAAAAACATGATAAGAGGCTAGGATGAATGGTGAGACAAGTCTCAACCAAGCCTAAGTGAAGGTCACTAAAAGTGCATACTGATATACCGTGGTTTCACGGTATTATTAATACTTTTTCCTTAAGTTTAGTGTGTCCAAAAGCCTTTTTGTGCTAATTTTTATATAAGTTTCTCTTTGTTTTCCAGGAAATCTGTCCAATGATGAATGCGGAGATTTTGAGCGAAGAAATGCAGAAGAGACCACCTACGGAGCTTATGACGGTCCGTCGTGCCTGTGACGGTCCGTAGGTGGAAGCGTAGTGCAGTTGCAGAAGGAAGATGGGGATGTCTGACCATGTGTGGGGTTACGCAGCTTGTGACGGTCCGTCGTGTCTATGAAGGTCCGTCCTGCAGGTTCGTCATGAAGTTCAGAGAAGTAATCCCAGTACCCAGATTCCAAGAGTTGAAGTGTTTTGGAACGAAGACCCTCGACGGACCGTTGTGCCTATGACGGTCCGTCATACTTGCCGTCGAGGGTAATGAAGAGAGCAGCAGAAGAAAATTGCACAATTATGGGACGACGGAATCCATGACGGCCCGTCGTGACGATGACGATCTGTCGCGATGTCCGTCGACCCAGCCGCGTTTTGACAGGTTTCAAGCAAATAGAGTCCTTGTATAATTAGGTTTTTATTTTCTATAAATAGTTTGAAAAACCTCGTTTTAGATGTCGGAGTCTGGACCTTTGATTATTAGGTTAGACTCTAGACCATGGGCGGAGTCGGGACCATTCTTAGATTCCGGACCATTGTTAGACTCTATATTATTAGGTTATCTTGAGACTTTTATCATTGATTGTTGGTGATTTTTGTTGATTAATCAAGCGAACTTTCGGATTTTACTCTTTCTCATTAAGGTAAGTACATGAATTCTTATATCATATATTTGAATATTGTAATTATGACTATGGGTAACTAAACTTCATAACTAGGGTTGTGGGAACCATAGGCTAATAATGAGGTAAAACCTAACTAAAATAACAATTCTAGAATAGTGTCTTGCTTGTATTAATAATTCTTTCGCTTAGAAGTCTTTTTAACGGATGGCCAACGTTAGAACTCGCCTTAATGCTACTTGCCGGACCAAGGAGGTAGATAATAGGAAAAGAATTATCAACATAGATTTAGTGTATACTATCTAATAGGCTAGTATTGATTTGTACGAGGTAATAACTGAGTCAAATATCGAATTGCGATGCTTAATATGAGGTAAGAATAAGGGTTAGGATAGCAACACATGTAGCCGGACCAAAGTGCGGAGTGAAATTTTCTAGATGCCGGACTAAGGATTTAGAAATACATAACTTATCACTTTGCATGCAAGATACTAGGAAAGAATTGTCATAGTTAGAATTATCAAGTTATGAACCTGTGGGGAACACGTAAACCCTAGTTACTTTCATTAATTGATTAAACTGCAGCATTCAAAGCTGTTAAGTGTCTCTTTCAATTTCGTTAGTTATTTTCACTCATTTATAACTAGAAACCCCCCTTTTATTGTTTTTACTTTCGAAGGAAGTCATTGACCAAACAATAGTAATAACAGGTTAAAGTTAAGTCTAGACTATTTTCCTCGTGGGAACGATCCCAACCTCACTAGTAGGGTTATTTACTTTACACGACCGCTTTACTTCTTATTTGAGAAGTAAGTTTGAGCGTATCAAATTTTGGCGCCGTTGCTGGGGAAAGTAGCTTTTAGATTAACTTGAACTTATTACTATAGTTTAGTTGATATTTTCTTGATTTTACTTTGTTTTATTGTTTTTGATTTATGCAGAACCACCCTCCTTGTATGCCAAATACACGGAGAGGAAGAGGCATACAATCTTGATGAAGTCTGAGTAATCAAGTATCCTCAGCCGTGCCGCGACGTTAAATCAGGCGCTTGTTGGGAGGCAACCCAATACTTATAGTTTTTTTTCTTTCTTTTTCTTTTTATTAATGGTAGCATCCGTTGTGCCAGGTTCGTGTTTCTATTATTTTCAAACTAGGGCACACGCGACGGACCGTCATCTTGTCCACGGTCCGTCCTGCACAACCGTTCTGGTTGTCAGAGACCCTATTTCTAAGGGTCTCATATTTTTCTAAAGTGTCCTTCAACGGACACATGCCACGGACCTACGACGGTCCGTCCTGCACACCATTCTGGTTGTCATAGACCCCTTTCCTAAGGGTCCCTCTCTATTTTTCTAAGTATCCTCAAACGGACAAATACGACGGATCGTCCAACCTCCGACGAACCGTCCTGCATGACCGTCATGACGGTCAGAGACCCCTCTCCTAGGGGTCTCCACATTTCTCTCAAGTTTCCTCTGACGGACACCTATGACGGATCGTCTTACCTGTGACGGTCCGTCCTGTATGACCGTTTCAATGGTCAGAGACCCCTCTTCTAGGGGTCTCCACATTTTTTCAAGTGTCCTCAGACGTACACCCACAACGGACCGTCGTACCTATGACGGTCAGTCCTGCACATACCGTCATACTAGTCAGAGACTCTCCTTCAGGGTTCTCCATATATACATAGTCTAAGTAAGATGCGACGGACCCCATGACGGTCCGTCATAATCACGACGAGCCGTCACCAGGCCCGTCGTGTGTCACTGTTACTATAGTATTGTCATTTTATTTTAATTTTTTTTGTGTGGTTTTGCTTGTCTTGTTTGCTACTTCTCGTACTAATATTGATCCTTTACAGGTCCTATCTACTATGGCACCTAAACAAGATCGAATGTATGCACGCGGGCGATCGAAGTCTGTCGCCCCGTCTCCCCGCATGGTCATTAGCTTTGATGACGACTGTGACCCCGAGTACGTGCCCACAGGCACTTCCACCCCTTCCCGTGCTTCACGTGTCACCAAAGCCACACCAAAAAGGTGGCGTCTAGCGTAGTCACTGCCTCCCAGTCTGATGTGGAGCGCACACTGACCGGCACACCTTCTGGGTCAGCCACCAATGAAGAAGGAGCGCTGTGAGATGGAGGCTGCGAGGAGAGCCTCGCTTACTGAGGAGGAGGCACGCCAGAAGAGAGTTCGAGAGTTAGCTGCTGGGGCGTCTAGCTCCCGAACTGTGGAGATAGGGGGAGGCACTGCTGATGGTGCTGTTGTTGCTGAGGACATCACTGAGGGTGTCAGGACTACAGAGGTAGTGGGTTCCGGGGAACCGGACCCACAAGCTTGCTGATCGTCGGCGCTTTGTGCCACAGGTTTGCTTCACCTACCACTCTAGTATCTCAATTTTTATGCATTGGGGACAAGTGCATGTATTTTTGTTGGGGGTGGGGTAAATGGAATGTGAGTGCTAGGGTGAAGTCTGAGTAGCCGAATTCACTATCCTCTTTTGGGGTTTTCTTGCATGTGTTCTTTTTCCCCAAGAGACTGATTACTTTTTCTGTTGAACCGGCATGTCTATATCTTTTGTACATAGTTTAATTCTGGAGCATGATGGATAAAATTATATCCTGATAAACTGGTAAATGATGCATGACTAGCCATAGTAACTGATAAATGTGTGGCTCTAAGCATGACTTAGAGTTACACCATTGCATTACCCTAAGTCTTAAATTCGAACTAGGTGTATGATAATCTGGTAGAGTGATGAGATGTCAAGTGAGTGTGAGGATGATTTGAATAGTCCACTATTTGTACTGAGTTAGAACTTGCCTGGTTAGTCCTGCTAAAAAGTAAGTTGTAATAGACAATTGGGAAAGGATCATAGGCCATTATTCAATATAGCCCATTTTTAGCCTAAATAAAAGAAAACCAAATTTATCCTTCTTTGATCCAAATGATTTGAGCTTAAATTAGACCTTTCTTTCTCACCCAACTGATCTTTCTGGAAATAATGTGTTGGCCCTGGTCCCTCCTTGGACATGTGCACCTCAGCTTATGCCAAAAGCATAAGTTGAGGGTGGATAATGCAGTAAATAACCTTTTTATGGCCCTGACCCAACTTTGGGTATTGTGTACCTTGACTCATGGAAAAGCCATGAGTTGAGGGTGGCTATTATTAGGAATGCTCTAGAAAGTGGGGTTGAAAGAACAAAGAAAAAGAAAGAACAAAAGTAAAGTGAGTCAAGAATTAGTAGAAAGAAAAGTAAAGAAAAAGAAGTATATACAAGAAATACAAGCAAGAAAAGAAGAGAGTCACTTACACAAATGAAGAAAGAAGAGAAAATAGCAAGGTAAGAGAATATGAGAAACTGGGCGAGATAGAATGATAGAAAGTGGAAGGTTTAGCCGAGATGTCAAGGAGGGCAAAAAGTCACTAAATTATACCTAAATATACCCTACCTGACCCTGAGCCTATGTTACTAGCTAAAAAAGTCCTATCGTGATCCTAAGGGTTGTATAGCGAACTTAAGGCAGTGAAAATAAGGGCAAGCTTATGGCAATAGGTATGAATGAGTGTGACTTTGTTCTGAGAGCGAGTGTTGAAAAATAATCCTTATACTCAAACTGAAATCATATCGTGAAAAACAAGGATTTTGTTTCAAAGTGAGGACACTAGTTGCAATACCGGAATTGTTAGCACCTCGGTGAGAAATTGAAGAGGATAGGTGTTAGTGCATGGTGAGTCCGTGTCATGTTCTGGTCCCAAATAATTCAAGCCTAATAGTGATAGCATGCATAGATTTGATGAGATTAATCGGGATTGATAGCCAAATGATTGCAAAGGATAAAATATGGATACTATTGTACAAAGATTTCGTATTGAGTCATAGTGCGTCGCTTGAGGACAAATAACGAATTTAAGTTGAGGGTGTTGATATACCGTGGTTTCACGGTATTATTAATACTTTTTGCTTAAGTTTAGTGTGTCCAAAAGCCTTTTTGTGCTAATTTTTATATAAGTTTCTCTTTGTTTGGCAGGAAATCTGTCCCAAGATGAATGCGGAGATTTTGAGCGAAGAAATGCAGAAGAGACCACCTACGGAGCTTATGACGGTCCGTCGTGCCTGTGACGGTCCGTAGGTGGCACCGTAGTGCAGCTGCTGAAGGAAGATGGGGAAGTCTGACCAAGTGTGGGGTTACGCAATTTGTGACGGTCCATCGTGTCTATGACGGTCCCTCCTGCAGGTTTCGTCATGAAGTTCAGAGAAGTAATCCCAGTACCCAGATTCCAAGAGATGAAGTGTTTTGGAACGAAGACCCTCAACGGACCGTTGTGCCTATGACGGTCCGTCATACTTGCCGTCGAGGGTAATGAAGTGAGCAGTAGAAGAAAATTGCACATGTATGGGACGACGGAATCCATGACGGCCCGTCCTGACGATGACGATCCGTCGCGAGGTCCGTCGACCCAGCCGCGTTTTGACATATTTCAAGCAAATAGAGTCCTTGTATAATTAGGTTTTTATTTTCTATAAATAGTTCGAAAAACCTCGTTTTAGATTTTCGAGTCTAGACCTTTGATTATTAGGTTAGACTCTGGACAATGGACAGAGTCGGGACCATTGTTAGACTCCGGACCATTGTTCGACTCTGTATTATTAGGTTATCTTGAGACTTTTATCATTGATTGTTGGTGATTTTTTTTATTAATCAAGCGAACTTTCGGATTTTACTCTTTCTCATTGAGGTAAGTACATGAATTCTTATATCATATATTTGAATATTTTAATTATGACTATGGGTAACTAAAATCCATAACTAGGGTTGTGGGAACCATAGGCTAATAATAAGGTAAAACCTAACTAAAATAACAATTCTAGAATAGTGTCTTGCACGTATTAATAATTATTTCGCTTAGAAGTCTATTTAACGGATGGCCAACGTTAGAACTCGCCTTAATGCTACTTGCCGGACCAAGGGGGTAGATAATAGGAAAAGAATTATTAACATAGATTTAGTGTATACTATCTAATAGGCTAGTATTGATTGGTACGAGGTAATAACTGAGTCAAATATCGAATGCGATGCTTAATATGAGGTAATGATAAGGGTTAGGATAGCAAAACACGTAGCCGGACCAAGGTGCGGAGTGAAATTTTGTAGATGCCGGACCAAGAATTTAGAAATACATACCTTATCACTTTGCATGCAAGATACTAGGAAATAATTTTTATAGTTAGAATTATCAAGTTATGAACCTGTGGGGAACACGTAAACCCTCGTTACTTTCATTAATTGATTAAACTCCAACATTCAAAGCTGTTAAGTGTCTCTTTCAATTTCGTTAGTTATTTTCACTCATTTAGAACAAGTTGAAGTTAAGTCTAGACTATTTTCCTCGTGGGAACGATCCCAACCTCACTAGTTGGGTTATTTACTTGACACGACCGCTTTACTTCTTATTTGAGAAATAACTTTGAGCGTATCAAATTTTGGCGCCGTTGCCGGGGAAAGTAGATTCTAGATTAAATTAAACTTATTACTATAGTTTAGTTGATATTTTCTTGATTTTACTTTGTTTTATTGTTTTTGATTTTTTTTAGAACTATCCTCCTTGTATGCCAAATACATGGAGAGGAAGAGAACCCTTGTTTCCCAAAGATCACGAGCGAGAGCGTACACTGCGCAATATGAATCGAAACTTGGGAATAAATGATGATGATCCGAACCAGAACATCCCAGCTACAGTTGATGTTCATGGTCAGATGTTACCTGATGCTCCGGGTGAACACCAAAAGAGGGGACAAAATCCCGTTCCACGGCCCCAAGCATACTACAGAGGGTATGATAATATAGCAGACTCGGATGGGCCACTTGTCTTGCCCCCTCTACCCACAGGCCACACTTTTGTGGTAACTAGTAGCCTGATGCAAATTCTCACTGCCAGAGGTTTGTTTTCAGGGCTACCTTCTGAGGATCCACATGCCCATAAAGCTAAGGTAAGGGAAGTGTGTAAAAGTTGTGTAGGAAGGCCTGATTTGGATTTAGATGTAATAGGTCTCAGAGTGTTTCCTCTCTCACTGACGGGAGACGCTGCTATGTGGTTCACTGAGCTCCCATACAACTAAATCTCCACTTGGAACCAACTAAGGGATGTCTTCTTAGCACGCTACTATCCGGTCTCCAAGAAANCTTTACTTCTTATTTGAGAAGTAACTTTGAGCGTATCACTTACCTTAGAGAGTGTTGGATATTAAGAGACAAGTCTCAATCACATTCTATATGTATGTGTAAGGACAATTCACACATAATACGTAAAGAAGAGATGAGAAATCATCTAATGAGCTATGACTACCTCATGCTTGGAGCAAGCGTCGATAATGTATGAGTTGAATGTAAATAAGAACTTTAAACTAAGCACCGATAGGAAAGTTATGAGTGGTGATGCCTTCTATCGTGAAGGGTGGAGGTTTACGTAATTTCATGATGATGAGACTGTTCACCAAGGTGGGTATGGGTCTCCCTAAATCTCGTAGTCTTTGAACTATGTTGCCAACATAGGGAACTATCTTTGTTCGAACCCATAAAGCTAGCATGTTTTGGTTTCACTTTGGTCAGTGACTCCACCTCTTTTCGGTGTGGGGAAGACATCGGATTTCATGATGCTCACATGATCTATGTCAGTTAAGGTTTGAAGTTCCTCAAAGTATGAAAGATAATGAAATGAACGATACCGAAGGTGTTTGTTCAAGAAAATTAGGTTGTGAAACCAGATTCAAATAATAACATTAGGTCATTCTTGGTCATTGCACTTCCTGATCCTGATGAGATTCTTAAACTTCATCCTACGTATAGCTGTTGTTTACATCAGCCTATGAATGAATGAAATGAATAATGTGAAGGACGAATGAACGAATGAAGCAGAATCTGTATTTGTTAAAAGAAGGCCCTTGGGTTGATTTCCCATATGTTGGGCCCTCACTTGAGAAGTTTTAATGCTACGTCCATGATTCAAAGGTCTCGTGGATATAAAATGTATGATATATGAAACATGAAATGTATGTTATGTGAACCTATATATGTATGATGTGTGACATAATCATAGTATGACCTTTCTATTACGAATTAGGCAAGTCAAGAGACTTGATCTTCTAAGAAAGCATGTTGATTAGGAAAAAACATTCTTGTTCATGCATTACCGTTATGTGTTGCTGCATGTACCCATACATAGTACAATTGTGTACTAATTCCATACAATATTACTATTTTAGGTGCAGGCTATGATGGACGTTTAATGTATCATTGCAATTGTTCGAACTCAGAGATTTCATACGGACTTTGTAGGTCCTCATGCATTCAAGAATGCTTGCCTTTACATTTCTTATTTAGTAGTAGGTTTGATCTAGTGGAATATGTTCCACAGTATTTCTTTCCCATTTTATTCAGACGCTTGTATTTATGTTGTTTTGGCAAGTATTACTTATGACATGAGATTCTATTTCTTTCAAGTTGTACGTTTCTATAACTAGATGGTTAATTTATGAGCAATGAACTTCCTTACAAATACGCGTTTATATGTTTATAATATGAAGTCTATGTATACTTCAGATATAAGCAAAATTTTTTAAATTTTCGCTAAAATTATACGTATGAATGTGATGAATGCAAGAAGAGACCTGTCTGCGACCCCTGAGAGGTCAACGACGCCGGTTACAATTCGGATTCCAGAATCTGGGTCGTGACATTTTAGTCCCCTTTATTGGCATATTATAAGAAGTCATTATAAGCCAATTTTATTTTTCTTTGCCTATTAATTGCTGAAAACTTCATTGGTATCAACACAGACGATGGATATTCATAAGCTGTTACTTTCATAGCTCACTTTGAACATACATTCCTTCTTATTTCTTCCTTGCTTGCTTAGAGACATCTTTAGAATTAAGATCATATGAGCTAACATGAAATCCAGTGTCTTCCCCACACCAAAAAGAGGTGATTCACCGATCAAAATGAATCTAGATCATGTGAGCTAACATGAAATCCAGTGTCTGCCCCACACCGAAAAGGGGTGATTCGCCGGCTAAGGTGAATCAATGTCAAGTGTTTGACCCACACCGAAAGAGGTGGCTTGTGACTATAGTGAAACAAGAACATTATTTTGAACATTAACCAACATATATCATGTGAGCTAGACATGAAATCCATAGTCTTCCCCACACCGAAAAGAGGTGATCTCACTTGCCAAGGTGAGATCGAAACATACCTAGATCTCTTAGGTGGAAACCAAAGGCTAGTTTCCATGTTGGATAGACATTATTCGAAGACTAGGAGACATATGGAGACTACTTATCCACCTCGGTGGAAGCCTAATATCATGAGACTTACACGTGCAAGCACAAGCTCATAACTATTATATCAGTGCTTTGCTCACTTTATTTATCTTCTTATCTTTTAGAGTTGACTCAAACATTATGGAAGCTTGCTTCTATATTGAGGTTTACATACTCTATTTATGACTTGTAATCCCTTTGTTTACATTGATGAAATGTGAATTATCCTTACATAACATCTTTTGTTTTAATGAGACGTGTCTCACACATTCTAACACCATTTTTCGTGAGTATCTTAACATGGTATCTTAGGTTTAAGTGAGGCTTGTCTCACTTCCTTTAACACCTCATTCTCGTCACTTTCTTAACTTATACATATTGAATTATGTTATTACTCACTTTACTTCATTTGGTAGCTTTATATCATCGTGTATGGATGTTGAAAACTTCATTCAATGAGTTACATATGTTCATAGATCATTTCTTTAGGGCATGTTGGGACTTGTCACAATGATTGGCATGCCCTTGGATATGGATTCATTGATTTACCTTAGATTTTCTTATTTTATCATTTCAATACATTCTCTATATATGATTGGCAAAAAATTAGTATTGGCCTAAACAAATTGGATAAGATTTCATAATCATCTATATTGGCATAACACAAATTTACATTCGTTCATGTTTAGTTTGGTATGTATTCACCATTTTCCAATCATTTAATTATTTAAAGATAACATTATAGACAATTTCATTCAACTTATATTGTTAGCCATCTTATTGGCATAAGATAAAAATTCACTCAAATATGATTACATGGAGATCTTTTTAGCCAACCTTATAACATAGTTCAAACATCACAATAATAGCCATTTCGAACAGCCTCATATGAACACTTTAATGAACATATCATTTTCATCAATTCGCATTAAACAGTAGGTATACACATCACGATCATAACATCTCAAGATTATCATTTCGGATACAAGATGATGCAACATCGTTCTTTACATCACGTATGGAGCACACAAAATCATACATGTACAAAATATAGGTTCATTCGACATTTACAAATAAATAACCCTACACATTAAGATCAACCAGCAGCACATACCAACAACATGATTAAGTCTACTCCTATATATTCAGTAGAATCAAAAACGAGGATACTAAGGAAGAAGGACGTTCAACAAGAACCTTGGGAAATAACCCTTGTTTCGAGATTTCATAGATTTAAGACGATTTAAGATACTCTTGGAGAAATAATTCAAAGATACAAACCCATAACTTATTTAGAATTTAATGTACGAAGACCACCTTGCACGAAACCTTTAAGAACACCTTGAATTCTCCAAAGAGAGTCGATGAAACTTTCTGTCTTTTGATTACTCTTTTACCGTCGTGTTTCTATGTGAATGATCGTGATTTTTTAGGTCTTAGGAACTTATATTTAATCATTCATCTTAGGTTTAATAATTTTATTAAATTAATAAATTAATTATACATAAAAGCCCCTCCTAGATTGACTAGAAATAGGAAAACATAACACTTAGTCAAATCTAAAATTTTTCCTAAGGATTTCATTTTGACCATTTAAATTAATTAATTAAATGGATAATTTAATTAATTAAGGGACCTAGTGTAATTAATAAAGTACCCCTAAGTCATTGGAACCATAATAAACCCTTTTGGACCATCTTAGGTTAAGTCTTTTGATGTTTCTTGAACTATGTACTAGGATAGTGTAAAGATTTCATTTTGACCATTCAATCAAAAATTAAGTTTCTAATTAAATTAATTTGGTGACCTAGGCTAATTACTAAAGTATCATCATGTCGTTAGGACCATAACTAACCCTTAGGACCATCATAGGTTAGGTACTAGGTTGTCTCTTTAACTAGTTACTATGTTAGTGTCACCCAATTAATTCTTCGGTTGTCGGGTGTACTAATTAATTTATTTTTGTTTGTCCTATGTTATTTAGTTATTTAGGTCTGTAGGTTAGAGTCTAGAATTAGTTAGAGAGCGAGGCCCCACATGGGTGAACCCTTGTGCACGCCTGCCCCCTAACTACCCTAACCAAATTCGATTAGGGTGTTCCCCTCCTTGGCCGTTTCTCCCCATTTGCTTGAATATGGGTTGCTTGTAATTCCTAACTAATGATTCTTGATGGTTCATTTGCAATGATTACTCATTATACCAAGGATCTTCACTATATCATATGCCAATGCTTACTCAACAAGATCATTTGAAATGGTCATGCGCTATGATACCTAGGCTTGACACTTAGATGCCTCGTACCTAATGTCTGTAATATAAAGTCAAAAAATTTAGCTTAGGGTCTTCATTGCAGGTACAATTTCTAAACAAGCTTGGATTGGAGCATTTGAACATCAAAGTTTATCTTAATACATAGATAAGTAGCTAACACCCTTAAGCCAATATTCTCTAATATGCCCAATATTACTTAATATTGGGCATTGGGATGCCTATGTACCCCAATACCTATTATTAAAACTTAATAGGCTCTTCACTAGACGAGTACATTTTCTGGAATGATACATTCTCCACACTCATGCAACACATAAATCACGCAAATGCTATACAAAAACAGCAACATGAATGCAAGAATGAACTCATATTAAATCATATAGAGAAAGTATAAAACACACAATTCTGGACTTAGAACACCAAAACTGCCTAATGCACTAAGTTTTAGAGTCTCTGTAACGAAATCCGTGTAAGAAAGAGTATATCGACCCTCAAAAACTGAATAAATAAGTAACGGGATCTCATATCAATCTCGACCTCCCATGTTTCTCCCTTAACAAGGTGGTTACTCCATAATACCTTAATGATGGAAAACTCTTTGTTGCTCAACCATTTCACTTGGCGATCTAAAATTTCTACGGAAACCTCTTCGTAAGAAAGGTTCTCACCTGCTCCTAATCCCTTAGATAATATCTTGTTAGCTTTAAGATTAGAAACTATTTGGCTTGTTGGATTTGAACCACGCCCTTCCCATTTAAACTCTAACTCATATGGCAACTGAAACCTTACTACCCTGTTTTGATAGTCTATGGTAGCATAACACTTATGGAGCCAATCCATACCCAATATTATATCAAAATCAAGCATGGCTAATTCTATTAGGTCAGCATAAGTGACCCCACCAAGAATATTGATTGGGAATTCTTTCTATACTCTTTCGGCTCTAATGACATCTCCTATGGGAGTACTAACTAGAAAATGCTCATGCAAGATCTCAGGAAGCAAGTCAAACTCACTAGATACTAAAGGAGTAACAAAAGACAAGGTAGCTCCTGGATATAATAATGCATGAATAGGAAAGTAAAAGACAAGCAAATTACCAGTAACCACATACGAGGACTTCTATTGTTCCTCTCTTTCTTTCAAAGCATAGAACCAATTTTTCTTGGGAGGTTCGGCTGCAGCAGTGGGATTAGGCCGAGGCTGATATCTGCCTTTGTCTGATTCTGCGCATTTGGGAATTCCGTAGCCACTGCCCACTCTTACGCACCCATAGCATCCTTTAAAACCTACCATGCACTCACCTCCATGTGAATGACCACACATATCACACGACTTTCTATCACGATGGGCATTTATTTCATTGCCCTCCTTTACATTAGTGTTCTTAGAAGGAGTATGATTACCTGAGTTCTTGTACCACTTCATGAACTTGGGCCTACCCGTACTCCAAACGAATTATTTCCAATGCTCGAACAAGACTTATACGAGGACCTAGATTTCTTACTCTCTCGGTCTCTCTTTTTCCGACAACTCTCCTAAACTTGCTGTGCATGTACCATCAACATACCAAGGTCCATTTTACCGTGCAACATGGATGCTCGACATTCCTCCTCCAAATCCTCCGACACACCAGTCACTCCTCAACTTTAGCCTCTCTTTTTTCTCTGGGAAAGAACCTCTCTAGGAATGCAGTCTTAAGAACGTCCCAAGTAATGGGAACTTCTCCTGGTGCTCGGCCATCTCGCCACATCCTGTGCCACACCTGAGCTTCATCTTTGAGTTGGTAAGATCTAACTCAGCCTTTTCCTCTTTATCAACACCCATAGCACATAGAATCTTATGATCCTCATCCACAAACTCTTGGGGATCCTCATTGGTCTTCGACCTGTAGTAGACTGAAGGATCATTCTAGTGAAGCCCTCAATCTGCTAGCCATGGTGCTAGTATGTGTGTTCTCCCTCGGAGCACCTTTTCTAGTGTCCTGGGCTGTGATAGCCTGTGCCTGAGTGGTCATGGATTGGGACATCTGCACTAGTGCTTCTCTTACTTCTCCATCCGTCAACGCAGCTGGGTTAACAGGCACTTGCACTACAGCAGCTGGGCTTGAGGAGGAGCTTGGTTGCCTATACCAGCTGCTTCTTTGACTCTTCTGCCTGACTTTGTCCTTGTGTTCATTTTCTACACATATGCACAAGAAGGGAATTACATACTAGAATGACAGAAAATGTGAATGCTCTACGCGGCACGATAAAAAGTAGAAGAAGGGAAGATTCTTAACATCACCTAGTCTCTTTGTCATGATTGTGCCGCGCTTCACAACCATAAGTTAGAAACTACGTAACGTGGTTGTTATGAGCTTTAGTGCCTAGGTAATTTTACCTGATACTGTGATACCAAGCTTGTCACAACCCGGATTCTAGAATCAGAATCATGAGTCTTCGTTGACCTCTTAGAGGTTGCAAACAAGCCTCTTCTTAGTATTCATCACATTCATATTAGTTAAATTTGCGGAAAAATTTAAGTTTTTTAAACATTAATTAAGTGTACATAGGATTCATATAATCTTTCATGAATTCATATACTAAAAGATCAACTAAACAACCATCTACAATGGATTACATAATTCAAAAGGGAGAATTGATATATATCAAAATAAGTTTGCAAAAATGGCCTAAATACAAAAACTTCAAAATGAAAACATCTGAAATAAACGCTAGTGACAACATACTCTAGCTATATCAAGAAACTAGGCTATGAAGATAGAAGTAGCATCCTTGAACTAGAGAGGACCTACCAAATGGTCTGGAGATCGCTGAGTCCAAATCGTTGCAATAAGTCTTCAATCTACTCTCTGACCTGCACCTATAATAAATATAATTGTATAGGCTTGGTAAAAATTTATACGAAGTATGGGTGTATGAACACATACACATAAGTCTATGCATGATCAAGGAAAGCTCTTCCTATACAACATCCCATTTTTGGAAAGTGAATTCACTACACTTACCTAATTCGTTAGTTGTGAATTGTGGTATAAATATGATGTATTTTAATGCATTCAAAGCACAAAACTCATTTTCTATGTGATAACAAGACATTAGACTCATCAACATAATTTTAGAACAATTCGAGCGAAGATTTGAAAATTTGATCCCCTTGAACCCGTAAGCTCTCCCGTTTGTACTTTTAGTTTATTTTTCAGTCTTTTTCTTCTTGTTGTTGTGTAGTTCTATGATTCGTTTGATCCTATGTTTTAGTTAAAAGTGAAATGATTCATTGTAGCCTCATACCCACAATGAATCAAGTAAGTAAACCAAGGACTAATGAAATGATATCACTATCTTTACAACAACTCATTCATTACATTCTGTATTCGTTGGGCAGAAACACTTCATAAGCCAGTCTCTATTTGCTATGCCACTTATTTCATCATTTTCCTATTATGGAAGTTATGAAGCCTTGATTAGCTATTACATTTACTCACCTTTATTAGCATAATATAAGAAGTCATTATATGCCAATTTTATTTGGCTTTGCCCATTATTTGTTGAAAACTTCATTGGTATCAAAAGAGGTGATTCACCGATCAAAATGAATCTAGATCATCCGATCTAACATGAAATCCAGTGTCTTCCCCACAATTAAAAGAGGTGATTCACCGATCAAAATGAATCTAGATCATGTGAGCTAACATTAAATCAAGTGTCTGCCCCACACCAAAAAGGGGTGATTCTCCCGCTAAGGTGAATCCATGTCAAGTGTTTACCCCACATCGGAAGGGGTGGCTCACCGCTATAGTGAACCAAGAACATACTTTTGAGAATTAATTGGCATAGATCATGTGAGCTAAACATTAGATCCAGTGTCTTCCCACGATCGAAAAGAAATGATCTCACTGCCCAAGGTGAGATCGAAACGTTCCTAGCTCTCTTAGGTGGAAACCACAGGCTAGTTCCCAATTGGCTTGACATAGTTCGAAGACTGGGATACATATGAAGACTACTTATACACCTCGGTGGTAGCATCATATCATGAGACTCACACGTGCAAGCACAAGCTCATAGCTAGTATATCGGTGCTTTGCTCACTTTATTTATCTTCTTATCTTTTAGAGTGTACCAAAACAGTATGGAAGCTTGCTTCTAGATATAGGTTTACTTACTCTATTGATGACTTGTGATCCCTTTCTTTACATTGATGAAATGTGAATTATCCTTACGTAACATCTTTGGTGTTAATGAGACTTGTCTCACACATTCTAACACGCTTTTTCATGTGTATCTTAACATGGTATTTTAGGTGTAAGTGAGGCTTGTATAACTTCCTTTAACACCTCATTCTTGTCACTTTCTTAACTTAGACATATTTAATTATGTTACCACTCACATTAATTTCTTACGTTCATTTGGTAGCTTCATATCATCGTGTATGGGTGATGAGAACTTCATTGAATGAGTTATATATGTTCATAGTTCATTTGTTTAAGGCATGTTGGGACTTGTAGCAATGATTGGCATGCCATTTGATATGGATTCATTGAATTACCTTAGATGTGTTTGTTTGAACATTTCAATACATTTGATATATATGATTGACATAAAATTAGTAACTTTATTGGCATAAGCCAAATTTATAGTCGTTCATGTTTAGTTTGGTATGTATTAACCAATAGCCAATCTTTTAATAATTTAAAGATAAAATTATAGCCAATTTCATTCAACTTATTGGACAATGTATTGTTAGCCATTTTATTTTCATAAGCCAAACATTTACTCAAACATGATTTCATGGAGATCTTTTTACCCAACCTTATATCATAGTTCAAACATCACATTAGTAGCCATTTCACACAGTCTCATAAGAACACTATAATGAACATAACATTTTAATAAAGTTGCATCTAACAGTAGGTATACACATCACGACCGTAACATTTCAAGACTAGCATTTTCGGACACAAGATGATGCAACATCATTCTTTATATCACGTAAGGAGCACATAAAATCATACATGTACTAAATATAGGTTCATTCTACATTTACAAATCAAGAACCATACACATTAAGATCAACCATAACTACATACCAATGATGCTCTCAAACTTACTTCTCAAATAAGAAGTCAAGCGGTCGTAACAAGTAATAACCTAACTAATGAGGTTGGGACCGTTCCCACGAGGAAAATAGTTTAGACTTAACTTTAATCTATTATTACTATTATTCAATCAATTATTTCCTTAGAAAGGAAAAAGGATAAAAAGGGGGTTTTCTATTTCTAAATAATTGAAAATAACTAGAGAAAGTAAAGGAGACAACTAACATCTTCAAATGTTGGAGTTTAATCGATTAATAAAAGTAACTAGGGTTTACGTGTTCCACAGAGGTTCATAACTTGATAATTATAACTATAACAATTCTTTCCTAGTATCTTGCATGCAAAGTCATAAGTTATGTATTTCTAAATCCTTGGTCCGGCATGTAGAAAATTTCACTCCACACCTTGGTCCATCTACATGTGTTCCTATACTAACCCTTACCTTTACCTTATATTAAGCATCGTATTCGATATTTGACAAAGTTATTACCTTGTACTAATCAATACTAGCCTATTAGATAGTATACACTAAATCTATGTTGATAATTCTTTTCCTATTATCTACCTGCTTGGTCCGGCAAGTAGCATTAAGGCGAGTTCTAAAGTTCGCCATCCTTAAAAAGACTTCTAAGCGAAAGAATTATCAATACATGCAAGACACTATTCTAGAATTGTTATTTTAGTTAGGTTTTACCTCATTATTCACCTATGGTTCCACAACCCTAGTTAAGGAGTTTAGTTACCCATAGTCATAATCACAATATTAAAATACATAATATAAGAATTCATGCACTTACTTCAAAGAGAAAGAGTAAAATCCAGAAGTTGACTTGATTAATCAACAAAAATCACCGACAATCAATTACTGAAATTAATTGAAGACTAAAGATTCTCCAAAAGTGTACAATAAATCCCTAAGTCTAATCCACAAAAGAATCAAATAACCAAGAGTCTAAACCCAAAAACGAGGTTTTTCGAACTATTTATAAAAAAAATAAAAACCTAATTAAATAAGGACTCTATTTGGTGGAAATCAATCAATACGTGGCTGGGTCGACGGACCTCGCGATGGATCGTCGTGGTCACGACGGGCCGTCATGGACTCCGTCGTCCCATACTTGTGCAATTTCTTCTACTGCTCTCTTCATCACCCTCGACGGCAGGTATGACGGATCGTCACAGTCACAACGGTCCGTCGGGGGTCTCCGTTCCATAACACTTGAACTCTTGAAAATTGGGTACTGGGACTACTTCTCTGATCTTGATGACGAACCAGCAAGACGGATCGTCATGTCTACAACGGTCCGTCACACACTCTGTAACCCCACACTTAGTCAGACTTCCCTATCTTCCTTCAGCAGCTGCACTATGATGGAACCTACGGACCGTCACGGGCACGACAAACCCGTCACAAGCTCCGTAGGTGGTACTGTTCTGTATTTCTTGCTCAAAAACCTCCGCATTCATCTTTTAGACAGATTTCCTGCAAATAAAGAGAAACTTACATAAAAATTAGTACAAAAAGGCTTCTGGACACACTAATCTTAAGCAAAAGGTATTAAAAATACCGTGAAACCACGGTATATCAACACTCTCAACTTAAATTCGTTGTTTGTCCTCAAGCGACGTAATATGACTTAATACAAAATCTTTGTACAATAGTATCAATGTTTTATCTTTCGCAATCATTTGACTATCAATCCCGATCAGTATATCATATTTATGCATGCTATCACTATTAGGCTTGAATTATGTGCAATCAGACCATGACACAGACTCACCATGCATTAACACCTATCCTCTTCAATTTCTCACCGAGGTGCTAATATTTCCGGTATAGCAACTAATGTCCTCACTTCAAAACAATATCCTCATTTTTCACACAACTATTTCAATTTGAGTATAAGGATTACTTTTCAACACTAACTCTCAGAACAGATTCACAACTCATTCATACATATTGCCAAAAGCTTGCCCTTATTTTCACTGCTTTAAGTTCGCTATACAACTTTTAGGATCACGATAGGACTTTCTTAGCTTGTAACATATGCTCAGGGTTAGGTAGAGTATATTTTGGTATACTTTCGTGACTCGTTGCCCTCATTGACATATCGGCTAAACATACCTCTTTTCATCATTTTATTTCTCCCATTTCCCATATTGTTTTACCTTGCTATTTTCCCTTCTTTCTTTATTTTGTAAGTGGCTCTCTTTTTTTCTTGCTTGTATTTCTTGTATATTTCTTTTTTTTTATTTCACTTTTCTTTAAACTTATTCTTGAGTCACTTTACTTTCGTTCTTTCTCTCTCTTTGTTCTTTCAACCCCATTTTTCAGAGCATTCCTCATAATAGCCACCCTCAACTCATGGCTTTGCCATGAGTCAAAGTACACAATACCCAAATATGAATCAGGGCCATAAAAAGGGTCTTTACTACATTAGCCACCCTCAAATTATGCTTTAGGCATAAGCTGAGGTGCACATGTCCCACGAGGGACCAGGGCCAACATATTATTCCCAGAAAGATCAGTTGGGGTGAAAAAGAAAGGTCTAATTTAAGCTCAATTCAGTTGGATCAAAGAATGATTAATTTCATTTGGTTTTCTTTTATTTAGGCTAAAAATGGGCTATATTGAACAAGAGCCTATGATCCTTTCCTAATTGTCTATTACAACTTACTTTTAGCAGGACTAACCAGGCAAGTTCTAGCTTAGTACAAATAGTGGACTATTCAAATCTTCCTCACACTCACTTGACATCTCATTACTCTACCAGATATTAGACACCTAGTTCGAATTTTAGATTTAGGGTCATGCAGTGGTGAAACTCTATGTCATGCTTAGAGCCACACATTTATCAATTACTATGCCTAGTCATGCATCATTTTCATTTTATCAGGATATCATTTTAGCCATCATTCTTCAGAATTAAACTATGTACACAAGAAAAAAAAACATGCCGGTTCAACAGAAAAAATAATCAGTCTCTTGGGGAAAAAGAACATAGGCAAGAAAACCCCAAAAGAGGATAGTGAATTGGGCTACTCAGACTTCACCCTAGCACTCACATTCCATTTACCCCACCACCAACAAAAAGACATGTGATTGTCCCCAATGCATAAAAAAATTGAAATACAAGATGGTAGGTGAAACAAACCTAGGGCGCAAAGCGCTGACGATCAGCAAGATGGTGGGTCCGGTTCCCCAGAACCCACTACCTCCATAATCAAGACACCCTCAGTAGTGTCCTCAGCCTCAATAGAACTATCAGCAATGCCTCCCGCTATATCCACATTTTTGGAGCTAGATTCTCCAAACTCTAACTCTACTGCCCTCATCTGACGCGCCTCCTCATCAGCAAGGGAGGCTCTCCTCACAGCCTCCATCTCACGGCGCTCTTTCTTCCGTGCTCGAGCCTCATCCTCCTCTCGACCCCTACGCCTCTTGGCATGCTCTCGAGGGACAGTGGTGGAACCTTAGAAGTGGCGAATAAGGCTGCCATCACGGTGTCTTCAGCAGGCTCTGAAGAAGGGGCCTCAGACTCAGGCACCGTAGCCTCTAAGATCATATCGATGTCTGCACGAAGAATTTCGACCGCAGCCTGAAGGGTCGACACATCAACCTGAGGGGCTGGCCGGGATAGCACCCGCAACTCAAAAGCATCCAAGCGCTGATGAACCTCAGCGATCTTCCGCTCTGTGTACTGGACTATTCTCCGCTCTAAGCGCTCTTCTGCCTTAGAAATAGACCTCTGCATCCAAGGCTAGATGTGATGCAGAATTGTAGCCATTTGTGCCTCTAATTTCTGGACCCTAGCAAGCAGGACCAGAGCGGGGAAAGGGGCTGAGCGAGAGGAGCTCGGGGCAGTGCTACTACCTAGCATAGACTCGACCGGGGTAGTGTCAGTGGAAGCCGCCTGCGTAGCCGTGCGGGCCTGTGCTACTGTATCAGCCAGACTATCAGCAAGTGGAGGCAACTCAGGACGGGGCCTGCTGCGTGGAGCCAACTAATTGGCCTCATCCCTGATGAGGCCGATATCAACAGTGCCTTGTGGGGTCTTGAGCTGATCAACGTGCCATATAGGCTTACCTGCGGACCAGCGTAGAGAAAATATCATGTACGGGAAAGGGTAAGTAGTTGTGAACTTAAAAGCCCTCTCGTCCATGACCGCCTGTAGAAGCCAAGCAAAGTCCACCTCAAACCCGGTTATCATCGCCGCCATCAGTACTCCACGATCCCATGTGACTGTAATATCAGCGGCTGTAAGGAAAAGGCAGTGGAGGACAATCAGCAATAAAAACTTCGCTGTGAAGGTCAGGTTAGCCTTTTTGATTTCTCCCTTCGGCTCGGTCACCCAGTCAGCACCCTCTCCATCAACAGACAAGTGTAGGGCCATCCACATCTTGGTGGTCTCTCTCAGCGATGGCTCATGCAGGAATTGGCCATCTTTTACAATTTGCCACCGGTAGTCAAACTCGGCGGTGAGAGGGGTCCGGTTGGCATCAACATCCTCTCCGTATACATACCGGCGGATGGAAGGGAGGGAGATATCCACCTGAATGCCACCTACTCGGACCTGCTCTTGTGGGTCCTGTTTGGCGGGGGAAGCCAGCCTATCAATCTGTGATCTATGAGTAGCCACGTAAGATGCGTAGAACACTCGGACCAACTCTTCACTATAACGTCCCAACGAACGCGTTGTCCACTCCAGTCGATGTCTGGTGAAGAGATTGTGGATCGCTGGCATCGTCGGGAGACTTCCCATAAGGACCTGCCGCTCTAATGTAAGTGTCTGTGTCATGACTCCTTTGTCATTCAGAAACTTGGCATCGAAGTAGACTTGATACTGCCCGTCGACACACCACCGGTTTGGCTGGTTGGCAACCAGGGTGAGAGCACAAGTCGGTCAGCCGGGTGTGCATTCAGAACTGTCAGCCTCATCAGACGAGGCAGACTGTGCAGCGGTGGCAGGTGCAGGAAACTCAGCAGATCTAGAGGCTTCCTCCGACCACGAAACTCCTAAGGAGCCATACGATCCTTCTTCATTAGTAGATGACCCAGAAGGTGTGTCGGTCAGTGTGCGCTACTCATCAAACTGGGAGGCAGTGACTACGCCGGACGCCACCTTTTTGGGTGTGGCTCTGGCAGCACGTGCAGCTCGGGATGGGGTGGAAGTGCCTGGGGGCACGTACTCCGGGTCACGCTCATCATCAGAGCCAATGACAAAGCGGGCAGACGAGGCGATACACTTCGATCGCCCGCGTGTATAGAATCGATCTTGTTTTGGTGCCATAATAGATAGTACCTGTAAAGAATAAATATTAGTACTAGAAGGAGCAAACAAGACAAGAAAAACCACACAATATAAATAAAAGAGTTAAGTTGTAATGACATTTCTATAGTAATAGTGAAACACGACTGACCAGGTGACGACTCGTCGTGAGTACGACGTACAGTCATGGGGTCCGTCATGTCTTACTTGAACTGTTTTTATGTGGAGACCCCTGAAGGAAAGTCTCTGACAACCAGAACGGTTGTGCAGGACGGACCGTCGAGGGTATGACTGTCCGTCGTAGGTGTCCGTCAGAGGACAGTTAGAAAAAGTATGGAGACCCTACGAGAGGGGTCTCTGACCGTCATGATGGTATGTGCAGGACGAACCATCGTGGGAATGATGGTCCGTCGCATCTGTCCGTTGGAGGACACTTAGTAAAAGTGAGAGACCCTTAGGAATAGGGTCTGCGACAACCAGAACGGTTGTGCAGGACGGACCGTCGAGGGTACGACGGTCCGTCGCATGTGTCCGTTTGAGGACACTTAGAAAAAGTGAGACACCCTTAGAAATAGGGTCTCTGACACCAGAACGGTTGTGCAGGACAGACCGTCGAGGCTACGAAGGTCCGTCGCATGTGTCCGTTGGAGGACACTTAGAAAAACTGAGAGACCCTTAAGAATAGGGTCTCTGACAACCAGAACGGTTGTGCAGGATAGACCGTCGAGGGTACGACAGTCCGTCGCATGTGTATGTTGGTCGACACTTGGAGAAAATTGGACAGCGGGGTGTTATGGATGTTGGGACGAATCCTATGACGGTCCGTCATGGGTACGACGGTCCGTTATCGGGGTCTCATTCTGTTATTCAGTGACAGAACTGGGGATGCCACAATCATCCCCTATGACCCAAGTGGAATTTTTAGTGTTTAACCTACATGTGTCTAACCCAAATACCTAGTAAACTAGTAATGCTAAAGCACCAATTTCTAGAGTTTTAACAAGGCAATTTTGAGGATTCTCAACCTAGGTCAGCCAAAATTTATACTAAAGAATGAACCCATCAATAAAAAATAGGTTAATACTAATTGATAAACAAAAATGCAATGTAAATGGATAGAAATCATAGACACATACCTGAGAATATGAGAAAAATAAGCGAGGAAGGTACTTGGTGATCAAGAAGACAACCACAGCAGCAGACTCCGACTAGTAAAGAGTTGATTTAAAGGAATTGGGGAATTTGGGGAAATGATCGGTTGAAACAGAGGTAGGAAGTGGGAAGTTTAAGAGGTAGGGAATGGGAGAAAGAGGGAAAGAAACCGTTCAAATGAAGGGGCGGGGGGTTTTATAGGTATAAATTTTTAGAAGTTCCAGCCGGGTCGGGTCGGGTATGCTCATTAATGATGTGACGAGTCCCCGACGACGTTCGGTCGATAGTGTGACGGGCCGTCATTGGTTCCATCGCATGTGCCCTACTTTTGACAATAACATAAGGACGTTCCTGGCACGACAGATTCATGCGATGGTCCATCGCATGCATGACGGTCCGTCAATGTATCCGTCAGTGACTGCTACAGAGTGATTTTCTGCAGAATCTCTTGGTGATGTGCCTACAAATTTAAAATCCATTTGTAGAAAATGCTACCATTACTAGGAATAAAAACTATAAGTATTGGGTTGCCTCCCAACAAGCGCCTGATTTAACGTCGTGGCACGACTGAGGACACTCAATTACTCAGACTTCATCAAGATGGTATGCCTCGATCACTTCATTCTCCGATTCAGCATGCCCGGAATAGATCTTTATGCATTGTCCATTCACCTTGAACTGCACACCCTCCTTAGTTTCCAACTCAACTGCTCCATGAGGGAATAGTTGGGTAAAAAGGTAAGGACCAGTCCATTTAGACTTGAGCTTGCCCGGAAACAAGCGCAACCTAGAATTTAATAGAAGCACCAAATCCCCAACCATAAACTCTCGTTTTTCAATTTTTTGGTCATGGTACTTCTTCTTATTTTCTTTGTAAATGGCTGAGCTTTCATAAGCTTTCAGGGGATTTTCATCGAGTTCATTCAACCCAGTTAAAAGTTGTTCTGCAGCTTCGCTCCAATCCTTTTTCAACTTCTTCATAGCCCACATGGCTTTATTTTCTAACTAATTCGGAAGATGACAAGCTTTCCCACATACAAGTTGGTATGAGGACATACCTATGGCAGTCTTATACGATGTCCGGTAGGCCCAAAGAGCATCATCAAGTCTCCTTGACCAATTCGTTCTACTAGCGTTCACTGTTTTTGACAATATCTGTTTGATCTCCCGATTTGACACTTCAACTTGCCCACTAGTTTGAGGGTGGTAAGGAGTGGCCACATTATGGTGAACCCCATATTTCTCCAATACCCCTTGAACAATCTGTTGCAGAAGTGGGAGCCCCCATCACTATTAATTGCCCTTGGGGTGCCAAAACGAGAGAATATATTCTTTTTTAAGAACGCAGTGACACTCTTCCCTTCATTGTTTGCGAGGGTGATAGCTTCCACACATTTCGATACATAATCAACCGCTACTAGAATGTACTTCATTCCATGAGAACGCACAAAAGGGCCCATAAAGTCAATACCCCAAACATCAAATAACTTAATCACTAGAATGGGGTTTAAAGGGAGCTTTTTCTTTCTTGAAATGCCGCCATCTCGTTGGCATCGATCACATGCTTTAAAAAACTCATAATAATCTTGGTGAAGAGTTGGCCAATAGTAACCACATTGTAATATCTTTTGAGAGGTTCGGATGCTGCTGTGATGTCCACCAACAGGTGAGGAATGACATGCTTCTAACACACTCATCATCTCACATTCTGGCACACAATGCCGAACAAGCCCGTAGGCACAACTCCTATAAGTATGGTTCATCCCAAAAGAACTTCTTCACATCATACATGAATTTTTTTCTTTAATGAAAGGACAAGTCCGATGGAACAATATCACTAGCCAGATAGTTCGCAAAATCTGCGAACCATGGAATCAAGTCTTGTGAAGCAGCCAATACATGATCATCGGGGAAAGTATCATGAATATCAGTCTTATTCCCTAACTCTCTCATAGCTTCATCCTCTAGACAGGTCAAGTGATCAGCAACTTGATTTTCGGTTACTTTTCTATCAATCACTTCAATGTCAAATTCTTGTAGCAGTAATACCCAACGAATCAACCTAGGTTTCACATCCTTCTTTGCCATTCAAATATCTCAATGCTGAATGGTCAGTATGCATTATAACTCTAGTACCTAGCAAATAGGAGCGAAATTTTTCAAAAGCAAATACTAATGCAAGGAGTTCTTGCTCAGTCATTGTGTAGTTCTTCTGAGCTTCATTTAGGGCTTTACTAGCATAGTAATTCGGGTGAAGGATTTTGTTCTTTCTTTGACCCAATACTACACAAAGAGCAACCCCACTAGCATCGCACATCACCTCAAATGGACTGTTCCAATCCGGAGAAATAATGATAGGTGCAGACACCAATTTTTCTTTTAGCTCACTGAATGCTTTAAGGCAGGATTCATCAAAACAAAATTTACAATCTTTCTCAAGCAGTTTGCACAATGGATGTGCAATCTTTGAAAAGTCTTTGATGAATCTCCGGTAAAAACCTGCATGCCCAACAAAGTTTCTCACACCTTTTACAGAGATAGGTGGGGGAAGTCTCTCTATTACCTCGAATTTAGCTCGATCAACCTCTATGCCCTCTTCTGAAATGCGATGACCCAAAACAATACCTTCTTTCACCATGAAATGGCATTTTTCCCAATTTAGTACTAAATTACAGTCTTCACATCTCTTAAGGACCTCAGATAAATTGTTCAAACAGTGCTCGAATGAATCACCAACCACAGAAAAATCATCCATAAAAACTTCTATACTATCTTCTACCATGTTAAAAATATCGACATCATACATCTCTGAAATGTGGCGGGTGCATTGCATAACCCAAACAACATTCTTTTGAACGCAAAGGTCCCATATGGACAAGTAAAAGTGGTTTTCTCTTGATCTTCTGGTGCAATAAAAATCTGATTATACCCCGAATATCCATCAAGAAAACAGTACCACCCTTTTCCGGCAAGTCTATCTAACATCTGATCCATGAAGGGCATAGGAAAGTGATCTTTTTCAGTCCATGAATTTAATTTGCGGTAATCCATACACACCCTCCATCCAGTAACCGGTCTCATTGGAACAAGATCATTTTTTTCATTGGGGACCACAGTCATTCCCCCTTTCTTAGGTACACACTGAACAAGGCATACCCAACTACTATCGGTGATCGGATAGATTACTCTGGCATCCAACCACATAATGATTTCCTTCTTCACGACCTCCTGCATAGGTGGATATAAGTGTCTCTTGTGCTCAATACTTGGCTTATGATCAGGAATGAGTTGGATTTTATAAGAGAAAATACCCAAAGGGATCCCAATAATGTCCGCCATTGTCCACCCCATAGCCTTTTAAAAACTTTTTAGCACTTTCACCAAACTCTCAACTTGTTGTTCATTCAGGTCTCATGCAATGATTATCGGCAAAGTGTCACCATTTCCTAAGAATTTATACCTGATTTGAGGTGGGAGAGCTTTTAGTTCTAACTTTGGATCCTCCTCTATAGATTATTTCGCGGGTGGGGACTCACGATTCTTCATATCTAACTCATATTTCTTCGGTTTAAACCGAACAGCACCACGATCAAGAGCCGCGACTAATGACTCATACTCTTCAATGTAATCGCTATCAAAATTCATTATCACTGCCGCTAATGCTTCTACACCTAGATGTTCTTCTATTGGTGTCTTAGATGTGTCACCAATGTTGTAGGATATAGCATATACCTATTGGAGCTCACCACTCTGTCTCATGGACCTACAAATATTAAACGTCACTTGTTCATTGTTCAATCGAAATTCCATCTGCCCCTTTTCCATATCTACTAAGGCTCTTCCCATAGAAAGGAATGCCCTCCCAAGAATAATGGGCACTTCAAAATTGACTTCACAATCAAGAATAATAGAATCTGCCAGAAACATGAACGAATCCACTTTTACTAGCACATCGCGGAGTATCCCTATAGGATTTTTTACTGTTCGATCGGCCATCAGTAGCCGCATTCCAGTGGGATTTGTATTACCAAACCCAACTTCTTGTAAATCGAGAGGGGCATGAGATTTATGCTTGCCCCCAGATCATATAATGCATTCGCAGAATGTAATAGCGCGATTGTACAAGGAATAGTGAACGCACCCGGATCTTCTTTCTTTTGTACCAGGGATCTTATAGCAATAGCACTACAATGCTGCATTCTATCATCATCCTCAAAAGTGACCGATCTTTTCTTTGTAACCAGAGCTTTCATAAACTTTGTGTAACCGGGCATTTGTTCTAAAGCTTCTACCAAAGGGACATTGATAGAAAGTTGCTTCAACATTTTTATAAAACGCCGATATTTACCATCCTTTGTATTTTTCACTAATCTTTGAGGAAATGGGGGTGGTTGCCTAGGCATGGGAGTTACCTTTTTAGGCACTTCAGCATCTTTTACAGTGTTATCCTCTACTTTACCATTAACATCTACCACTTTATCAGTATCTTTTGTCACCTGTTTCTCATTAGACGGCATAGGTCGGTCAATAGTTTGCTTACCACCGCGAGTAGTGATTGCCATACAATGTCCATCATTTTTCGGATTTTGGATAGTGTTGATAGTAAGAGTGCCCGGTTGCCGTGTGTTCACAGTCGCAGATAATATGGCCAATTGTAACTCAAGTTGCTTAATTTATATTGCATGTGTATCGACTTTTTGCCCAATACCTGCTAAATCATTCCTCAACTCTTTATTGTGCTCATCACTAGCATCTAACCTCCTCATCATTTTATGCAACATATCCTAAATTCGTGCCATACTACCTCCACCATCCCTAGGAGTAACTTCACGATTTTGAAGAGGAACATAGGGCCCATTCCTATCATTTCTATTACCATAGTTACCCCTATTGAAGTTGCTGTCGAGGTTCTAGTTTCCATCTAGGGCATAATGACCCCCACGGTTATAGTTACCATAGTTTCGACCTTGGTTCCCTTGACCTTGGCACCAATTCTTCTTATTAGAGCCTTGGTCACTCGGTCGGAAACCCCCCGTCTGCTCCTTTACAGCATAGGAATCCACCTCATAATAGCACTCATCATTTGGTGGCGGTGGTTTCGACAAGTAGTTGACTGCATTTATATTTTCTGCACCCCCAGTGACATCTTTTAGTACCAACCCAAGCTCATTTCTCATCTGAGCCATTTCTTCACGAATCTCATCTGTGGCTGGGTTGTGAGTGGACTGCACAGCGACGGTATTTCTCCCGGTAT
Source organism: Solanum pennellii (assembly GCF_001406875.1). Lineage (NCBI taxonomy): Eukaryota > Viridiplantae > Streptophyta > Magnoliopsida > Solanales > Solanaceae > Solanum > Solanum pennellii. The sequence continues at coordinate 35,622,694 of NC_028639.1, read as the reverse complement.
CTGACTTCCTAGTACTCCAAGCTTTGTTGTTCTGGGAGATTTTCTCTAACTTTTCAGCAATCTCAGCATAAGGACACTCCCCATAAGATCCACCTGCTATAGTGTCCAACACCTCTTTATTATTATCATCTTGTGCCCGATAGAAGTATTCCTTCAGTGACTCATCATCTATATGGTGATTGGGGACGCTTCTAAAAAACGAGGTGAATCTATCCCAAGAACTACTAACTGACTCTCCTGGTAGTGCCACAAAGTTGTTCACACTGTCTTTGTGGTTTAGTTTCTTGGAGATCGGGTAGTACCATGCTAAGAAAACGTCCCTTAGTTGGTTCAAACTGAAAATTGAGTTGTAAGGGAGCTCAGTGAACCATATAGCAGCCTCTCCCGTCAGTGAGAGAGGAAACACTCTTAGCCCTATTACATCCAAGTCCAAGTCAGGCCTCCCTACACAACTTTTACACACTGCCCTTACCTTAGCTATATGGGCATGTGGATCCTCATAAGGTAGCCCTGAAAAAAAACCTCTGGCAGTGAGCATTTGCATCAGGCTACTAGTTACCACAAAGGTGTAGCCTGGTGGTAGAGGGGGCAAGACAAGTGGCCCATCGGAGTCTGCTATATTGTCCCCTCTGTTGGTGTTCACCCGGAGCATTGGGTAACAACTGACCATGAACATCAACCGGAGCTGGGATGTTATGGTTTGGATCATCATCATTAATTCCCAAGTTTTGATTCATGTTGCGTAGTGTACACTCTAATTCGTGATCGTAGGGAAACAAGGGTTCTCTTCCTCTCCGTGTATTTGGCATACAAGGAAGATGGTTCTGCAAGAATCAAAAACAATAAACAAAGTAAAATTAAGAAAATATCAACTAAACTATAGTAATAAGTTTAAGTTAATCTAAAAGCTACTTTCCCCGGCAACGGCGTCAAAATTTGATATGCTCAAACTTACTTCTTAAAAAAGAGGTAAAGCGGTCGTATCAAGTAAATAACCCAACTAATGAGGTTGGGATCGTTCCCACGACGAAAATAGTTTAGACTTAACTTTAATCTATTAATACTATTGTTCAATCAATTTTTTCCTTAGAAAGCAAAAATGATAAAAGGGGGTTTTCTATTTTTAAATAATTCAAAATAACTAGCGAATGTAAAGGAGACAACTAACAGCTTCAAATATTGGAGTTTAATCGATTAATAAAAGTAACTAGGGTTTACGTGTTCCCCACAGGTTCATAACTTGATAATTATAACTATAACAATTCTTTCCTAGTATCTTGCATGCAAAGTGTCTATACTAACCCTTACCTTTACCTCATATTAAGCATCGTATTCGATATTTGACTATGTTATTACCTCGTACCAATCATTACTAGCCTATCAGATAATATACACTAAATCTATGTTGATAATTCTTTTCCTATTATCTACCTCCTTGGTCCGGAAAGTAGCAATAAGGCGAGTTCTAATGTTGGCCATCCGTTAAAAAGACTTCTAAGAGAAAGAATTATCAATACATGCAAGACATTATTCTAGAATTGTTATTTTAGTTAGGTTTTACCTCATTATTCACCTATGGTTCCCACAACCCTAGTTATGGAGTTTAGTTACCCATAGTCATAATCACAATATTCAAATACATGATATAAGAATTAATGCACTTACTTCAATGAGAAAGAGTAAAATCCAGAAAGTCACTTGATTAATCAACAAAAATCACCGACAATCAATTACTGGAATTAATTGAAGACTAAAGATTCTCCAAAAGTGTACAATAAATCCCTAAGTCTAATCCACAAAAGAAGCTCAAATATCCAAGAGTCTAACCCAAAAAACGAGGTGTTTCGAACTACTTAAAAAAAATAAAAACCTAATTAAATAAGGACTCTATTTGCTGGAAATCTGTCAAAACTCGGCTAGGTTGACGGACCTCGCGACGGATCGTCGTGGTCGCGACGGGCCGTCATGGACTCCGTCGTCCATACTTGTGCAATATCTTTTGCTGCTTTCTTCATCACCCTCGACGGCAGGTATGACGGTTCGTCACAGGCACAACGGTTCGCCGGGGGTCTCCGTTCGATAACACTTGAACTCTTGAAAATTGGGTACTGGGACTACATCTCTGATCTTCATGACGAACCAGCAGGACGGACCGTCATGGCTACAACGGTCCGTCACACACTCTGTAACCCCACACTTAGTCAGACTTCCCCATCTTCCTTCAGCAGCTGCACTACAATGCCACCTACGGATCTTCACGGGCATGACGAACCGTCACAAGCTCCGTAGGTGGTACTTTTCTGTATTTCTTGCTCAAAGACCTCCACATTCATCTTTTAGACAGATTTCCTTCAAATAAAGGGAAACTTACATAAAAATTAGTACAAAAGGGCTTCTTGACACACGAAACTTAAGGAAAAGGTTATTAAAAATACCGTGAAACCACGGTATATCAACCAACAACATGATCAAGACTACATCTATATATTCATTAGAATCGAAAACGAGGATACTAGGGAAGAAGGACATTCAACAAGAACCTTGAGAAACAACCCTAGTTTCGAGATTTCATAGATTCAAGACGATGAAAAATACTCTTGGAGGAAAAATTCCAGGAGAGAAACCCATACCTTATGTAGAATTTAATCTACGAAAACCATCTTACACAAATCCTTGAACAACACCTTGAATTCACCTAAGAGAGTCGATGAAACTTTATGCCTTTTGCTTACGCTTTTAACGTTGTGTTTCTAAGTGAATGATCATGAGTTTTTAGGTATTACGAACTGATCTTGTATCATTCAACTTAGGTTTAATAATTTAATTAAATAAATAAATTAATTAATTACTAAAAAGCCCCTCATAGATTGACTAGAAATAGGAAAACATAGCACTTAGTCAAATCTAAAATTTTTCCTAAGGATTTCGTTTTGACCATTTAAATTAATTAATTAAATGGCTAATTTTTTATTAATTAAGGTACCTAGGGTAATTACTAAAGTACCCCTAATTTATTTGAACCATAATCAACCCTTTTGGATTATATTAGGTTAAGTATTAGGATGTTTCTTGAACTAGTTACTAGGTTTATGTAAGGATTTTGTTTTGACAATTTAAATAAATTAATTAACTTGCTAATTTAATTAATTTGTTGACCTAGGGTAATTAGTAAAGTACCCTCAAATTGTTAGGACCATAACTAACCCTTTGGACCATCCTAGGTTAGGCACTAGGTTGTCTCTTTAAGTAGTTACTAGGTTAGTGTCAACCAAGTAAGTCTTAGGTTGTTTGGTGTGTTAATTATTAAGGTAGAGATCTAGTCCCCACATGGGTGAACCCTTGTGCACGCCTTCCCCCTAACTATCCTAACCAAATTAGATTAGGGTGGTCCTCTCCTTGGCCGTTTTTCCCCATGTGCTTGCACATTGGTTGCTTGTACTATCCTAAATAACAATTATTGATTGTTCATTTGGAATGATTACTTATTGTCCCAAGGATCCTCATTATATCCTTGGGCACTGCTTACTGTACATGATCATTTTAAATGGTCATGTTCTATGATACTAGGCTTGACATTTGGATGCCTCGTACCTAATGTATGTCATATAAAGTCAAAAAATTTAGCTTAGGGTCTTCATTTCAGGTATAATTTCTAAACAAGCTTGGATTGGTGCATTTGAACATAAAAGTATATCTTAACACATAGAAAATTGGCACCCTTTAAGCCAATATTCTCTAATATGCCCAATATTTTCAAAATATTGGGCATTGGGATGCCCATGTACCCCCAATACCTATTCTTAAAACTTAATAGGTTCTTCACTAGACGAGTACGATTTCTGGAATGGCACAACATTCACGTTCATGTTAAAGTTTATGTTGACGTTCAAATTAACGTTAATGTTTTCATTCTTGTTCATATTGACTTTCACGTTCACGATGATGTTCATATTTATGTCACGTTTATGCTGACGTTTATGTTGATATTGAAGTTGATGTTTATATTGACGTTCTCTCAAATTTTTACGTGTATGCAGACATTCATGTTTTCATTAACATTGACGTTTATATAAACATTGACATTGATATCGACGTTCACACTCGCATTGATGTTTATGTCGATGTTGAAGTAAACATTCATGTTGACGTTTACATTGACGTTCCATTTGACGTACATATATACGTTCATGTTCACGTTCACATTCATATTGACGTTGACATTCACGTTCACATTGACATTCACATTAAATGTTCACATTGACGTTTAAATTGACATTCATATTAACGTTCACATTTATGTTCACATTCACCTTCATGGTTACGTTTACGGTGACGTTTATGTTCAGGCTGGCATTTATGTTCACGTTGATGCTAACGATGACATGAACATTCATGTTCATTTTGACATTGACGTTGATGTTGATGTTTACGTTCACATTGACGTTCATGATAACGTTCATCTTGACATTCACGTGAACATTCACATTAACATTGATGTTTACATTGACGTTCACGTTGACATTCATGTTCATGTTCAAGTAGACGTGCACGTTCATGTTCAAATTGACATTTACATTAACGTTCACGTTTATGTTGACATTTGTTCTGACATTTACGTTTATTTTGATGCTGACATTGACATTAACATTCACTTTAACGTCCACATTGATATTGACATTGAAGTTGACATTGACATTGACGTTGATGAGACGTTGACGTTGACTTTCACGTTGACATTAAAGTTGACATTCACGTTTACATTCACGTTGACATTCACGTTAACATTGACGTTGATGTTGATGTTGACTTTGATGTTTACGTTGACATTGACATTGACTTTCACATTGACCTTTACGTTGACGTTCACGTTCACATTTACGTTGATATTTACGTACACATTCACGTTAACGTTTATGTTGACATTAAGGTTCACGCTAACTTTCAGGTTGACGTTCACACTTATGTTCTTGGTAACATTCATATATACCTTCATATTTACGTTGACTTTAACTTTAAGGTTAACATTAAGGTTCATGTTGTCGTTCACATTGTCGTTAATGCTGACGTTGACGCTGACGTTCATACTAACATTTACGTTGACATTTACGTATACATTGAAGTTCACATTTACGTTGACATTGACATTCATATTAACATTGACAATGACATTGAAATAGACGTTTAAGTTCACATTAATGTTCACATTGACGTTTAAGTTCACGTTCACATTGTTGTTGATGTTCACGTTGATGTTTATTCTTACATTTATGTTTACATTCACGTCTATGTTTATGTTGGCGATCATGTTCACGTTTACCATAACGTTTATTTGCAGGGACGCTGATGTTAACGTTTACGTTCATGCTGATATTGACGTTTATGTTGATGTTGACTTTTACATTATTGTTCACGTTCAAATTCACACTGAATTTCACGTTCACATTCAGTTTGACGATGACGTTGACATTCAAGTTGATGTTTACTATGACGTTGACATTGATGTTAATGTTGGTATTGACATTGACTTTGATGTTGATGTTGACATTGACATTGATGTTCATGTTGAACTTTTTTTTGACGTTGACATTGACATTCACATTCACATTTATGTTGAAGTTGATGTTCACGTTCACGTTAATGTATATATTGACGTTGAAGTTAACATTGACGTTCACGCTGACTTTTAGGTTAACTTTCACGTTTAGGTTCTCACTGATATTCTAAATACATTCACGTTTACGTTGATGTTAATGTTACCGTTAAAATCACATTCATGTTGACGTTCACATTGATGTTAATATTGACATTCACGTTCACGTCGACGTTCACGTTCATGTTGACGTTTACGTTCACGCTTATGTTTACATGATGTTAACGCTGATGTTTACATTGACGTTGTTGCTAACATTTAAATGAACGTTAACATTCACATTTACGTCGACGTTGACGTTGACCTTCATATTTACATTGACATTGACATTGACATTCATACTGACGGGACGTTTATATTGATGTTGAACTTAACGTTCATATTGACGTTGACATTGACGTACATATTTACGTTCATGTCCACATTGACGTATACATTTACCTTAACATTCACATAACGTTCACATTCACATCGATGTTTAAATTGAGATTTATGTTGACATTGATGTTGACGTTCAAGTTCACATTGACGTTGATGTTCATGGTGACGTTTACACTCACGTTGACATTTACGTTTACATTGATGGTAACATTAACATGAATGTTCAATTTGACATTCACATTGATGTTGACATTGATATTGACATTGACATTGACGTAGATGTTGACGTTCACATTAAAATTGACATTAACATTCATATTGACATTCACGTGGACGTTCACGTTCACATTGATGTTTACATTGACGTTCACTTTTACATTCATGTTGAAGTTCATCTAGACCTTCACGTTTATGTTCACATTGACAATTACATTGACGTTCAAGTTTTAAGTCGACGTTCACATTCACATTGACATCTGTTCTAACATTTACGGGTACGTTAATGTTGATATTGACATTAACATTCACTTTGACATCGACATTGATGTTGACTTTGACATTGACGTGACGTTGATGTCGACTTTCACATTGAATTTCATGTTGACTTTAACATTTACATTCACGTTGACATTGATGTTGATGTTAACATTGAAGTTGACGTTGACTTTGACGGTGACTTTGATGTTGATGTTGACATTGACATTGATGCTGATGTTGACTTTATTATTCATGTTCATGTTCTTGTTGATGTTTATGTTTGCGTTCACGTTGATGTTGATGTTTACGTTAACATTTACTTTGATGATCAAGTTGACATTGACGTTGACGTTGATGTACACGTTGTCATTCACGTTTACATTTATGTTGACATTGACGTTCATGTTAACATTGACGTTCACATTCACACTACACCATTTTAGGCCTATGACCACACTTATTCTGGACTACACTTGTAAAGTGATGCCTAAAGTAGTTTTGGGAACGCTTTTAAAGCGTAGCATAAAATTTTTAACTTTTAGCTACAATAATTTTGGCAACACTTCAAAAGTCTACTCTTTAATAATATAAGATACACTTTATAAGTGTTGTTAAAATATGACATAATTGGCAACACCTATTTACATATATGACCACACTTCTAAAATGTCCTATTTTTATAATTTAACAAACAATACTTTATAAGTGTTGCCTTAAAATTTTTCACTAATATATTATATTTCCTCCAATATTTTTAACACTCCCTCCAATTTTTATTGGCCAAAAATATAAACATTAATTAATAATAAAACAAAAAGACTTTCTATTTCCTTCTCCCTTTCGGTTTCCTTTTTCTGAAGAACTCACGCTTTCCCTTTCCTTTCTCTGATATTGTGCTGAAGATGGAGCTATTTCCTTCAAGTCACGCTTTCCCTTTCCTTCCTCGAGGTGAAGAACTCACAATTTCTTTTATCCAAGCTGAAGATTGAACTGAAGATCGAGCTAAAGATCGAGCTGCAAAACACATCGAGCTGACCGAGCTTTCTCTTCTCCGAGCTGAAGATTTCATCAAGTTTCATCATATTGAATAATTTTTTACATTTTTTGTTTAGAAGGAATTGATTGGGGTTGTTAGCAAGATGAACTGAAGTTAAGTCTCTCCGTCACACTTTTCTCTCAGATTTCTCGTTGCAGGACTTGATTTTAGATAGATTTAGGGTTTACCTGGTAAGAATTCTATCTTTGAAAGTCTAAATTCTAGCTTTAGGTTTTTGATGTTCTTGTGTTTTTGTACAATTTTTGGGAGTCTAGCCCGTAATTTAGCTTTACTAGTTGATTTCTGGGTGCCCTGAGCCTTAATACCTTATATCGTGATGTTGAACTACTGAAAAGCAGAAAACTGAATGAACTGTTATATTTAGTTGTTCGTTCGATAAAAGTAAAGAATTGTGAAGATTGAGTATAATTAAATGATGGGCATTAAACAGAACAAGTGTTGTTGTAATAGGTTATCATGATATTTTGAATTTGATATGGAACCGTTACTATAATGTTTTTATTGAACATTACTCATCCAGTTTCTATTTATATGACATAGTTTCAATCATTTTTTTTAAACATGCGTGTTAAATTTGGTTTGACATTTATGTAGCTATAAAACTTTTGAAACATGTAGATTCTCCTGAGTAGCTAAGCTGAAACACAGAAGAATTGAGTTGAAGATTCTCCTCTCCAGATTTTGATTTGCTCGACGAAATGAAGAGTTGATGCTGAAGAACTGGGGATCGAAGAAATAAAAATCGAAGAGCTGAAGGACGGAAGCTGAAGAACTGATTTCATCAAGTAAGTAAAAATTTAGACTTCCTTTAGACACTCAAATAGAGGTGTCAAGTAGTATTGTGAGAAATGTGTGTTAAGGTGCCCTTGTTTAATTGCCACTGTATGCCCTTGTTGTTGACCCTGCTGCTGTTTAGATTGCTGTTGCTGAGTTTTATTGTTAGTTGGTGCTCTATTGTAAGGGTTAAGGTCTGACTGTACCCCCTCATGAAAAACATTAGGCAAATTCCCTCCTCTTTTTGCCCCTTTCTGCAGAAGTGAGGCTGTATTAACAACCCCAATCCATCCCTCCTTCAACTTCAACAATCTTAGTAGCAGTTTTAGACAAATTATTTGAGTAAGGTTTCATAGCTATGATACCTGATATTTTGCTATTGACATCCCCTCCTTGTTGCATTTTTTGTTTTCCTTTATCATTTTCATGCTCATACCTGTTACATTAAGCATTTTGGTAACTCAATTTTATACTTCACCCTTATCAAATTAGTCTCAATTTTACAATAAGCTTGGTTTGTCTAGTGCATTTTCAAGTATAGATAGTAACTTTAGCAAAATCAGCCGTTTTGGCCATAAGTATAGATAGTAACTCTATTTGCTGGAAATGTGTCAAAACGCGGCTGGGTCGGCGGACCTCGCGACGGGACGTCGTGGTCACGACGAGTCGTTGTGGACCTCGCGACGGGCCGCCGTGGACCTCGCGACGGGCCGTCGTAGTGATGAGAGGTCGTCGTGGTCATGACGGGCCGTGGTCATGACGGGCTGTCGTGGTCATGACGGTCCGTCGTAGTCATCCGTCGTGGTCATGACGGGCCGTCGTGGACTCCGTCGTCCCATACTTGCAAGTTTCTTCTGCTACTTCTCTGATCTTCATGACGAACATGCAGGACGGACCGTCATGGCTACGACGGTCCGTCACGCTTTCCGTTACAGCTGAAATTTCAAATTGATTAATTGTTAAATTTCTTAATTTTGTGTTCTTTCTTGATGGAACAGATTTGTTTACTAGAGGAATTGATATTCAAGCAGTTAACGTTGTTATCAATTCTGATTTTCCTAAGAACTCAGAAACGTATTTGCACAGGGTATGTATAACAGATCTTTGATCTTGCTTATTGACTTATATATTGTTTTTGCTATTTCATCATTGGTAATTTATTGTTAGTGGCTTTGGTTTGAATTGAGCTAAGGTTTTGTTTCTCTTGACCACTATTCATCTTGCTTGTTTGGTATGGTTGAAGTGTAGTTTTGCTATGTCAGATTTAGTTTCCTTGTTTGATCGTGTGGAACATATTAACTACACAAGGAAACTAATCTAATTTTCTTTAATTTTTGCTGCTGCTGTAATCTACAATCTGGACTTGTCTCTCTTTAGTTGTTGTTAATGTATTTGGTTTAAATTGAGCTAAGGTCTTGCTTCTTTTGTTTCACTGTTTTTTTGGCATTTGTATAGAACATTGGCATGGTATGGAATCTGCAATCTGCAGATTTGTTGTTAATGTTTTCTGTAACTGCTGCTTCTATATATAAATATTTCTGTCAGTAAAGTCTATTTTCTTTCTTATTATATAGAATATCCATGTTATAACCATAACTTTTGACATCCTAGTAGAAGGCATGCTTCCATAACTACAAACAAATAAACAAATAATTATTAGGAGAATCTAATTGTTTGTGTCTCCTCATTAATTCCTTTTTTCTTTAGTGTTCGTGTTAGTTTGCGTGCATCATGGTTATTGTATAACACCAAATATTTTATATTGTTTCTTATGAAGTTTGAACCCTAATGCAATTATTCATTGTTGTTGAACTCATTTGGAATTCTAGACACCTAAGGGAAGATCATCTACTTTGAACATCAAAAGACAAGTAGGCATCTACTTTGAACATCAAAAGATGCAATCTAATTTTCTGTAACTGCTGGATTTCTTGCCTCTCTATATTGTTGCAATCTGAACTTCTTACCTCTTCTATATAACTGCCAATATCTTATTTGTGTAGGGAAATGGAGGTGATCAAATTTGAAGTGGATGATGAAGAGTTTTTGAACTATTGTAAAAGTTTAAATACATATTTGATTTATTGTGTACACATTTAGAATATTGATGTATAAGTATGGGTATGTACACAACACATACTATCTTTTGGTTGTACATGAAATATTTCTCGAAGTTTATTTGAAATATATAGCTTCAATTTAATGATTAATTAGTTCATTTTGTGTTTTAGGTCACTTGTATGTATGTAAATATATTATATATATTTGTGCTACATGTAGGCTTATAAATGTTGAAGTTACACTTTGTAAGTGTTGCTCTAGGTAGATAAAAAGTTACACTTTGAAAGTGTTGCAATAGATGACCAATAAAAGGCCACACTTGTTAAGTGTGACCAATAAATTTGAAAAGGCAACGCTTTTAAGTGTAGTCTAACAAAAAATAGGTGTTGCTAATGCACATCTTCAAAGCGTGCCCTTATACCTATTTGGCTACGCTTTATATGTGTAGCCAAAGATGGCAACATTTAAAAAGTGTTGCCTAATGTCAAAGGTTACGCTTCTTTTGGGCAGCCCCTAAAAAGTGTTGCTGAATGTCCAAAAGTGTAGCCTTTTATCAAAGGCCACACTTTTTGCTAGTTTAGGCTACACTTACGTAGTGTTGCTGTAGGCCGAAAATGGTGTAGTGTCATGTTCACATTCAGGTTAACGTTCATGTTGGCGTTGATGATCATGTTGACGTTCACCCTAAATTTTGGGTTTACATTCACGTTTATGTTCACATTGACATCCAAATTTACATTGATGTTAAAGTTAATGTTCAGCTTTACATTAAAGTTCACTTTTATGTTCACATTGCTGTGAATGTTGACATTCACGTTGACATTAACATCCATGCTGACGTTTATGTTGATGTTTATGTTCACGTTGATGTGTTCGTCCAGATTCACGTTTACATTAATGTTCATGGTCATATTAACGTTGTCATTGACGTTGACATTCACACTGACATTAATGTTAACATTCACGTTAACATTCACATTTATAATAACATTCACATTCATGTTGATGTTCACATTGACATTCCTATTTACATTGACGTTGATTATAACGTTAATGTTTACCAACACGTTGACATTTACTTTTACATTGACGTTCATGTTAACATTCACATTTGTGTTGACAATCACGTTGACTTTGAAGTTGATGTTGAGGTTGACGTATACATTGACATCACATAAACGTTGACGTTCACATTCAAATAGACGTTGACGCAAACGTTTATATTCACATTGATGTAACGTTTATATTGACGTTCACGTTGAAGTTCACGTTGACATTCACATTGACATTGACGTTAATGTTCACATTCATGTTGACGTCGACGTTAACATTTATGTTGACGTTCATATTTATGTAGATGTTTTTATTTACATTCACATTGACGTTGACATTCAAACTAAATTTTACACTTACGTTGATGTTGATGTTGATGTAACAACCCTAAAAATTGATATGCTAAGTAATGCTTAATGTGTCTAGAATGCCTACGATTAGACCGGGTAAACACGGATTGATGCGCAAGGAACCATACATTCGAACCCTTGCGAAATCCAAGCCAACTAACTTGGGGAGTTAGTTGATCTAGGAAAGGTTGGGTCCAGATATGTAGGTCTCCCGAATATGAAGATTTACTCGGATGAGTCTTTACCAGACTTAGAAAGGGGGGGTCTAGGGGCAAAATTGTATTTTTAAGGATAAGGGTAGTATCATAAATATCCTAAATATGTAATTAGTTATTAAATTAATAAGGTGGAGGGGTATTTTTGGTAGAGAGGGCAAAAATTGCCCTTTTAGCAAAATCTTGCTCCACCCGGGTACAAACCTAGGTGGAAGCAATGATTTAATTTGTTTTATTTAAATTGGTAAATTTATTTAATTAATTAATAATCAATATCTGATTTAAGAAAAAGGAAAAATCAGATTTTAACTATTAATTATTATTAATTAATTAAAATATTTTAATTGACTAAGTGTTCCCTAAGAGTCCTAGTTGACTAAGTCTAAACTACTTCACCTCTTTCAACTCTCTTTCACGTATAACTCTCTCTCTCACATCAATATCTCTGTCTTTCTTTTAATGTCCTCTGTGCCTAACCAAAACACCCGAACTAAAAAACAGCCAAAAGTTCTTCACACTTGAAGAACTTTCACATTAAAAACATAAACAAAACGTTAACCAAAAACGTAAGGCAAAAGGAAGGGTTTTCCGTTGAGTTTTGTGTTTAGGTTTCGAGACTTGGATATGGGTTTGGAGAAGGTCATTGGGCAGTAGGTTCAAGGGTTGAACGACGTGAAATAAGGTATGGGTTTTCTTACTCTTGGTCCCTTTCCCAAGAGACCCTTATGTCTCAGATGAATCTACTCTGAAAATTAGGGTTGTTCACCATTACATGTTCCTTGTCACTAGCTCCCAATGATCTTAGGTTTGTATGTCTGCTGGTAGATTAGGTGTGTAATGTGATGTTTGTGATGAATATGTTCATAAAACTGTTCTCGGAATTGTATGACTGATAATTTATGTCTTTCGGAATTATGTGAAACATTATGTGTGTGCAATATTTAAGCTGTGACATATACTGTTGGTTTGAAGTTGGAAAATGACATGTTTTATGGTTGTATATGACGTGCACAAACTTGTATAAATCATGTTCATATGAGGTGTAATATGGTTGATTGGAGTGGAAAAACATAAGCTAAATGTAACTATTAAAGTACACCTAAAAACATACTAAATGATCCATGAATTACCCTAAGAATTAATGTATAAATGTTGATAAAAAGGAGTTGAGAGACATGACCAAATTTCAAGCATTTTATAAGGTTGGTTCATCCAAAAAAGGATGAAAAAATCTGAAATTTTAAATGAGTATGAAATAGGTGAGGTTTCTAGGGATTGAACCCGAGACCTCACCCAAAAATGTTTAAATAAATAAATGAGGAAATGGGGTTAAGAGGAATCGAATTTGGGTGACCTTGACTAAAAATGATAATATTTCACTAAGGCATATTTTAATTAATTAACATAAAAACGAGTGAGGCACACGGGATTCGAACCCGAGTTCCCTTAGTCGACTCTCCCAAGCCTAACAACATAAATAAAGAAATGAGAGGGGTGGGAGTCGAACCCACAACCTCTCGGTTAAACAAGAGAGTAAAGAGAAAAATAATGGAGAAAACAAATGTGGAGAGTGATGATTGAACCCCAACCTCTTGAATGGAATGTGAAGAGTGGGGATTGAACCAACAACCTCTTGGATAGGTGAGAAAGTTAAGAGATAAATTAAAAGAAAAATAATGAGCTTGTGGGGGATTGAACCCACAACCTCCTTGACTTAAACGAAAAAGGAGAGGAGAAAAATAAAGGAAATATTACGGGGTTGATGGGGATCTAACTAGGGTCTCCTAAATCTGAAAAATGTAATTATCAAGTTTAAAATAGGATTAAGTGTTGTCAAAGAGATTCGAAATTGAGGTCATTTGCCCAGTTCCGTATTGACTCATACGTAAGTAAATATTTAATGAATGCTACCTCTAATGATCTAAATAGATATCTTGGCATATCTACAAGATGCATAAGTCTTGTACCACATAATCTTGGGTTAACATGAATCACTTAAACAAACTATGAATGAACTCTCATGGATTGTATGTGTGGACTCATAAGTCTAGCATACGTCTAAATGTAAGTGATCCTAAGATGTATGTGATAAAATGATGTAACCCTAGAAGGGTCAAGTATGAGTGTGAAACACACTAAATGTCCAAGTGCATTGGCATATGATGAAATGAACATTCACGTGAAGGGGTGAGTAATTATAAAAAGAAAACGTGTTAAAGTTAATGAATGAGATGAAAATATGATATGAGGCTAATGTGAAAGGTGAGAGCAATTTCAAATGAGCCTAAGTAAATGTTACCAAAACGTACTCACCTATGAGAGCGTAAAGCTAATGAAGAGACCAGTCTCTATGAACACTCTAATGAAAGTATTGAAGTTAATGCATACTTAATACTAGTGATAAGATGAGAAATCATCTAATGAGATATGATGTCCTCATTCTAGAAGCCAGCTTCCATGATGCATGAGTTTAATGTAATGGAACTGTATACTGAGCACCGATAGGCTAGCTATTAGCGGTGATGCCTTCCTTCGGTAAGGGCAGAGGTTCACTTAACTCTCATGAGATGAGACTGTTCGGCAATGCCGGGAATGGTTCTCCTTATATATCCTAGTCTTTGAACCTGTACTGTTAACATAGGTATGTAGAAGGCTTCAATTCCCTATATACGGTAGCATGTTTTGGTTCACTTTGGTCGGTGGTCCACCTCTTTTAAGAGTGGGGATTACAACTGCATTTCATGATGCTCACATGAGCTATGTCGGTTAAGGTTAAAGTTCCCAAAGAAAGAATGAGGCCACCATCAACTAATGCACATAATGAAATGAACGACGCCAAAGGTGTTAGGATAGGATAATCAAGAGGTGAGCTAGACTTAAGTAATAACACTAGGATATTTTTGGTCATTGCACAGCGAACCCGATAAGAGTGTTAAGTTACATCCTAGGTATGACTGGTGGATACACTAGTATATGAAAGAATGAAAATGAAGTACGCATGAGTGAATGAAGCAGACTATGTGTTTGTTAAAGAATGCTCCTTAGTTGAGGTCCCATTTTTGAGTCCTCATTTTGGGAGGTCCTAATGTGAAGTCCATGATTCAAAGGTCTCATGGCATATGAAAGAATGATATGAACTACGTGATATAATATATTCAATATGTTACGTACTGCTTGTAAAATTATAAGTATGATGATTCATGTTACTCTCATGAGATGACTTTCCTAATCCAAATTTGGCAAGTACATGGACTTTTATAATCCAAATTTGGCAAGGGCACTGACTTGACTTTCCATAATTCATAAAATTAGGAGAGAGCTCTTCTTAATCTTGCATGTCCTTGGTGTGTGATTGCATATACCCATACTTAGTACAAGTGTGTACTAATCCCATACAACTTTATACTTTTAGGTGAAGGCACAAGGGGACGCTAAAGCATACGATATGACGCTGCAGTTATCCGGATGTGGAGCATTAATCCGAACATG
Organism: Solanum pennellii; assembly: GCF_001406875.1. Taxonomy (NCBI): domain Eukaryota; kingdom Viridiplantae; phylum Streptophyta; class Magnoliopsida; order Solanales; family Solanaceae; genus Solanum; species Solanum pennellii. Next base: position 35,607,187 of record NC_028639.1, on the reverse strand, counting down.
ATAGTACCTCATGCTTTCGAGGACGCTTGCCCATTTTATTCTATCTTAGTTATAGGTTTGATTTAGTGGATTATGTGCCACTAATGTTTCATTTCAGACTTGGTATTGGTGCCAGCAAGGATACGTTTAATGCTATTATGAACTGCTTCTTTCATTTGATGATATATATATATTAGATGATTGATTTGTGAACGCCTATGATGTTTTATAAGTATAATGTGTTTCACATGAAATAAGAAAAAAAAAGTTCAAATTTTCAGCCAAAATTAACCTAGATGAAGTAATGAAGACATATATATGCTTATATGCGACCTCTGAGAGGTCAACGACGCCGGTCTCGTCTGGAGTCTAGATTTCGGTCGCGACAAAGTTAGTATCATAGCCATAGGTTAAATTCCAAGAGTAGTAAGTTCACATCAAGCACATTGAGTAGTTTTTAAGTCATGGTAGTGAAGTGCACCACTATCCTTAATAAGAGACTGCATGATGCGTAGGAAAAAATTCCCTTCTTCTGTTCTTATTGTGCCTTTTCAAATGTCTGATTTCTTGGTGTAATGGGTGTATCTAACTTCAGTTTGTATTGTTTACAGAAAATGAACACTAGAAGGAATGTTGGTCAGAGGAGAGGAGGAGCAGCTACTGGGGTTAACCAAGTTCCACCCCAGGCTCCAGTTTAAGGAGTGGCCATGCCACTTAACCTATCTGGGTTGAATTAAGCAGAGATACGGACCGCTCTGTTCAGATGGCTCAAGCTATCAGCGGGAGAACACACACGTACGCAGCATGACAGACAGACTACGAGATTTTACGAGGATTAATCTTTTGATTTTCAAAGGGTCCAAGACTTCCGAAGATCCTTAGGAGTTTATGGATGAGGTACAAAATATTTTTGTGGCCATGGGTGACACCGATAATAAGAAGGCTGAGCTGGCTTCCTATCAGCTCAAGGAGGTTGCACAGTCTTGGTGCAAGATGTGGCAGGATAGCTGAGCTTTGGGCGGAGTTCCGGTCACTTGGAAGTTTTTTAAGACACCCTTCCTGGAGAGATTCTTCCCCAGGAAGATGAGAGAGGCCATGGTTGAGGAATTTATCAACCTTAAGTAGAGATCTATGACGGCCAGGTTGTATCCCCTGAAGTTTGTTAAATTTTCCAGGTATGCCACTTCCTTTGTGCCTAACAACCGGGATGAGATTAATAGTTCCTCACAGGAATCACCGGAGATCTGGAGGAGGAGTGTCGGGTTGCGATACTCCACGATAATATGGACCTCTCTAGGTTGATGGTGCATATCTAGCAGGTAAAGGACAACTGGAAGAAGAGGGGCGTCCGTGATGTTACGAGGCCTAAACCTTCTAATCAGGAAGGTCCTAGTAATGGTAGCAACAGGAACAACATCAGCGTTCGTGAGAAGACCAAATTCAAAATGGGGCATCACAGTTTGGTAAACTCTAACTTTTAGAGGAGGGCAACACCTAGAGGAGGCAGACCCGAGCGCAAGAAGGGTAATTGAGGTGATGTGCAGCGTCCGAGAAAGGGTTGTGCCTAGTGTGGCCGTGCTCACAGAGGAGAGTGCAGACAGGGCACTAATACCTCCTTCGGTTGTGGAAAGAATGGGTACATGGTAATGTTCAGCCTAGAACAGGGGTCAGGCTGGAGGTAATGTTCAGCCTAGGCCTAATCCACAGGGTGCAGCAGCATCCGAGCCTCCTAAGAGGAACATGTTCTACGTCCTGAAGGCCAGGGAGGAGCAGGAGAAGTTCGCTGATGAGGTCACAAGTATGCTGCAAGTATTCTCAACTTCTGTTTATGCCTTACATGATCCAGGGTCTACGATTTCCTTTGTAACTCCTTTGCTTGCTCTCACTTTTGATACACTGCCTGAAGTGTTGCATGATCCTATAGTGGTTGTACACCTTTAGGAGATAATGCAAGAACTGATAGAGTATACAAGGATTTCCCAATAGTTGTATGTGGTAAGACTAAGTGTGCAGACTTGGTTGAGTTACCAATGAACGATTTTGATGTTATTCTTTGCATGGACTGGCTTCACAAATGTTATGCTTGTATGAATTTCCGTGGTAGGGTTGTGAGATTTCGTTTCCCAAATGAAGTAGAGCTGGTCTAAGAGAGGTACAATTAGAGTCATCCTAATCCCTTGATTTTGAACCTTAAGGCATATAAAATGATGTCCAAAGGATTGTTATGTCATCTTGTGAGTGTTAATAATTTAGATCATGACATTCCTTCCATAGACTAAGTGTCTGTAGTGAATGAGTTCCTAGATGTGTTTCCTGATGATTTGCCTTGAGTTCCTCCCCTTCGAGTGATTGACTTTGGTATCGACTTAGAACCCGATACTAAACCAATTCCGATTCCTACTTACAGAATGGCTTTAGCTGAACTCAAAGAGTAGAAGTTGCAGTTAAAAGATCTCACTAATAAAGATTTCATTCAGCCGAGCATATCCATTTTGGGCTCTTTAGTGTTGTTTGTGAAAAAGAAAGATGGAGCCCTTAGAATGTGTATCGATTATCGTCAGCGCAACAAATTCACTATCAAGAATAAGTATCCACTTCCAAGAATAGATTACTTGTTCGACCAACTCCAATGGTCTAGTTTTTCTCGAAGATTGATCTTCGTTCAGGGTAACATAAGCTTAGGGTTAGGGATGAAGATGTTCCAACGACAGCCTTTCATACCCGCTATGGTCATTACGAGTTTCTAGTTATGCCATTTGGTCTCACTAATGCACCTGCGGCATTTATATATCTCACGAACCGAGTCTTCCGTGAACACCTTGACTCTTTCGTCAAAGTATGTATTGATGACATTATCATCTACTCTAATACCAAGGAAGAGCATGAAAAACATTTGAGACTAACCTTGCAGGTATTTAGACAACATCGGCTGCATGCCAAATTCAGCAAGTGTGAGTTCTTTCTTAGATCAATGACCTTCCTAGGTCATGTTGTGTCCAACAAAGCTGTGAAGGTAAACCCAAGAAGACTGAGGCTGTTAAGAACTGGCCGAAACCTCTTACTCCCACAGATATCTGTAGCTTCTTGGGATTGGCTGGTTGTTATTGCAGGTTCGTAGAGGGTTTCTCTTCCATTGCTGCCCCACTCAAAGCTTTGACGAAAAAGAAAGTCAAGTTTGAATGGGCAAATACTTGTGAGATGAATTTCCACGAGCTCAAGGACAGCCCCGGTGATTACATTGCCTAAGTGTGGAAAGAATTACACTAATTATTTTGATGCATCTAGGGTTTGTTTGGGTTGTGTTCTTATGCTGGGTAGTAAGGTGATAGCTTATGCGTCAAGACAGCTCAAGGTTCATGAAACGAATTATCCCACTCATGACCTGGAGTTGGAAGCTGTGGTGTTTGGACTGAAACTCTGGAGGCACTACTTGAATGGAGTGCATATGGATGTGCTCATAGACCACAAAAGTCTCCACTACGTGTTCACATAGAGGGAGTTGAATCTACTTCAGTTGGAGGTGGTTGGAGCTGTCGAAAGACTATGACATGAATGTCCACAACCATCCTGATAAGGCTAATGTTGTAGATGATGCTTTGAGCATGATGAGCATAGGAAGTACAGCCCACGTTAAGGATGAGAAGAAGGAGTTGGTGAAAGATGTATACAGACTGGCCAGACTGGGTGTGCAGTTGGTTGACTCTACTTCTAGGGGTGTTTCAGTTCATCCTAGTTCTGAATCATCCGTGTTAGTTGAAGTCAAGAAGGGTCAACATCTTGATCCGGTGTTGATGGATTTGAAGGACTCAATGATGGTAAAGATGTATGAATCTTTTGTTTTGGGAGGTGACGACATACTTATGTACCAGGACAAACTGTGTGTACCAGATGTGGATGAATTGCGGACCAAAATTGTTGCAGAGGCCCATGGTTCTAAATATTGGATACATCCTGGTTCCACAAATATGTATCATGACCATAAGAATATCTATTTGTGGGATGGCATGCAGAAGGACATTGCTGAATATGTGGCCAAGTGTCCGAATTGTCAACAGGTTAAGGAAAAACATCTTAAACTTGGCGGTCTTACTCAGATGATCGAGCTTTCGACTTGGAAGTTGGAGTCTATTAATATGGACTTTGTGATTGGTCTTCCGAAGACTAGGAGACAACATGACTCCATATGGGTTATTGTGGAATGAATGAGCAAGTCTGCCTACTTTATCCCAGTAAAGTCTACTTATAGAGCGGAGGATTATGCGAGACTATACATTGATGAGATTGTCAGATGGCATGGTATTCCTTTGTCAATCATTTTATATAGAGGAGCTCAGTTCACTTCACATTTCTAGAGATCCTTCCAGTAGATCTTAGGCACATAGGTGAAGCTTAGTACTGCCTTTCATCCTCAGACTGATGGGTAGGCAGAGCTCACCATTCACACATTAGAGGATATGTTGAGGGCGTGTGTAATCGACTTCAGGGGTAGCTGGGACGACCATCTACCATTTATAGATTTCTCTTATAATAATAGCTATCACTCCAGCATTGGGATGGCATCGTTTGAGGCGTTGTATGGTAGAAGGTGTTGGTCTCCAATTGGGTTGTTCGAGGTTGGAAAGTCATCCATTTTAGGTACAGAGATCATCCATGAGTCCTTAGAGATGGTCAGGGTGATTAGGGACAGGTTGGCTACTGCTTATAGTCGGTAGAAGTCTTATGCATACAATAGAAAATGGCCTTTAGAATTTGATATTGGTGACAAGGTCTCTTTGAGTATATCACCTATGAAGGGGGTGATGAGGTTTGGCAGGAAGGGGAAGTTGAGTCCGAGGTATGTTGGGCCATGTGAGATCCTACATCTTGTTGGTAAGGTGGCCTATGAGTTCGCATTGCCTATGGAGCAAGCTTCTGTTAATCCAGTCTTTCATGTTTCTTTGTTGAAGAAGTGCCTAGGTGATCCAGCATCGATTCTACCTGTTGAAGGTTTGGGGATCGATGAACACTTGTCCTATGAGGAGGTACCTATTATGATTTTAAACATACATATCAAGCGGCTGAGGAATAAGGAGATTTCCATAGTGAAGGTGTTGTGGAGGAATCATCTTGTTGAGAATTCTACGTGAGAGGCCGAGACCGATATGATATCCTTCTATCCTCATCTTTTTAGCTCTTGAGGTTAGACTTCCTACTCTTAAGTCTAAGTTTCCTTATCTCTCCATTCTTTGTTTCTATTGCTTGATTGTGTGTAGTAACTATGATATGATCTGACTGGCATTACGCTAGATAGTTAGTAGTGTCATTCGGGGACGAATGTTCCTAAGGGGTTGATAATGCAACAACCCTATAAAAGATATGCTAAGTAATGCTTATTGGGTCTAGAATACCTACGATTAGTCCGGGTTCACACAGATTGATGTGCGTAGAACCAGACCTATGAACCTTTCCGACATCCAAGCAAACTAACTTCGGGAGTTAGTTGAACTAGGAAATTTTGGGTCCAGCCATGTATGGCTTCCGAATATGATGAATTACTCGGATGAGTCCTTACCGGACTTAAAAAGGAGAAATCTTATGTTTCGAGAGTCTAGGGGTAAAATTGTCTCTTTCTAGGATAAGGGTAGTATCTTATTTACCCTAAATATGTAACTAATTAAATTAATAAGGTGGAGGGGTATTTTGGGTACAAAGGTTCGAAATTTCACTTTTAGCGAAATCTTACTCCACCGGGTTCGAACCTAGGTGGGAGCAATGATTTAAATTGTTTTATTTAAATTGGTAAGTTAGTTTAATTAATTAATATTTAATAGCTGATTTAAGAAAAAGGAAAAACAGATTTTAACTATTAATTAGTATTTATTTATTAAGATACTTTAATTGACTAAGTCTTGCCTAACAGTCCTAGTCGACTAAGTCTAAACTACTTCACCTCTTTCAACTCTCTTTCACATTTAAATCTCTCTCACGTCAATATCTCTCTCGTTCTTTTCACGTTCTCTCTGCCTAACCAAAACACAAGAACTGAAAAGCATCCAAAAGTTCATCACACTTGAAGAACTTTCACATTAAAAACATATACAAAACGTTAACCAAAAACGTATGGCAAAAAGATTATATTTCCGTTGAGTTTTATGTTGAGGTTCGAGACTTGGACGTGGGTTCGGAGAAGGACTTTAGGAAGCATGTTCAAGGGTTAAGCGACGTGAAATAAGGTATGGGTTTTCTTACACTCGATCCCTTTCCCAAGAGACCCTTAAGTCTCAGATGAATCTACTCCGAGATCTAGGGTTGTTCGCCATTACATGTTCCCCTTCACTAACTCGGAATGATCTTAGGTTTGTATATATACAGGTAGATTAGGTGTGTAATGTGATATTTTTGATGAATATGTTCATGAAACTGTGCTCGGAATTGTATGACTTATAATTTATGTCTTTCAAAATTATGTGAAAAATATGTAAGCCGTGACATATACTGTTTGTTTGAAGTTCTAAAATGATATGTTTCATGGTTGCATTTTACGTGCACAAACTTGTATAAATCATGTTCATATGAGGTGTAATATGGATGATTGGAGTGGAAAAAATCTTAGCTAAATATAACTACGAAACTACACCTACAAAAATACTAAATGATCCATGAATTACCCTAAGAACTAATGTATAAATGTTGATAAAAAGTAGTTGAAAGACATGACAAAATTTCCAGCATTTTATAAGCTTGGTTCGGCCACGCAAGGATGAACAAATCTGAAATTTTAAATGAGTATGAAATAGGTGAGGACGCTAGGGATTGAACCCGAGACCTCACCCAAAAAAAATCATTCAACAAATAAATAAGAAAATGGGGTTAAGGGGAATCGAACTTGGGAGACCTTGACTGAAAAAGATAATATTTCACTAAGGAATATTTTAATTAATTATCATAAAAAGGAGTGAGGCACATGGGATTCGAACCGGAGTGCCCTTAGTCGACTCTCTTAAGCCTAACAACAGAAATAAAGAAATGAGAGGGGTGGGATTCGAACCCACAACCTCTTGGTTAAACAAGAGAGGAATGAAAAAATAATAGAGAAAATAAATGTGGAGAGTGGGGACTGAAACCCCAACCTCTTGAATGGATGAGAGAGTTAGGAGAAAAATAACGGAGAAAATAAATGTGGAGAGTGGGGATTGAACCCACAACCTCTTGGATAGATGAGAAAGTTAATAGATAAATTAAAAGAAAAGTAATGAACTTGTGGGGGATTGAACCCACAACCTCCTTGACTTAAACGAAAAAGGAGATGATAAAAAGAAAGGAAATATTATGGGGTTGATGGGGATCGAACTAGGGTCTTCCAAATTTGAAAAAATGCAATTATCAAGTTTAAAATAAGATTAAGTGTTGTCCAAGTGATTCGTAATCGGGTTCCCTTTTCCAATTCCGTATTGTCACATAAGTCATACGTAAGTAAATATTTAATGAATGTTGCCTCTAAAGATCAAAATCAATATCTTGGAATATCTACAATATGTATAAGTCTTGTACCACATAATCTTGGGTAAACATGAATCACATAGACAAACTATGAATGAAGCCTCATGGCTTTTATGTGTGGACTCATAAGTCTAGCATACGTTTATAAGTATGTGAGCCTAATATGTAAGTGATAAAATGATGTAACCCTAGAAGGGTCAAGAAAGAGTGTGAAATACACTAAATGTCCAAGTGCATTGGCATATGATGAAATGAACATTCACATGAAGGGGTGAGTAATTGTGAAAAACAAATGTGTTAAGTTTAATGAATGAGGTGACAATATGATACGAGGCTAATGTGAAAGATGAAAGCAATCTCAAATGAGCCTAAGTAAATGTTACCATAACGTACTCACCTATGAGATTGTAAAGCTAATGATGAGACCAGTCTCTATGAACACTCTAATGAAAGTATTGAAGTTAATTCATACTTAATACTAATGATGAGAAGAAAAATCATCTAATGATCTATGATGTCCTCATTCTATAAGCCATCTTCCATGAAGTGTGAGTTTAATATAATGAAACTTTATGCGGAGCACCGATAGACTAGTTATGAGCGGTGATGCATTCCTTCGGGAAGGGCGGAGGTTCACGTAACTCTCATGACATGAGACCGTCCGACATGCCGGGTATGAATCTCCTTATATCTCCTAGTCATTGAACCTATACTTCCAATATAGGGTTCTAGAAGGGTTCAATTCACTATATACGCTAAAATATTTTGGTTCACTTAGGCTGGTGATTCCACCTCTTTTCCGTGTGGGTATTGCACACTGGATTTCATGATGCTCACATGATCTATGTTAGTTAAGGTTAAAGTTCAAAAAGAAAGAATGAGGCTAGCCTCAACGAATGCATATAATCAAATGAACAATAGAATAATCAAGAGGTGAACTAGACTTAAGTAATAACACTAGGTTATTCTTGGTCATTGCACAACAAACCTGATGAGAGTCTTAAACTACATCCTAGGTATGACTGGTGGCTGCACTAATATATGAAAAAATGAAAATGAAGTACGCATGAATGAATGAAGCAGACACTGTGTTTGTTAATGAAGGCTTCCTAGTTGAGGTCCCATATGTTGAGTCCTCATTTTGGGAAGTCCTAATGTCAAGTCCATGACTCCAAGGTCTCATGGTAAATGAAAGAATGATATGATCTACGTGATATAATATGTGCAATATGTTATGTGCTGCTTGTAAAATGATAAGTATGAAGATGCATGTTACTCTCATGGAATAACTTTCCTAATCAAAATTTGACTAGTCCACTGACTTTCTTAATCTAAATTTGGCAAGTTTACTGACTTGACTTTCAATAATTCATATCATTAGGAGAGAGCTCTTCTTAATCATGCATGTATTTTTTTTTCTGCATGCATATACCCATACTTAGTACAAGTTTGTACTAATCCCATACAACTCTATACTTTTAGGTGCAGGCACAGGCAGACTCTAGAGCTTATGATACGATGCCGCAGCTATCCGTACATGGAGCATTAATCCGGACATGGTAGGCCCTCATGCTTTCGAGGATGCTTGCCCATTAAATTCTATCTTAGATATAGGTTCGAGTAAGTGGAGTACGTTCCACTAATGTTTCATTTCCCGTTTCATTTAGACATTGTATTGGTGCAGTTTTGGCAAGGATATATTTGATGCAATTATGAACTTCTTCTTTCATTTGATTGTTTCAATATTAGATGGTTAATTTGTGAACGCCTATGATGTTATGTATAATGTGTTTCACATGAAATAAGAATATAAAAAGATAAAATTTTCCACTAAAATTAACCTAGATGAATTAACGATGACGTATGTGGGCTTGTCTACGACCTCTGAGAGGTGAACGACGCCGGTCTCGTCTTGGGTCTAGATTCCGGTTGTGACAGTTGACGTTAATGTTAAGATTCACATTGAAATTTACATTAACGTTGACGTTGATGTTCACATTCACATTAATGTGGACGTTTACGTTCATATTGATGTTGATGATTACATTGATGTCCCATGTTTATGTTGATGTTTTTGTTCACGTATACGTTCTTGCTTAGACGTTCACATTGACGTTCATTTTCACGTAAACATTGACGTTGATGTTTACATTGACGTTCACGGTGACATTTACGTTTACAATTATGTTCGTTTATCTTGATGTTGATATTGGCGTTCACATTGACATTGACATTGACGTTCACACTGAAGTTTACGTTTACATTGACGTTAACATTCATGTTCACATTGACGTTCACATTAAAGTTCACGTTTACATTGATGTTCATATTCACGTTCACATTCACGTTGACGTTAACGTTCATATTGACCTTCATATTTACATTGACATTTATGTTTCCATTGACGATCACATTCTCGTTTACCAAAATGTTGATATTTATGTTAACATTGACATTGATGTTCATTTTTACATTCACGTTTTTGTTGACGCTAACGTTCACACTGACGTTTACATTGACTTTCATGCTGACATTTAGTTTATGTTAACATTCATGTTTTCGTTGACATACACATTGACAGTCACAATAACGTTGATGTTGACGGTAATGTTCAAACTGACGTTGACAATAACGTTCAAACTGAAGTTGACGTTTATGTTTATGTTAATATTCACCTTAATGTTCACATTGATGTTCACGTTTACATTGACATTGACGTTCACGTTCACATTTGTGTTGACGTTCGTGTTGACATTGATATTCACATTGACATTCATGTTTACGTTGATATCTATGTTCACATTTACGTTGACATTGACGATCAATTTTTCTTTTACTATCATGTTGAGGTTTATGTTGACGTTGATTTTTACGTTGACGCTGACATTTATGTTGATGTTGACATTTAGATTTATGTTGATGCTCACGTTTATTGATATTTACGTCTATGTTAACGTTCACATTGACTTTCATGTTGATGTTCACGTGAATGTTGACGTTCACATCGATGTTCACGTTGATGTTCACATTGACATTCACACTTACATTGATGTTCGTGGTGACATTTAAGTTGACTTTAAATTCACGTTGATGTTTACGTTCATATGGACATTTATGTGAATGTTGATGCTGACGTTGACATTAACGTTCACTTTAACGTTCACGTTTACATTCACATTGACGTTAACATTGACATCGACTTTGACGTTCACATTAACGTTCACATTTACGTTGACATTTCTGTTCACGTTAAAATTCATGTTGACGTTCACGTTGAAGTTTACATTGACTTTCACATTGACATTCATGTTGACGTTCACGAAGACGTTAACATTGATGTTGACATTGACTTTTACGTTCACGTTCAAGTTGACATTTACGTTGACGTTGACATTGATGTTAATTTTGACATTGATATATATGTTGATGTTTATGTTGACGTTGATGTTGACGTGCTCATTTACATTGACGTTCACATTCACGTTCACGTAAACATTCATAATGATGTTGACGTTGATATTCACAGTGGCGTTGATATTGACCTTCAGGTTGACATTTATATTCACGAAGACATTGACGTTTGCGTTAATGTTCATGTTGACGTTGACATTGATGTTGACGTTCACATGGACATTTCCATTGACGTTTACACTGATGTTGATGTTAACATTCAATTTAATGTTCACATTAACGTTGACATTGACGTTAACATTGACATTGACTTTGACGTTCACATTTACGTTCATATTTACGTTCACATTTACGTTGACGTTCATGTTCACCTTTACATTCATGTTCACTATCACGTTGAATTTTACATTGACTTTCACATTCATATTCATGTTGACGTTCACGAAGACGTTGGCATTAACGTTGACATTGACTTTCACTTTCACGTTCACGTTCACGTTCAAGGTGACATTTACATTGACATTGACATTGATGTTAATTTTTACATAGATATATATGTTGATGTTTACGTTGACGTGCTCGTTTATATTGACGTTCACATTCACGTTCACCTTAACATTAATAATGATGCTGATGTTGATATTCACATTGGCATTGATATTGACATTCACGTTGACATTTATATTAACGAAGACATTGACATTTGCGTTGATCTTCAGTTTGATGTTGACATTGACGTTGACGTTCACACGGACGTGTACATTAACGTTCACAATGACGGTGATGTTAATGTTCACCTTGATTTTCACATTGACGTTCACGTTTACGTTAACTTTGAAATTAACATTGACGTTCATGTTGACATTGATGTTCACTTTGATGTTGTTGTTTACAGTGATATTTACGTTCACATTTACATTGACATTGATGATCACATTTGCGTTTCTCACCATGTTAATGTTAATGTTCACGTTGATGCTGACATTTACGTTGATGCTGACGTTTATAACTATGTTGATGAGTACATTTATTAATGTTTAGGTCTACGTTGATGTTCACATTGACGTTCATGTTGATGTTCAAGTGAACGATGACATTCATGTTGACGTTAATGTTCACATCGATGTTCACATTGATGTTCACATTGACATTCACGTTCATGGTCACGTTCGCGGTGATGATTACGTTAATATTCACATTGACGTTGGTGTTTACGTTTACGTTGATGCTGACGTTGACATTAACATTTACTTTGACATTCACATTCACGTTGATATTCATGTAGACGTTCACGTTAACGTTCATGTTGATATTCACGTTGACATTCACGTTGACATACAAGTTGATACTGATGTTGATGCTGACTTTGATATTGATGTTGACATTGACATTGATGTTCTTGTTGACCTTTACGTTGACGTTCACGTTAAGATTTATGTTGACATTTATTTTCACTTTCATATTAACGTTTATGTTAATGTTCTCATTCACGCTGACTTTCATATTGACGTTCATGTTTATGTTCTCGTTGACATTTATATAAATGTTCAGTTTACGTTAGCGTTAACTTTAACGTTAAGATTTGGGTCTATGTTGACGTTCACGTTATCATTTATACTGACGTTGATGCTGACGTTTACGTTGACGTTGACACTTATGTTTATGTTAATGTTTACATATACGTTGACATTCAGATTTATGTTGACATTGATGTTGACGTTCATATTAACGTTGACAATGACATTGACGTTAATGTTCAGGTTGACGTTCACATTAACGTTCGTATTTGTAACATTAAAGAAAATGTATTTGTCTAGTGAAGGGTCTATTAGGTTTTAAGAATATATATTGGGGTACATATGCATCCCAATGCCCAATATTGAGTAATATTAGGCATATTACAAAATATTGGCTTAAGGGTGGTAGCCAATGTCTATGTATTAAGTTATACTTTGATGTACAATGCTACAATCAAAGCTTATTTAGGAATTGTACCTGCAATGAAGACCCTAAACTAATAAAATTTTCATTTCTTAGATCCCTTACGTACTAGGTATGGTCATTACGAGTTTCTTATCATGTCATTTATTCTCACAAACGCACCAGCCGCGTCTATGGAGCTAATGAATAGGGTTTTCATTGAATACCTTGATTCTTTTGTCATAGTATTCATATATTACATCCTCATATACTCAAAGACAAGATAAGAGCATGAACAACATTTTAGAAGGACATTGCAAGTACTCAAGGAACATCAATTGTATGGAAAATTCAGCAAATATGACTTTTGGCTGAGATTAGTGACCTTCCTTGGTAATATTGTGTCCGACCAGGGTTAAAAGGTTGATCCGAAAAATATTGAGGCATTAGAGAAATGGCCGAGACCCCTCACTCTTATAGAAATCCGGAGTTTCTTGTGAAATGAGCTTCCAAAAGATCAAGGACCGACTCATTTCATCCCCAGTTCTCACATTGACGAGGAGTGGTGTAGGGTTTGTGGTATAGTGTGATGATTCCCGAGTAGGTTTGAGATGTGTTATTATGCAGGCTGGCAAGGTGATTGCATATGCATCAAGACAGTTGAAAATCCATGAGAAAATTACCACACCATGATCTTGAGTTAGCTGCTGCGGTATTTGTGTTTAAAATTTGGAGACATTACTTATATGGTGTACATGTTGATGTATTAACTGACCATAAAAGTCTTCAGTATGTTTTTACACAGAGAGAATTGAATCTTCGTCATGGAAGATGGTTAGAGCTGCTCAAGGATTATGACATGGTTGTCCACTATCACCCAGGTAAGGCCAATGTAGTGGACGATGCTTTGAGCTAATTGAGCATGGGCACTATGTTTTATGTTGATGATTAGAAAAAGGAGCTGGTTAAAGAGGTACATAATTTTGTAGGTTAGGTGTACGACAGGTAGATACACAAAGTGGGTGTGTTTCAGTTCATTCTAGTTCTGTATCCTCATTTTTTATAGATGTTAAAGATAAGCATCATCTCGACCCAGTGCTCATGGAATATAAAGATTCAGTGTTGAGTAAGCTGAATGAATCATTCTCCCTAGGGGAGGATGGTGTGCTTAGATACCAAAGTAGATTTTGTGTGCCCAGTATTCATAATCTGAGAACTATTATTACTGTAGAGGCTCATGGCTCCAGGTATTCCATTCATCCAGGTTCCACCAAAATGTATCATGATCTAAAGGAGATCTATTGGTCGGAAGGTATGAAGTGAGATATTTCTATGTTTTTGGAGGAGTGTCCCAATTTCCAACTGGTTAAGGCCGAACATCTTAAGTCTGGAGTTCTTGCATTGATATCCCAACATGGAAGTGGGAGGCTCTTAATATGGACTTTGTGGTTGGTCTGCCCAGGACCAGGAAACTGCATGATTCCTTTTGGGTCATTGTTGACAGGATGACTAAGTTTACTCACTTCATTCCTGTGAAGTCTACTTATAGAGCCGTAGATTATGCAAAGCTATATATTGATGAGATAGTGAGGTGGCATGGGATCCCTTTCTCTATAATTTTGGATAGGGGATCCCAATTCACTTCGTACTTTTTTAGATCTTTCCAGAAGTGCTTGGGTGCACATGTGAAGCTCAATACATCTTTTCACCCTCAAACGGATGGACCAGCAGAGTGTACCATTCATAACCTCGAAGACATGCTGAGAGCATGTGGTATTGACTTCAAGGGGAGTTGGGATGAACACTTGCCACTGATTGAGTTCTTTTATAATAATAGCTACCATTCCAGTATTGGGATGGAAACTTTTGAAGAACTGTATGGCAGGAGATGTAGGTCCCCAATTGGGTGGTTTAAGGTAGGAGAGTCTTCTATCCTTAGCCCTGACATCATACATGAAGCTGTGAAAAAGGTGAGAATGATCAGGGATATATTGGCTACCGCTTACAGTCGTCAAAAATCCTATGTTGATAACAGGAAGAGGGCTCTTGAGTTCGAGGTAGGTGATCAAGTCTACCTAAGAATATCACCCATGAAAGGGGTGATGAGGTTTGGTAAGAAAAGGAAGTTGAGTCCGAGGTATATAGGTCCTTATAAGATCTTATAGCGAGTAGGGAATGTTGCATATGAAAAAGTTACCAAATGACTTGACTTCTGTTCATCAAGTGTTTCATGTTTCGATGATTAAGAAATGTCTAGGTGATCCAGCATCTATCCTGCCTGTTCAGGGGTTATGAGTCGATGAGAGCCTTTCTTATGAAGAGTTTCCAATTGAAATTTTAGATCTCCAAGTGAAGCAGCTGAGGAACAAGGAGTTTGCCACCGTAAAGGTGTTATGGAAGAACAACATTGTTGAGGGAGCAATATGGGAGGCCGAGGCCGACATGAGATTCCATTACCCTCAGTTGTTAATTCTTGAGGTTTGATATACTCTTCCTAATTCTGATTTTGTTTAAGAAACTCTAAGTTTTTTTGCATTAGTCGGTTTTGGCATATGAAGTCCATAACTGTGTGTTTTATTTTTGCACTATATGAGTTACTATGAGTTCATGCTTGCATTCATGTTGCTGTTTTTGTATAGCGTTGACATGATTTTTGCATTGCATGAGTTGTGATGTGCATTGAGTTAAAGAGAGATTGAGAAGGAAGTTCCTCAAATTCATATATGAATCTTAAGATAAGTTTTTAGTGATGTGCATAATTCAGAGTAAGGTGTGAATAAGATATTCACAAAGAGTAAAGTTCTAAGTATGTTGATGTGTTTTTCAAAAATACCCTATTTGAGTAAAAATGATGTGTAGTGTCATCCTAAGAGGGTGTGATGTAACATTCCAGAAAATGTACTTGTCTAGTGAAGGGTTTATTAGGTTTTAAGAATATGCATTGGGTACATAGATCTCCGAATGCCCAATATTGAGTATTATTGGGCATGTTAGAGAATATTGGCTTAAGGATGTTAGCAAATTTTTATGTATTAAGATATACATTGATGTTCAATGCTCCAATTTAAGCTTGTTTAGGAATTGTACCTGCAATGATGACCCTAAGCTAATTAAATTTTTATTTCTTAGATCCCACACATTAGGTACGAGGCATCCAAGTGTCAATCCTAGGTACCATAGCACATGATCATGTAAATAAAGCAGTGCCGAATGACATAGTGAGGGTCCTTGGACATGAAATGATAGGCAACACATGTGCAAGCACATATACTAATCGGCCAAGCGACAAGCAACCAAGCCTAACCGAATTCGGTTAGGGCAGTTAGGGGGCAGGCGCGCGAACGACTCAAGCACATGAGGCCTAGCTCCCTAACCAGATGTAGGCTCTAACTAACATACCTAACTAACTAACTAACCTAGGACTAACCGAAATAAACTAACCAGTGTACCCGAAATCCTAAGACCTAACCGGGTGACACTAGCCGAAAAACTGACTAAAGAAACATCCTAATACCTAACCTACGTGGTCCAAAAGGGTTGGTTATGGTCCTAGTAACTTAGGGGTACGTTAGTAATTACCATAGTTCACTTAATTAATTAAATTATCAACTTAATTAATTAATTGAAAATCCTAGTCAAAGTCGAAACCCTTAGCAAATTATCACATTTGGCTAAGTCATGTGCTCTCCTATTTTTAGTCAATTTAGGAGGGTCATTTTAGAAATTTGATAATTCATTTATTTAATTATGTTAATTAGCCTAAGTTGAATTAGTCAATATTCAGTTCCTAAGACTTATACTCACGTTTAACTAGGTAATAAACTTCACGGCTAAAAAATAGTAAAAAACGTAAGAAAAACAATGAACAATTATCCTTAGGCGATTTCAAGCTATATTCTTTAAGATTTTTCATGCAAAGTACGGGGTGATCTTCGTAGATTCAATTCTACAATAAGGTATGGGTTTGCTCTCTTGTATTCCTTTCCCCAAGAGGCTTTTCAAACGCTTTTGAATTGAAGAAAATTGAAACTAGGGTTGTTCCCAATGAATCGAATGTTCATCTCCCTATTACTCCCTATTTCCGATTCTAGTATTATGTATAATGCAAATCTCGAGCATGTTGTTGGTATGTGGTAATAATTTATCAGTACGTGTAGGTTTCTATGATTAAATAGTGTTGAATGAGACCTATAGGTTAGATCCGTATGATTAAAGTATCATTTACATGAGATAAGAATATTGTAATGCCCAATTGTGTTTGAGAAGATGAAATTGTTAAAAGTTGGCTTGCTTAATATGATGAGATTACTATAGTATATACATGAAATTAATTTACTTGGCTAATGATATTCTCATGACCAGTGTTTAATGAAAGTTTTGTTTATGCCTATAAATTGGCTTACAATATTATCCATAATATGTAATAGTGTTGGCTATTTACAAAGCCATACAAATCTTATATGGCCAATGTAAATTATTATGTTCTTGTAAGGCAAAATACATGTTAAAGAATTACTTGACAAGTTGTAACTCAATGAACTCATAACCCAGGGTATGAAAATGATTGGGACAAGTCCCAACATACCCCATTTAATTAACTTGTGAACAAAGTAGCACATTGAATAAGTCCTTACAACTTTCATAAAGAATGGTACAAGACTACCAAATAATGTTGAACAAGATAAGGTGAGTAATAAAATAATATAAAAGCTTATGATCCATGAAATTTACCTAGAATGGGGTGTTAAACAAAGTGAGACAAGTCTCGCTTGCACCAAAAAATTATGTTAAAGATACCCACACAAGTGGGTATTAGAAATCGTGAGACAAGTCTCATCCACACCGTAATGATAATGTAAGATTCAAGTTCATATTAATTAAGTAAGTAAAGGGATGAAAAGTCATCCATTGATCTAAGCATACCTCATACTATAATAAAGCTTCCACAATGTATGAGTCAACTCTAAAAGTTGTAATGTATGATAAATTGAGCAAAGCGCCGATACAATACCAATGAGCTTGTGCAAGCACATGTAAGCCTCATGAGATGAGACTACCACCAAGGTGGATAAGGGTATCGAAAATCTACTAGCCTTTGAACTATGTTGCCAACATAGGTTACTAGCGAGTGCATCCACGTAAGAAAGCTAGGAAGTATTCGGTTTCACTTTGGCCGGTGAACCACCACTTTTCATTGTGTGGAAGACACTGGATTTCATGTTAGCTCACATGATCCATGTTGGTTAAATGCTAATATTCAATTTCACTTTAGTCGGTAAACCACCTCTTTTCAGTGTAGGGAAGACAATGGATTTCATGTTAGCTCACATGATATATGTCAGTTTAATGCTAAAAATTTCTTAAAAGAAAGAAAAGTATGTTCAAAGTGAACATGAGATCAAAGAAGAAGATATGTAAGTTCAAAGTGAAGTAAGTAAGCAAAAGCATAAGTAAAGAAAATCATCTGTGTTTGATAAGAATGAAGTTTTAACAGTTATTGGCTTATCCCAATAAAAGGAGCAAAACATAATCTTTATATTATGCAAATGATCAAATAATGGGCATAGACAATAATCTTTATATTATTTAAATGATAAAATAATAGGCATACCCAATAAAGATTGTCTTATAAAGACTTCATGCCCAATTTAACAAGAATTGAAAGAATAACTTGTAAGTAGGGTAGTCAAATCATTCCCTTAGTCTTTTGGATTATTTACTTGATTCATTGTAGGAATGGGACTATAATGAATCATTGAACTCGTAAGTAAAACATAGGATCAAAGGAGATCATTGAACTACACAAAAAAAGAAAAAAAGACTGAAAAGTAAACTAAGTCATGGCAGAGGAGCTCTCGGCTTAAAGGGGGAGCAAAATTATAATGTTTTGCTCGAGTTGTCCTAAAATTATGTTCATGATCCAAATGTCTTATGTTCATATAGAAAATGAGTAGTGTGCTATAAATGCATGAAAATATGTCAAATTAATAGCATGATTCATAAATAATTATTTAGGAAAGTAAAGTGACTTCACTTTCCAAAAATGGCATGTTGTTATAGGAAGAGCTTTCCTTGATCATCCATATTCCTTATATGTTTATGAGCATACACCCTTACATAGTACAAGTGTGTACTAACACATATACAATTACTATTTTTATAGGTGCAGGTCCTTGAAGAAGATTGAAGATCAGTTGAAGCATTTTGAACTAGTATATCCAGACTTTGGTAGGTCTTCTTAAGTTCGAGGATGCCTACGTTCATATTCTAGATTTAGTACATTTGACATCACTAGTGGATGTTGTCCCTTGACTATCATTTCAAACATTTGTTAAAGCTTTTATATTAAGGCAAGTTTGGCAACTATTAATAATATTATGAATTTTTCGTTTCGATTGTCAATCTGTTAATAGATGTTTTTTTATGTTGAGCTTTTAGTATATCACTCTTATGCATAAATTATATGAAGTCTAAGTACACTTCAGTAAAGTTTAAAAATTTTTAAATTTTCCGCTAAATTTAACTGTATGATTGTGATGAAAGCTTAGAAGAGGCTTGTCTGCGACCTCTGAGAGGTTAACGACGCCGGTCTCATCTATGGTCTAGGAAACGGGTGTTACAATATTTACGTTGATGTTCACGTTTATGTTCACGTTGATGTTCATGTTGACGTTCATTTTTACATTGACGTTTACATTCGAATTTATGTTGATCTTGGTGATCACGTTCACATTTAACAACACGATGATTTACTTGGACACTAATGTTGACTTTGATGTTTATGCTGATATTGACGTTTACGTTGATCCAGACGTTGACTTTATTGTTTATGTTGACGTTTACGTTCACAATTATGTTGCTGATGATGTTGACATTCAAGTTGATGTTTACGTCGACATTGACGTTGATGATGACGTTGACGTTGATGTTGATGTTTACGATTATATTGATGAGAACATTGGTGTTGACATTGACTTTGATGTTGATGTTGACATTGACATTGACGTTCACATTGACCTTTATATTGACGTTGACATTGACATTCATGTTCATATTTACGTGGACGTTGATGTTCACGTTAACGTTCATGTTGACGTTGAAGTTCAAGGTTGACCTTTATGTTGACATTGACATTGATGTTAATGTTGACATTCACGTTCACATTGACTTTCACGTTCACACTAACGTTTACGTAGATATTTACGTTGAGGTTCTTGGTGTAGTTTACATGACCATTTAAATTGACGTTTACATTAACGTTGACGTTGACGTTCATATCAATGTTGACATTGACATTGACTCTCACACTAACATTGACATTTCCTTTGATGTTAAAGTTAACGTTCACATTGACGTTCACATTGCCATGCATATTTACGTTCAAGTTCAAGGTCACGTTCACATTGATGTTTACATTCATGTTAATGTTGACATTCACGTTAACGATCACTTTGATGTTCATGTTCACATTGATGTTTAGATTAACATTTACGTTGACGTTCATGTTGATGTTCATATTGACGTTCACGTTCATGTTCACGTTGACATTCACGGTGATGTTCACACTGACATTTATGTTTACATTGATGCTAACCGTTGACATTAACATGCTCTTTGACATTGACGTTGACGTTGACATTGATATTGACATTGATGTTGACGATGACACTGATGCTTACGTTCATATTAATGTTCATGTTAACGTTCATGTTGACATTCACATGTACGTTCACGTTCACATTGATGTTTACATTGACGTTCACGTTGACAGTCATGTTGACATTTACGTAGACGTTCACATTCATGTTCATATTGACATTTACATTGACGTTCACGTTTCAAGTCGATGTTAACGTTCACATTGACGTTTGTGCTTACATTTATGTTTATGTTGATGGTGATGTTGACATTAATCTTCACTTTGATGTTGACGTTGATGTTTACATTGACGATGACATTGACATTGATGAGACATTGACGTTGACTTTCACATTGACATTCACGTTGACATTCATGTTAATGTTCACGTTGACATTCACATTGACATTGACATTCATGTTGACATTAAAGTTGACGTTGATGTTGACTTTTATGTTGATGTTGACATTGACATATGCTGACATTTACTTTATTGTTCATGTTGACATTCACGTCCACGTTAACATTCAAGTTCACGTTCACGTTTAGGTTCATGTTGACGTTGATGTTTACGTTCACATTTACTTTGACGATCAAGTTGAAGTTGACATTAACGTTGACATTGGTGTACACGTTGTCGTTCACATTTACGTTGACTTTCATGTTGACATTCACATTCATGTTCACGTTTACGTTGACATTCTCTTTTACGTTCATCTTCAGGTTAATGTTTATGTTGACGTTGACGTTTATGTTGATGTTCACACTGAATTTTTGGTTTATATTCACGTTTATGTTCTCGTTGACGTTCACAATTACGTTGACATTTACGTTAACATCCAACTTTACGTTGACGTTCAGTTTTATGTTCACATTGACGTGAATGTTGATGTTCAAATTGATATTGACGTTCATACTGATATTTATATTGACGTTGATGTTCACATTTACATTAACGTTATGATCATAATTACATTGTCATAGACATTGATGTTCACCCTGAGGTTAACGTTTACGTTGACATTGATGTTAACGTTCACATTGACGTTCACATTTACATTGACGTACACATTTACATTCACGTTGACATTGATGTTCATGTTGACCTTCATATTTACGTTGATGTTGATGATACCATTCATATTTAATAACACGTTGACATTTACTTTTACATTGACATTTAAGTTAACGTTCACATTTATGTTGACAATCATGTTTACTTTGACGTTGATGTTGAGGTTGATGTTTACGTTGGTGTTGGCGTACACGTTGAAGTTCACATTCACATAGACGTCGATGTAGACGTTGATGTTCATACTGACGGTCATGTGGACATTGACATTCATGTTGAAGGTTACTTTGACATCGACATTGACGTTCATGTTTATGCTGACATTTACGGTTATATTGATATTCACATCTATGTAGATATTTTTTTGACATTCCCGTTGACGTTGACTTTGACGGTGAAGTTCACACTAATGTTTCCGTTTATGTTGATGTTGATGTTGACATTGATGTTGAGTTCACATTGAAATTTACATTGACGTTCACGTTCACATTAACATTGACGTTCACGTTCACGTTGACATTGGCGTTCACGTTCACATTCACATTGGTGATCACATTGAATTTCATATTGACGTCCACGTTTATGTTAACATTTTCGTTCACGTATATGTTCTAGTTTAGACGTTCACATTGACGGTCATGTTCACGTAGATGTTGATGTTAATGTTGAAGTTCACACTGATGTTTACATTGACGTTCACACTGATGTTAAAGTTTACATTGATGTTCATGTTTATGTTGACATTGACATTGAAGTTCACATTGACGTTGACGTTGATGTTCACACTGATTTTGACTTTTATATTGACATTGATATTAACATTCACGTTGATGTCACATTGAAGTTCACGTTTACTTTAATGTTCACATTCACATTCACTATGACATTGACGTTCACGTTCACATTTATGTTTATGTTGACGATCACGTACTCGTTTACCAAAACGTTGATGTTTATGTTGACGTGGACATTGATGTTGACGTTCATCTTTACAGTGACATTTTTGTTGACATTAACATTCCCGCTGACATTTACATTGATGTTCATGATAATGTTTAAATTTACGTTGATGTTTAGGTTTACATCGACATAGATGTTGACATTCATATTGATGTTTATATTGACACTAACATTGACGTTTACGTTGATGTGGAAGTTGACGTTAACATTTACCGTAACATTCACATTGATGTTCATGTTTACGTTGACGTTGACATTCACATTCTGATTTACATTGACATTCATATTAACATTGATGTTCACATTGACATTCATTTTTACGTTGATGTTTACATTCACGTTAATATTGACGTTGATGATCACATTAGCTTTTACCAGAATGTTGAGGTTTATGTTAACGTTGATGTTCACGTTGACGTTGACATTTATGTTAAAATTATTGTTAAATTTGATGTTTACCTAGATTGACATTTATATCTACGTTGCGTTTATGTTGATGTTCACGTGAATGTTGATGTTCACTATTACGTTGATTATTATAACACCCAACAGGTTTTTTCATAAAAATTTATAGGTGCAACAGACGGTGGCCTTCGACGGACTATAGCCTGACCCACGGTACGTCCTGTACATCCGTCGATGGAGTTAGAAACCCACAAAATTTCAGCCTAGGAAAATTTGACTAATTGTCAAACGATCGACGGACCTATGGTCCGTAGGTCAGACTATGGTCTGTAGTCTGCGTCCGTCAATCAACACCCCTTTTACCAATTCTCTGCCAAGAACCACGTTTGACCAGCACGGTCCGTAGATGGACCTCCGGTCCGTAGGTGGAAATTTACAGATAGTTAGAAAGGAATTACAGTTGGGTAAACTTTAATTGACCATAAATCTTAGCACATAATGATTTAGATGTCCCATGACATATCCACAGATAGATAGTTGAATTAGCTTTCCATTTCGACTTACATTGATAAAATCAGACATCCGAGTAAGAAGTTATGCCTGGTTTAGTAAAGGCCTATCGAAGAGACCCTACCTACAGACCAAACAACGGACTGTTGATTCAACGACGGCCCATCAGTCCAGGTCGTTGTTTGGTCTGTCAACCACTAACAAAGGGGTCTTTTTGTATTTTCCCATTTCATTTAAACCATAAGATACGTCGTTTTGACCCTAAATCATCATATTTTATTCAGTTTAAGCCTAGAAACCTAACTAAAACTTACCTATGTCAAATCATATCTAAAAAACATAGCAATTACAAGCAAGAGAGGAGAAAAAGCTCAAGAACCCTAATTCAAGAACGCAACAAGGTTCCAGTAGCTCTAGCCTCAAAATCTAAGTGTTTCTCTGTAAATTTCATCACCAGGCATGTGGGATTTCACTAGTGAGTTCCTTTCACCCATTAGGTCACTAATATTCAGTCAGATTCTTGATTCCCATATCATGCTGTCAAATCCCGAAACCACACCCTACAAGTTAAGGGAAATCTCAGATTGCAACTGGCGTACTTGACCTCTCGGATCTTGTACAAGCCCTTACATATCATTCATCGCATAACATAATGAAACTTTGTGCGAAATTAAAATTTTCAGAAAAAATATCGTTGTCATCAAAAATCTCTTTCATATAAAGTCATAGGAAATACTAAGTCTCAATCTCATCAAACTTAAGACACGAGAATACTTTTGGGACACGACCCATATACAATACTAATATAGAAACACTTATTCTATTACAATACCTCAAACATAAAACATAAAAGACATATATGTCCTCGAGTCAAATGAGGACATACTTCAACTTCTCTACAACAATACTACTATCCAAGTCTTCCTCCCGAAATGCTCCTCACCTAGCAACAACTATAGAGATAGATGAAAGCATGTAGTTAGTATAACCACATGTACTAAGTATGGCATAATACATAAAAATCATGAAACGGACATATATTCGAAGTATGCATCTTTTAATTTAAAAAACATATTATAATCATAAGAACGACATTTAACAACTTAGAAACTCATAAGATAACATTTAAATGAAATATCATAATTTTAGATCACAGTACAATAACTCCATTTCACTGTACGGTGATGTTCATCATTGTGATAGTGAAGTGCTTCCTTTTCCATTTTCCTAGCATGTAATCTCCTCAATAATAGCTATCCTAAGACCCACTTAAGCAACACAAAGAGTGAACGCCCATAAAACCACCCTAAGCTTGCCTAAATGATACTCAAGACTACTTATAATGAGTCACATACACACTTCAAGATATCAAACATATAAACATATAGATAATACGACATTTCCTCATCAGAGTCTATTCAAAGACTTACTTCAGTAGATCAAGAATATAAGGTTTATGATTGACCTCTTCAAGACTACCTAAATAATCCTTAAGACTTCCTATGTTTGGATCATGTCCACATAATCAACATCTTCCTTAACTAGTGTCATTCTTAAGACTCATCTAGGTAAGATACGAAGTGACCATTTCTATGCCCCCATCACACCTTAACTAGACAACCCTTAACTACTCTAGATAATTACTTATTAAATTAACATACTTCATAACATAAGTCATTAGTTCATTAGTTCATTGAGACTCAAACATCACACTAAGGACATTCAAGTAATGGTCTTGGGCAAGACCTAGGAACTCCCAATATAACCTTCAAATCCTATTGTGCAATGTCTATATAGCATCCCATATCACCACCTAAACATCATAGAACTTCTTAACTTCTAATAGATATTACATATGATGACAATACGCAAGAACTGACATAGAATATGATAGCACGACATGGAATCCGGAGTTCTATTCTACTCCGATAAGGTTGTTCTACTTGGCAATGGTAGAGCTTAGACACATCCCATATAGGCACATGGTTATGGAATATGAAGCGCATGATTTGTATTATAGTCTCATTCTTTTACTAAAACTACTTCCCTTACCATACTCTCTCGGTGCTAGAATTTGTTTTCAGAGTGTAATTCACACTTAACGTTCACATAAAAAGGTTCCATATCATGTTCATAACCAAATTACATTTACCCTACAAAAGAGGTCTTCTAGGGTTACCTTACAATAGCGACAAGAAGCTCATTCTGAATTTCGTAAGGATTAATATGATGACATTCCAGCGAATTAACCTTAAGCCCATCATTTCTTAACTTTCAAGGATACCATTACGGCTTATGACTTTGACATTTGTTACCTTACCACTAAGTTCAAGGTTTCACATTAAAAACCCTTTTAACTTCATTTAAGGTCACATGTCATTCATACATTTAAGACTAAGAAACTTTCGCATCCTAAGTCAAGACATCAAATATTCACATTCATACGTACATCATGAAAGGGATACAAGTGAACCAAGACAAGACACCACATACTTCACTTTTGCCATCCTAGAAACACACAAACATAACCATATCATCTTCAAGTCATCCTATACACTATCATATCATCATCAATGTGACATACATAGACTCACATAGTTAATTAGGAATAACCAAGTATAAATCCTAAGACTATATGAACAAAGCCACATTCATAGTCTAATATGATCATGTATATAACATCAATAGAACAGATATACTTTCACATTGCTTAACATGTAGATACATACCATAATACTAACCATAATCATCATAATACTTCAAGTAGATTGCCAACAAGGCCATTATCATCATATTACTTAAAATAACGCCGACAAGGCCACATCAATTGCAAGTAAAGCACATAACACCGCCACCATAAGTGGACCATACCAATCACAACATAATTTAAGTCTAATTAACATCAAAAACAAGGAAATAGGGAAGCTTACCACCACTCCATCCTCAACACCTCAATTTGATGCTAAATCATCCAAGTCAATACCATAAGGCACTTACCAATGGCCATGAACAATAATTCACTATTGAAAATATAGAAGTCAATGAAACTAGGTTAATTAAATACAAATTATTCAATCTAATAAAATCTAGATATAAATTGAAAACAATAATTACATCAATAGATAATCCATACAAATCTACACTAGAATTCATAATCATTAAGTCAATATCAAGTAACCCATAACTTAGTCAAAATCTAGGGTTCATCCAATTCATGGGTTCATATGTAATTTAGGATAAAGAATCAATACAATAACAATTTTAATCCATAATAAACGCTTAAAAACATTTGATGCAAGAACCCATGGTAGAATCATGAAATTTTGACAATTCAATTTTAAAACTTTAGAAAATTTCTTGAGAGTTTGGCTACTTGATAAAGAGAGTTTCAAGGATAAAAATCCATACCTCATTGATGATAATTATTCACTTTGATGAAGAATATCCACTCAATTAAACAATCCAAGCTCTTCCTTGACTTTGGACTTCAATGGAGTCTTAAGGAATTCCTAAGGGATTTTTGGGTTTTGATTTGGAAGAATGAAATCTTCCAAGTGATAAAAACATATATAAACACTTAAAATACCCAAAAGAACCTTAAGGAACACAGACTCCACCGATGGTTGGCAGTCGACGGACCGTTTGTCCACAAATTGACCATCTTGTCCTTCCGTCGTTGAGTTCGGAGACTCAACATGGGTCAATTCCCTCCCAGGAACAAGTATCCACCAACGGCACCCATCAACGGGGCATTGATTGGCCCACGAGCTGTCAATTGCTTCCGTCTTTAGGGGCTGCCTTGGACAATCTTGGCACCACTTTTTGGGTCCTTCCTCAAGGACCCCTGGATGGTCCATGGGGATGTTTTGCCTGGACGTTTCCAACCCAAAAATGATATTATACGAGTTTATAACCTCTCACATGTATTTCATAAAAAATGAACACCTAAAACTCGACGAAATATGCTTAGACACACAAAGCCATTTCAAGGCACATCTTTTGAACGTCATGGACGTTCTTGGACATTTGACCTCCATACTCCACGAAACTCGACACACTTCCTATATACATAATAATAACTCATTTAAGAACCTTATAACCATATGAATCACACATAAGAAAATAGAACCACATATGAGGAACATAGGCGACTTAGTCGTCGAACGTCTTAGTCGTCCCTTGATGTTTGACTTCGAATGCACCGAAACTCTTAGACACTGCCTCCTTAACACATAATAGACCTATTAGGACCTTATACCACCATGAACAACATCTTAGGATCTAGTTCACCTAAGTCATTTTTGGGATCTTACATTCTTCCCCACTTGGACAACATTCGTCCTTGAATGAAACTTGCCACTCTCCGAACACTTCCAAAAATAGAGATTTTACTAGAAGCTCTTGACCACACCATAAAACACATAACCAAGAATAAAACATCAATTGCAAATAGTCAAGATATTCACAACACAACAAGAAACTAGAAGACAATTATATAACTCATCATGCTAGAAAACTCACATGCTTCATTCCAAATAATGAGAACTCATTTTTTTTCAACATCATGCTCATATACATCAGTTATAACAATATTACAAAAATTTTAGACCAAAGAATCAATTAGTCAAATTTTCAAATATTTTACAGTGAGCATGTCACACCCGGGTTCTAGACCCTAGATGAGACCGGCGTCGTTAACCTCTCAAAGGTTGCAAACAAGCCTTTCCTTAACTTCAACCACAATCATATATTTAAATTTAGTGGAAAATTTAGAACTTTTTAACTTACATAAGTTTACTTAGACTTCATATAATTTCTGCATAAGAGTGATATACTAATAGCTCAAACTAAACAACCCGATATTAATAGATTGAACAATTGAAATGAATAATTCATAATAATAATAGTTGCCAAACCGGCCTTAAATTAAAAGCTTGAAAAAATATTGGAAAGGAAACGCTAGGCACAACATCCACTAGCTATGTCTAATATTACTAAAGCTAGAATATAAACCGTAGGCATCCTCGAACTCAAGAGGACTTACCAACGTCTGGAGGTACTAATCCAAACAGCTTCAAGCGAATCTTCAATCTTCTTCAAAGACCTACGCCTATAAAAATAGTAATAGTATATGGGTGAGTACACACTTGTACTAAGTATGAGTGTATGCACATAAACACATAAGGACTATGCATGATCAAGGAAAGTTCTTTCAATAACAACATGCTATTTTTTGAAACTGAAGTCACTTTACTTTTCTAATTCGTTATTTATGAATCATGCTATGAATATGGCATATTTTCATGCATTTAAATCACATAACTCATTTTCTATATGAACTTAATACCTTGGGATCATGAACATAATTTTAGAACAACTAGAGCTAAAATTTCCCTTAAACTGAGAGTTCCTCTCCCATGCCTTAGTTTATTTTAAGTCTTTTCTTCTTTTTGTTGTGTAGTTCAATGATCTTCTTTGATCCTATGTTTTAGTTACGAGTTCAATGAATAATTATAGTACCATTCCTAAATGAATAAAGTAAGTACTCCAAAAGACTAAGCAATTGATTTGACTACCCTACTTACAAGTTATTCTTTCCATTCTTATTAAATTGGGCATGAAGTCTTTATAAGCCAATCTTTAATATCTATTCCTATTATTTGATCATTTACATAATATAAATATTATTGGCTATGCCCATTATTTGATCATTTGCATGATATAAAGATAATTGGCTATGCCCATTATTTGATCATTCGCATAATATAAAAATTATTGGCTATGCCCATTATTTCATCATTTGCATGACATAAATATTATGGGGCATTGATTAACCATTATGTGTTGCTCCCTTTATTGGCATAAGCCAATAACAGGTAAAATTTCATTTTTATCAAACACTGGTGATTTGATTTACTTATGTTTTGCTGACTTAGTTCACTTTCAACTTACTTATCTTCTACTTTGATATCATGTTCACTTTGACCGTACTTTTCTTTCTTTATTTCTTTCTTACTTTGTTATAGGAATCATTAGCGTTAAATTGACATAGATCATGTGAGCTAACATGAAATCCAGTGTCTTCCCCACACTGGAAAGAGGTGGTTCACCGGCTAAAGTGAGACCAAATACTAGCATTTAACCGACATATATCATGTGAGCTAAGATGAAATCCAGTATCTTCCCACACTGTAAAGAGGTGGTTCACCAGCCAAAGTAAAACCGAATACTTCGTAGCTTTCTTAGGCGGATCCACTAGCTAGTAACTTATGCTGGCAAGATAGTTCAAAGACTAGGAGATTTTGCAGACCCTTATCCACCTTGGTGGTAGTTTCATCTAATGAGGCTTACATGTGCTTTCAAAAGCTCATTGCTAGTCTCTTGGTTCTTTGCCCAATTTTATCATACTTTAAATCTTTTAGAGTTGACTCATACATTATGGAAGCTTGCTTCTATTATGAGGTATGTTTAACTCAATGGATGACTTGTCATCCCTTTCTTTACTTGATGAATGTGAACTTGAATCTTACATTATCATTATGGTGTGATTGAGACTTGTCTCACGCTTTCTAAAACCTTCTTATGTGAGTATCTTTTAGATAATTGTTTTGGTACAAGGGAGACTTGTCTCACTTCCTTTAACACCCCATTCTAGGTCAATTTCGTGACTCATAAGCTTTTATGTTATTTCATTACTCACCTTATCTTGTTCAACATTATTTGGTAGTCTTGTACCATTCTTTATGAAAGTTGTAAGAACTTATTCAATGTGCTACTATGTTCACAAGTTCATTTATATAGGGTATGGTGGGACTTGTCCCAATAATTGGCATACCCTGGGTTATGAGTTCATTAAGTTACAACTTGTCAAGTCATTCTTTAACATGTATTTGGCCTTACAAGAACATCATAATTGACATTGGCCATATAAGATTAGTATGACTTAGTCATTGGCCAACATTATATCATTTTTGTAAATAATATTACTAGTTAATCTATTGGCATAAACCAAACTTTCACTAAACACTGCTTATGAGAATATCATTAGCCATGTCAATTAACTTCATGTATATACTATAGTAATCTCATCATTTTAAGCAAGCCAACTTTTGACAATTTAATCTTCTCAAACACAATTGTCATTAAAACATTTCTTATATGTAAATAATACTCGAATCATATGGGTCTAACTTATAGGTCTCATTCGACCATATCAAATCATAGAAACCTACGCATAATGATAAGTTAAAACCACATACATAAAATATGCTCGATATTTGCATTACACATACTACTACAATTTGAAATGAGGAGAACTAGGGAGATGACATTCGAAAATCTCATTGGGAAAAACCCTAGTTTTGGTTTTCTTGAATTCAAAATGTTTGAAAAGCCTCTTGGGGAAAGAAATGAAAGAGAGAAAACCCATACCATACTGTATAATTTAATCTACAAAGCTCACCCTGTACTTTGCACGAAAAATCTTGAAAAATTTCCTTGAAATCTCCTAAGGAGAATTGTTCACTGTTTTTCATACGTTTGTTACTGTTTTTGAGTCGTGAGGTTTCTTACCTAGTTAAACGTGAGTTAAGTCTTAGGAACTGAATATTGACTAATTCAACATAGGATAATTAACTTAATTAAATAATCAATCAGCTAATTACCAAAATGCCCCTCCTAAACTGACTCAAAATAGGAGAGCATTTGACTTAGCCAAACCTGAAAAATTGCTAAGGTGTCTCGGCTTGACCATGAATTTTTAGTTAATTAATTATGTAGGTAACTTAATTAATTAAGTTACCTAGGGTAATTACTGAAGTACTCATAAGTCATTAGGAACATAACCAACCTCTTTGGACCATCTAGGTTAGGTACTAGGATGTTTCGTTAGTTAGTTACCCGTCTAGTGTCACCCGGTTAATTTTAGGATTTCGGGTACACTAGTTAGGTTATTTTAGTTAATCCTAGGTTAGTAGTTAGTTAGGTAAGTTAGTTAGAGCCTAGAATTGGTTAGGAATTTAGTCCCCACATGGATTTACCCGTGTGCGCGCCTGCCTTCTAACCGCCCTAACCAATTTTTTTTGGGGCTTGGTCGCTTGGTGTCTTGCACATGTGCTTGCACATTTGTTGCTGCGCATTTATTGTCCAAGGACCATCACTATGTCCTTGCGCAATGCCTAATCTACATGATCATTTCAAATGATCATGTGCTATGGTACCTAGGCTTGACACTTGGATGCCTCGTACCTAAAATGTGTAATATGAAGAGAAAAATTTTATCTTTGGGTCTTCATTGCAGGTATATTTCCTAAACAAACTTGGACTTGAGCATTTGAACATAAAAATATATTTTAATACATAGAAATTGGATTAACATCGGTGTATTTTAAGTTACTTGTTAATACATATAAATTGGCTAACACCCTTTAGCCAATATTCTCTAACATGCCCAACATTACTCAATATTTGGCATTGGGATGCCTATGTACCCCAATACATATTCTTAAAACATAGTAGACTCTTCACTAGACAAGTACATTATCGTGAATGTTACATTATCCCTCCCCCCCCCTAGGAACATTCATCCCCGAATGACACTACATATTATTTTGAATCAAAGAGGGTATTTTCGGGAAACACATCAACATACTTGAAACTTTACTCTTTGTGGATATATCATTCACAACTTACTCTTGATGATGCACATCACTCAAAGCATATTTGAAGCTTTATATATGAGATTGAGGAACTTCCTTCTCAATCACACTTTAACTCAATGCACATCACAACTCATGCGACACAAAATCACGTGAATGCTATAAAAAAAAACAGCAACATGAATGCAAGCATGAACTCATATTAAAACTCTTGGAGTTGACTCATACATTATGGAAGCTTGCTTCTATTATGAGGTATGCTTAACTCAATGGATGACTTGTCATCCCTTTCTTTACTTGATGAATGTGAACTTGAATCTTACATTATCATTATGGTGTGAATGAGACTTGTCTCACGCTTTCTAACACCTTCTTATGTAAGTATCTTTTAAATAATTGTTTTGGTACAAGTGAGGCTTGTCTCACTTTCTTTAACACCCCATTCTAGGTCAATTTCATGACTCATAAGCTTTTATGTTATTTCATTACTCACCTTATCTTGTTCAACATTATTTGGTAGTCTTGTACCATTCTTTATGAAAGTTGTAAGAACTTATTCAATGTGCTACTATGTTCACATGTTCATTTATATAGGGTATGGTGGGACTTGTCCCAATCATTGGCATACCCTGGGTTATGAGTTCATTAAGTTACAACTTGTCAAGTCATTCTTTAACATATATTTGGCCTTACAAGAACATCATAGTTGACATTGGCAATATAAGATTAGTATGACTTACTCGTTGGCCAACTTTATATCATTTTTGGAAATAATATTACTAGCTAATTTATTGGCATAAACCAAACTTTCACTAAACACTGCTTATGAGAATATCATTAGCCAAGTCAATTAACTTCATGTCTATACTATAGTAATCTCATCATTTTAAGCAAGTCAACTTTTGACAATTTAATCTTCTCAAACACAATTGTCATTAAAACATTTCTTATCTCATGTAAATAATACTCTAATCATATGGGTCTAACTTATAGGTCTCATTCGACCATATCAAATCATAGAAACCTACACATAATGATAAGTTAGCACCACATACATAAAATATGCTCGATATTTGCATTACACATACTACTAGAATCGGAATTACGGAGAACTAGGGAGATGAACATTCGAAAATCTCATTGGGAAAAAAACTAGTTTTGGTTTTCTTGAATTCAAAATGTTTGAAAAGCCTCTTGGGGAAAGAAATCAAAGAGAGAAAACCCATACCATACTGTATAATTTAATCTACAAAGATCACCCTGTACTTTGCACGAAAAATCTTGAAAAACTTCCTTGAAATCTCCTAAGGAGAATTGTTCACTGTTTTTCATACGTTTGTTACTGTTTTTGAGTCCTGAGGTTTCTTACCTAGTTAAACATGAGTTAAGTCTTAGGAACTGAATATTGACTAATTCAACATAGGATAATTAACTTAATTAAATAATCAATCAGCTAATTACCAAAATGCCCCTCCTAAATTGACTAAAAATAGGAGAGTATTTGACTTAGCCAAACCTGAAAAATTGCTAAGGTGTCTCGGCTTGACCATGAATTTTTAGTTAATTAATTATGTTGGTAATTTAATTAATTAAGTTACCTAGGGTAATTACTGAAGTACGCATAAGTCATTAGGAACATAACCAACCTCTTTGGACCATCCTAGGTTAGGTACTAGGATGTTTCTTTAGTTAGTTACCCGTCTAGTGTCACCCGGTTAGATTTTAGGATTTCGGGTACACTAGTTAGGTTATTTTAGTTAATCCTAGGTTAGTAGTTAGTTAGGTAAGTTAGTTAGAGCCTAGAATTGGTTAGGAAGCTAGTCCCCACATGGATTTACCTGTGCGCGCGCCTGCCTCCTAACCGCCCTAACCAAATTTTTTGGGGCTTGGTCGCTTGGTGTCTTGCACATGTGCTTGTACATGTGTTGCTGCTCATTTCTTGTCCAAGGACCCTCACTATGTCCTTGCGAAATGCTTAATCTACATGGTCATTTCAAATGATCATGTGCTATGGTACCTAGGCTTGACACTTGGATGCCTCGTACCTAAAATGTGTATTATGAAGACAAAAATTTTATCTTTGGGTCTTCATTGCAGGTATATTTCCTAAAAAAGCTTGGACTTGAGCATTTGAACATAAAAATATATCTTAATACATAGAAATTGGATTGACATCAGTGTGTATTTTAAGTTACTTGTTAATACATATAAATTGGCTAACACCCTTTAGCCAATATTCTCTAACATGCCCAACATTACTCAATATTTGGCATTGGGATGCCTATGTACTCCAATACATATTCTTAAAACCTAGTAGACTCTTCACTAGACAAGTACATTATCTGGAATGTTACATTATCCCTCCCCCCCTAGGAACATTCATCCCCGAATGACACTACATATTATTTTGAATCAAAGAGGGTATTTTCGGGAAACACATCAACATACTTGAAACATTACTCTTTGTGGATATCTGATTCACAACTTACTCTGGATGATGCACATCACTCAAAGAATATTTGAAGCTTTATATATGAGATTGAGGAACTTCCTTCTCAATCACACTTTAACTCAATGCACATCACAACTCATGCGACACAAAATCACGTGAATGCTATAAAAAAAACAGCATCATGAAAGCAAGAATGAACCCATATTAATTGATAAAGTGCAAGTATAAAACACATGATTATGGACTTAAAACACCAAAACCGACTAATGCACTAAAATTTAGTGTTTCATAAACTAAATAAGACTTAGGAAGAGTATATCAAACCTCAAGAACTGAACAAGTGAGGGTAACGGGATCTCATGTCCGCCTCGTTCTCCCATGTTTCTCCCTCAACTAGGTGGTTCCTCCATAACACCTTTACGGTGGAAACCCCCTTATTCCTCAGCTGCTTCACTTGGCGATCTAAAATTTAAAGTGGAAGCTTTTCATAAGAAAGGTTCTCATAGACTCCTAGCCCCTCAATAGGCTGCATGGATGCTGGATCGCCTAGAAATTTTTTAAGCATTGAAACATGAAACACTAGATGAATAGAAGTAAAGTAATTTGGTAACTTCAGTTCATAGGCAACATTCCCTACTCGTTGTAAGACCTCATAAGGACCTATATACCTCGGACTCAACTTCCCCATCTTACAAAACCTCATCACCCCTTTCATGGGTGATATTTTCAGGTAGACTTGATTACTTACCTCGAATTCAAGAGCCCTCTTCGTATTATCAGCATATAATTTTTTACGACTGTAAGCAGTAGCTAATCTATCCCTGATTATTCTCACCTTTTCCATAGCATCATGTATGATCTCAGGGCCAAGGAAGGAAGACTCTCCTACCTCAAACCTCCAAACTAGGGACCTACATCTCATGCCATATAGTGCTTCAAAAGGTGAAATCCGAATACATGAATGGTAGCTATTATTATAAGAGAACTCAATCTGTGGCAAGTGATCATCCCAACTACCCTTGAAGTCAATAACACATGATCTCAGCATTTCTTCAAGGGTATGAATGGTACGCTCTGCTTGTCTATCCGTCTGAGGATGAAAAGCAGTACTGAGCTTCACATGTGTACCTAAGCTCTTTTGGAAAGATCTCCAAAAGTGAGAAGTGAACTGGGCTCCCCTATCCGATATAATATATAATGGGATCCCATGCCACCTCATCATTAACATAAAACTTGGCATATCTTCGGCTCTGTATGTAGACTTCACAAAAACGAAGTGAGCAGACTTAGTCATCCTGTCAACAATAACCCAAATAGAATCATGCAGTTTCCTGGTACTAGGCATACAAACCACAAAGTCCATAGTAATAGCCTCCAACGTCCATGTTGGGATTCCCAATCGGCTGTGTAAGTCCTCCACGCTTATGATGTTCGACCTTAACCTGTTGGCAATTGGGACACTCCTTAACAAACTTAGAAATATCTCGGTTCATACCTTCCCACCAGTAGATCTCCTTGAGATCATGATACATCTTGGTGGAACATGGATGAATAGAATACCTGGATCCATGAGCCGCTACAGTAATATTAGTTCTCAGATTATCAATATGGGGCACACACAATCTGCTCTGGTATCTAAGCACACCATCCCCCCCTAAGGAAAATGATTCATTCAGCTTACTCAACATTGAGTCTTTCAATTCCATGAACTGAAACACCCCCAATTGGTGTATCTACCAGCCGTACACCTAACCTAGCCAATTGGTGTACCTCTTTAAACTACTTTTTCTTCTCATCATCAATATGAGACACTTCACATGCTCAATCGGCTCAAAGCATCGGGCACTACATTGGCCTTACATAGGTGATAGTGGACACTCACTTCATAATCATTAAGCAATTCTATCAATCTTCTTAGACGAAGATTCAATTCTCTCTATGTAAAGACATACTGAAGACTTTTATGGTCAGTAAATACATCAACATGTACACCATATAAGTAATGTCTCCAAAGTTTTAACGCAAATACCACAGCAGCTAACGCAAGATCAGGGGTAGGGTAATTCTTCTCGTAGATTTCCAACTATCTTGATGCATATGAAATCACCTTGCCATCCTACATAAGAACACATCCCAAACCTACTCAGGAAGTATCAAAGTAGACCACATACCCTTCACTACTCCTCGGCAATGTGAGAACTATTGCTGAAGTGAGTCGGTCCTTGAGCTCTTGGAAGCTCTTTTCACAAGTTTCAGACTACTCAAACTTCGCCTTTTGTTTGTTAAAGTTGTCAATGGAGCAACATTAGAGAAAAAGCCCTCAACAAACCTCCGATAGTAACTACCCAAATAAACTCCCAATGTCTGTAGGAGAGAGGGGTCTCGGCCAGTTCTTTATTGATTCAATCTTTTTCAAATCAACCTCTACACCTTGGTCGGACACAACATGACAAAGGAAGGTCACTGATCTCAGCAAAAACTAACATTTGCTAAATTTTGCTTACAGCTGATGTTCCATGAGTACTTCAATGTCATTCTCAAATGTTGTTCATGCTCGTCTCTAGTCTTAGAATATATGACGATGTCATCTATGAATAGTATGACAAAAGAATCAAGGTATTCACTGAAGACCCAATTAATAAGGTCCATAAACTCGGCTGGTGCATTAGTGAGACCAAATGACATGACAAGAAACTCGTAATGACCATACCTAGTATGAAGGAGGTCTTTGGAATAGTTACTTGGCTCACTCTAAGCTGGTGATATCCTTTAGGAGATCTATTTTAGAAAATAATCTTTAACCTTGGAGCTGATCGAATAGATCATCAATTATGGGAAGAGGGTATTTGTTCTTTATAGTGACTTTGTGCAGTTGTCGATAATCGATACAGATTATAA
The DNA here is from genome assembly GCF_001406875.1 of Solanum pennellii. Classification (NCBI taxonomy): domain Eukaryota; kingdom Viridiplantae; phylum Streptophyta; class Magnoliopsida; order Solanales; family Solanaceae; genus Solanum; species Solanum pennellii. The sequence continues at coordinate 35,569,806 of NC_028639.1, read as the reverse complement.
GGGTTCCATGCTTTTTCTCAACGAACAACACTGGAGCACCCCATGGGGATATGCTCGGCTGGATGAATATTTTATCAAGTAGATCTTTTAGCTGCAACTTTAACACTTTGAGTTTAGCTGGAGCCATTCTATTGGGAGGAATGGAAATTGGTTTGGTGTTGGGATCTAAGTCAATACCAAAGTCAATTTCGCATTTAGGAGGGATTCTTTGTATATCGTCCAAAAAGATATCTTGAAACTCATTAAATATATACACAGAGTCTATGGAAGGAACTTCATGTTCTAAGTCATTGACTCTGACTAAGCGGTATAAATACCCCTTAGATAACTGCTTATTGCCTTTATGATGGGAAACTATTTGGCCTGTATGATATGAACTATGCCCTTCCCATTACAGCTCTAACTCATTAAGAAATTGAAACCTTACTACCCTGGTTCGACAGTCCATGGTAGCATAGCATTGATGGATCCAAACCATACCCAAAATTATATCAAAGTAAAGCATGGTTAATTCTATTAGGTCATCATAGGGAACTCTATCAAGAAAAGTGATTGGTCAATCTCTATATACTTTTTAAGGTCTAATGTTGTCTCCTATGGGAGTACTATCTAGAAAAGGTTCATGCAAGATCTCAGGAAGTAAGTCAAATTTACTAGCTACTAAAGGAGTAACAAAAGACAAGGTGGATCTTTGATCTAACAATGCATACACAGAAAAAGAAAAGACATGTAAGGTACCAATGACCACATCTACTAACTTTTCCTACTTCTCTTCATTAACACCCATAGCGCAGAGAATCTAGTGGACCTCGTCCACAAACTCCTGGGGATCAGCAATGGTTCTAGACCTGAAGTAGACTGGAGGATTCATACTGGTGAAATCTCTCATTCTGCTAGCCATGGTGCTAGCAGGTGGGTTCTCTTTGGGAGCACCCTCTCTAGTGGCCTGGGCTGTGATAGCCTGTTCCTGAGTAGGATGGCTTGGGCCATATAAACCAGTCCTGCTCTTACTTCTCAATCACTCAACGCAGCTGGGTTGACAGGCACTTGCACTCCAGCAGCTAGGCTTGAGGAGGAGCTTGGTTTCCCCTAGCAGCTGCTTCTCGAACTCTCTTTCCTGGTTTCTTCTTGTGTTCATTTTTCTACATGCACACACAAGAAGGAAGTTAGATGCTAGAATGACACAAAATATCAAAGCTCTACACTGCAAGATAAAGAGTAGAAGAAGGAAAGATTCCTAAGATCACTAAGTCTCTAATTCATGGTTGTGGTGCACTTCACATCCATCAGCTAGAAACTAAGCAACTTGGTAGTTTTGAGCCTTAGTTTCAATGTAATTTAACATGATGCTCTCATACCAAGTTTTTCACACCCGGGTTCTAGACCCATGATGAGACCGGCAGTGTTACCCTCAAAGAGGTCTCAAACAAACCTCTTCATAGATTTCATCATAATAATACAATTAAATTTAGCAGAAAATTTAAAATGTTTTAACTTACATAAGTGTACTTAAACTTCATATAATTTCTGATTAAGAGTGATATACTAATAGATCAAACTAAACAACCATCTATTAATATATTGAACAATTGAAATGAAGACTTCATAATAATATTAGTTCCTAAACTGGCCTTAATATAAAATCTTGATCAAATATTTGAAAGGAAACGCTAGGGACAACATCCACTTGCTATTTCTAATCTACTAAAGAAAGAATATAAAGCGTAGGCATCCACAAACTCAAGAGGACCTTCCAACGTCTGAAGGTACTAAACCAAACAGCTTCAAGCGAATCTTCGATCTTCATCAAGGACCTGCGCCAATAAAAAGAGTAATAGTATATGGATTACTACACACTTGTACTATGTATGAGTGTATGCACATAATACATAAGAACTATGCATGATCAATGAAAGCTCTTACTGTAGCAACATGCCATTTTTGGAAAGTGAAGTCACTTTACTTTCCTAATTTGGTATTTATGAATCATGCTACGAATATGACATATTATGATGCATTTAAAGAACAAAACTCATTTTCTATATGAACATAATAACTTGTGATAATGAACATGATTTTAGAACAACTCGAGAAAAAAATTATATTTTTGCTCCCACTTAAGACGAGAGCTCCTCTCCCATGCCTTAGTTTATTTTTATGTCTTTTCTTATTTTTGTTGTGTAGTTGAATGATTTTCTTTGATCCTATGTTTTACTTACGAGTGCAATGATTCATTATGGTCCCATTCCTATAATGAATAAAGTAACTATTTCAAAAGACTAAGGAAATGATATGACTAACCTACTTACAAGTTATTCTTTCCATTCTTGTTAAATTGGGCATGAAGTATTTATGAGCCAATCTTTATTGGCTATGCCTATTATTTGATCATTTACATAATATAAAGATTATTGGTTATGGCCATTAATTGATCATTTCAATGATATAAAGATTACTGGCTATGCCCATTATTTGATCATTTGCATGATGTAAAGATTATTGGCTATGCCAATTATTTGAACATTCCCAAAATATAAAGATTATTGGCTATGCCCATTATTTCATCCTTTGAATAATATAAATATTATTGGGCATTGATTAGCCGTTATGTTTTGCTCCCTTCATTGGCATAAGCCAATAACTGTTAAATCTTCTTTCGTATCAAACACTGGTGATTTGATTTACATATGCTTTTGCTTACTTAGTTCCCTTTGAACTTACATATCTTTTTCTTTGATCTCAGGTTCACTCTGAACATACTTTTCTTTCTATATTTCTTTCTTATATTCTTTAAGAAATCTTTAGCATTAAACTGACATAGATCATGTGAGCTAACATGAAATCTAGTGTCTTCCCCACACTGGAAAGAGTTGATTCACTTGCTAAAGTTAAACCGAATACTAACATTTAACTGACATAGATCATGTAAGCTAATATTAAATCCAGTGTGTTCCCCACACTATAAAGAGGTGGTTCACCAGACAATGTCAAACCAAATACTTTCTAGCTTTCTTAGGTGGATCCACTAGCTAGTAACCTATGTTGGCAACATAGTTCAAAGAGTAGGAGATTTTTGTGACCCTTATCCACCTTGGAGGTAGTTTCATCTCATGAGTCTTATATGTGCTTGCACAAGCTCATTGCCAGTCTATCAGTGCTTTTGTCAATTTATCATACTTTACAACTTTTAGAGTTGACTCATACATTATGGAAGCTGGCTTCTAGTATGAGGTATGCTTAGCTGAATGGATGACTTGTCATCCCTTTCTTAACTTGATGAATGTGAACTTGAATCTTACATTATCATTATGGTGTGAATGAGACTTGTCTCATGATTTTTAACACCCTGTTATGTGAATATATTTATCATAATTTTTTAGGTTAAAGTGAGACATGTCATGTAACAACCCGACAATGACTATGCTAAGTAATGGCTAAACCTACCTAAAATGCCTAGATTAGACCGGATTCACACGGATTGATGCGCATGGAACCATACCTCTGAACCCATGTACCAACAAGCCAACCAACTTGGTGAGTTAGTTGATCAAGTCAAGGTTGGTTCCCGCCATGTGGGGCACTAGAATATTAAGATTCACCGGGATGAGTCTTAACCGAACTTGAAAGGGGTAATATTAGGTTTGGAGGGTCTAGGGGTAAAATTGTCTTTTCCAGGCTCGGGGTAGTATTGTAATTACCCTAAGTATTTAAGTAATTAATTAATTATTTAATTAATTAATTAAGATAGTGGACATTTTGGGTAAGGTTGACCCTAATTGACCCAATTTTCACGAGATGAGCTCCACCTAGGTTCGATCCCTAGTTAAAGCAATATCAAGTCTTCACCAAGGGAAAATCATAATTTTTTAGTTTAAAAGAGTCCTAGTTTGACTAAGTCTTCAACTAAAACTCCTACTCCTAAACTTACTCTCACATATCTGCACTCTCTTTCTCACGCCTATCCACCCTCTTTCTCACGGTCATCATCAGTAAACAGAAAAAAAAATATCAAAAAAAACAATTCATCACACTTGAAGAAATTGTACACTAAAACTATTAATAAAAACTAAACTAAAAACGAAAAGCGAAAACATTTTTCAAATTTTTTGCGCGTGAGGTTTCGTTGGAGAAGCGTTGTTTCTCGTGGGAGTTGGCAGCACTTGAGATCAGGTTTGAAAGTTGTTAAATGACGAAAAATGTATGGGTTTTCTTCCTCTTATTTCCTTTACCAACAGACTAAGATTTAGTCGAATTCTAATCCGACAACTAGGCATGTTCCCCTTTGCATGTCCATATCACTAGCTACCATCGATTATTGTAGGTTGGGTATGTTTGATGGTAAAATTTAGGAATGTAACATGTTTTCGTGATGATTATGTTCATGCATGTATGTGTAGAATTATGTGATGATAAACGTGTGCAATGTGTGTGTTTGTGGCCGTGTCTCTTAGTCTCGAATTGGAGCATGAAAATGGTACGAATTGGAGTATGAAAATGGTATGTTAAATCCTTGTGTTTTTTTATGAAATTACTTGGAAAAATGCACGTAATAATGAACGAAATGTCCAGCGAATTGTCATAAAAATCTATAGTACAAAGGATTGAGAAAAATGGACTGGAAAGATGACCAAATTTCCAGAAATTTAGAAATTATGTCTAGGCTAAGCATGGATGAAATTTATGTTTTTTTTATAAAAATTTCTTGGTGTGAGGTCATTAGGGATTGAACCCAAGACCTCACTATATGCAAGATGATGAAAATTTTATAATAAAAGTGAGGTTAGGCGGAATCTAACTAGGTCTTAGCCGAGTTAGAAAACATAGAATTAAAAGAAATGAGGCACATGTGATTCGAACCCATGTGTCCTTGGCCGAAATTAAGATTAATCCATGCAAGAATAAAAATAAATAAAACGCGATGGGTGGGGATCGAACCCACAACCACTCGAATAAGAGAGAAAATTAGGATAAAAGCTAAAGAAAAATAAAATAAGGTTAAGGGGGATCGGTCCCACACCCTCATGGTCTCAAACGAAAAAGGTGAGAAAAGAAAGAGAAAAAAGGGAAGTGTAGTGTTGGGGATCTACCTCAGGTTCCCCAATGCCGAAATTTTAAATAAAAATTAATACAACACTAAGTGTTGTTCAAGGGATTTGAAATCGGGTTCCCTTTCCCAACTCCGTATTGATACATAAGTCATACATGAATAAATATTCAATAAATTCATCCCATAGGGATCGAACTTGAGACCTAGGCATACTTACAAGATGCATAAGTCTTGTACGAAATAATCTTTGTAAGTATGAGTAACTTAGACGAATTATGAATGAAGCGTTATGGCTTGTACATATGGGTTCATAAGTCCATCGTACGTTTAAAAATAAGTGAACCTATGATATATGTGACGAAATGATGTGACCCCAGGAGGGTTAAGTAAGAGTGTGAAACCCACTAAAAGTCCAAGTGCATTGGCATATATCGAAATGAACATTCACGTAAAGGGGTAAGTAATTATGAAGAGCTAATATGTTGAAGTTAAGGAATGTGATGACAACATGATAAGATGCTCATATGAAAGACGAGTTCAATCTCAAATGAGCCTAAGTAAATGTTACCAAAAATCGTACTCACCTATGAGAGATTAAGATTAATAAAGAGACCAGTCTCTAAGAACACTCTAATGACAGTGTTGAGGTTAATGCATACTCAATACTAAGGATGAGATGAGTAATCATCTGATGAGCAATGATATCCTCATGCTAGAAGCCAGCTTCTATGATGTGTAAGATGAATGTAATGGAACTTTATAGAGAGCACCGATAGGCTACCTATGAGTTTCGATTCCTTCTTTCGGGATGGCAGAGGTTCGTGTAAATCTCATGAGATAAGGCTGTCCATTTAGGCGGGTATGGGTCTCATTATATCTCCTAGTCCTTAAACCTATGCAACCAACATAGGGTTCTAGCAAGTTCAATTCCCTATATACGCTAGCATGTTTTAGTTTCACTTTTCCCAGTGATTTCACCTCTTTTTGGTGTGGGGTAGACACTAGATTTCATGGAGCTCACATGATCTATGTTGGTTAAAGTTAAAGTCCCCAATGAAAGAATGAGGCCAACCTCAAGTAATGCACACAACGAAATGAATGATACCAAATGTGTATGGATAGGACAATCAAGAGGTGAACTAGACTCAAGTAATGACACTAAGTCGTTCGTTTTCATTGCACAGTGAACCCGATGAAAGTCTCAAACAATATCCTAGGTATCTAAACGAATGAAAATGAAGTATGTATAAATGAATGAAGTAGACTCTTTGTTGGTTAAAGATGGATCCCAAGTTGAGGTCCCATATGTTGAGCCCTCAGTTGGGAAATCCTAATGTTATCCATGATTCCAAGGTATCATGGTATAGAATGGACGATATGTGATATATTTGTGTGCTATATTAAATACGTTATATGTTGTGTGCAATATCAACAGAATGATAATTCAAGTTACTCTCATAGCATGACATTCCTAATAAGATTTGGCAAGTCCAACTAACTTGGCATTCCATAATTCATATCATTAGGAGAGAGCTATTCTTAATCATGCATTCACTTGGTGTGTACTTGCATACACCCATACTTATTACAAGTCTGTACTAACTCCATACAATTCTCAACTTTTAGGTGCAGTACATGTGGATGCTAGAGCTTATGAGACTACGTTCAAACTATCCGGACGCGGAGCATTCATCCGGACATGGTAGGCCCTCATGCTTTCGAGGATGTTTATATTTTATATTCTAGCTTAGATGTAGGTATGGGTTAGTAGAGGATGCTCCACTAGTGTTTCTTTCTTACTTATTTTCAGACGTCGTATTGGTGCCACTTTGGCAACTTTATATTAATGCAGTGATGAACTATTTCCTTCATTTGAATATCTTATTATTAGATGGTTGTTGTGAAGTGATAAGATGTAATGCAATTTTTAGAATAAAGTCTATGTATACTTCAAAGAAAACAAAAGTTTTAAATATTCCACAAAAAAAATTAACCTGTACAATGTAATGAGGACATATGTAGGCTTGTCTGCGACCCCCGAGAGGTCAACGACGCTTGTTTTGGCTATGTTCTAGACCCTGGTCATTAAAAACGTGGTATCAAAGCATTAGTATTAATTATAAGGATAATAATGTTCACATTAACTAGTTCGAGTATTTCCTAAGGTATGGTAGTAAAGTGCACCACTACCATCAATTAGAGATTGCATGGTGCATAGGAAATTTCCCTTCTTATGATCTTATCGTGCTTTCATTGATGTCTGATTTCTTGGTGTTATGAGCGTATCTAACATCAATTCTTATTTATTTATTTTTTTCATAAAATGACCACAAAGGGGAATGCTGGACGGGGAAGAGTAGGAGCAGCTGCTGGGGGAAACCAAGTTCCACCACAGGCTCCATATGTATGAGTGGGCATGCCAGTTAACTCAGCTGGATTGACTGATGTAGAGGTACGGAACGCTTTGGGAGAGATGGCTAAAGCCTTCACTATGTAGACTAGGCACAAATTCCTGCTTTGGTTGCGGGAAGAACAGACATATGGTAAGGGGCTTTCTAAAGAATAGGGGTCAGGCTAGAGGTAATGCTCAGCCTAGCCTAAACCCCAGAATGTTGCTGTAGCCGAGCCTCCTAAGAGGAACGGATTCTACACCTTGAAAGGCAGGCAGCAGCAGGAGAAGTCTGCTTATGTGGTCACAGGAATGCTGCAAGTTTTCTCAACCTCTTTTTATGCTTTCCTTGATCAAGGGTCTACGCTTTCTTTTGTGACTCCCTTGCTTTTTCTTACATTTGAAACACAACTTGAGGTTTTGCATGATCCCATCGTAGTTAGTACTCTCTTATCATAAAATGTAAGAGCTGATAGGGTTCATAAAGACTACCCAATATATTTATGGTAAGATCATGTGTGCAAACCTTGAAGAGTAAACCATGAATGACATCGATAGTACACTTGGAATGGACTGGCTCCATAAATGTTATGCCTTCATGAAGGTTGTGAGATTCCGTTTCCCTGATGAAGTAGAGCTTTTTTGGGAGGGGTACAATACAAGTCGTTCAAGTCCCTTGATTTCAAACATAAAACCTAATAAAATGATGTCCAAAGGATTGTTATGCCATCTTGTGAGTGTCAATGATCTAGATCATGATATTCCTTTAATAGACTTTGTGCCTGTATTGGGTGAGTTCTAAGATGTTTTCCCCACTAATTTGCCTGGAGTCCCTCACCTCGAGAGATTGATTTTGGTATCGACGTAGATCACGATACCAAACCGATTTCAATTCCATCCTACAAAATTGCTCCAGCTGAACTCAAATAGTTGAAGTTGCAGTTAAAAGATCTCACCAATAAGGGCTTCATTCAGCCGAGCATATCCCCTTGGGATTCTCCAGTGTTGTTTGTGAAAAAGAAAGATGGAACCCTTAGGATGTGTATCGATTATCGACAGCTCAACAAAGTCACTTTAAAGAACAAGTATCAACTTCCCGAATAGTTGACTTATTCAATCAACTCCAGGGGTCTAGTTTCTTCTCGAAGATTGATCTTTGTTCCGGATATCATTTGCTTAGGGTTAGGGATGAAGATATCCCAAAGACAGCCTCTCGTACCCGTTATGGTCACTATGAGTTCTTAGTCATGTAATTTGGTCTCACTAATGCTCCAATTGCATTTTTGGACCTCATGAACTGAGTCTTTCGTGAATACCTTTATTCTTTTGTCATATTATTCATTGATGAAATAGTCATCTACACTAAGACAAAGGAAGAGCATGAACAGAATTTGAGACTAACCTTGGAGGTACTTAGACAACATCAGCTGTATACAAATTCAATAAGTGTGAATACTTTCTTAGATCAGTGACCTTCCTGGGTCATGCTGTGTCCGATCAGGGTGTGAAGGTGGAACCGAGGAAGACTGACGCTGTTAAGAACAGGCCAAGACCTTTTACTCCCACCGATATTCGTAGCTTTCTGGGATTTTCTTGTTACTACTGGAGGTTCGTGGAGGGTTTTTCTTCTATTGCTACCCCACTGACATCTTTGAATAAGAATAAATCCAAGTTCGAATGGGCGGAGACTTGTGAGAAGTGTTTCTAGGAGCTTAAGGACAGACTCACTTCATCCCCAGTGCTTACATTTCCTAAATGTGGTGAGATTTATACTATTTATTGTGACACTTCTAGGGTTAGTTTGGGTTGTGTTCTTATGCAGGGTAGTAAGGTGATATCCTATCCGTCCACACAGCTCAAGGTTAATGAGAATAATTATCTTACTCATGACCTGGAGTTGGTAGTTGTGGTGTTTGCATTGAAGCTGTGGAGGTATTACTTGTACGGGGTGCATTTGGATGTGTTCATAGACCAAAAGAGTATCTAGTTCGTGTTCACGCAGAGGGTGTTTAATGTACATCAGCGGAGATGGTTGGAGCTATTGAAGGGATATGACATGAGTATCCACTACCATCCAGGGAAGGCAAACGTTGTAGTTGATGCTTTGAGCAGGTTGAGCATTAGGAGTAAAACCCACATTGATGATGAGAAGAAGGAGTTAGTGAAGGATGTACACAGACTGGCCAGACTGGGTGTAAGGTTGATTGACTCTACTAGTGTGGGTGTTTTAGTTCATCCTAGTTCTGAATCATCCTTTGTAGTTGAATTCAAGAAGGGTCAGCATCATGATACTGTGTTGATGGAGTTGAAAGACTCAATGCTTATAAAGATGAATGAGTCCTTTGCTTTGCGACGTGAGGACATACTTAGGTACCACGACAAGCTATGTGTACCAGATGGGGATGATTTGCGGACCAAGATTATTGTAGAGGCCCATTGTTCCAGGTACTCGATACATCAAGGTTAAACCAAGATGTATCATGACCTCAAGCAGATCTATTAAAGGGATGGCATAAAGAAGGACATTGTTGAATATGTGGCCAGGTGTCCTAACTGTTAGTAGGTTAAAGCGAAGTACCTTAAGCGTGGTTGTCTCACTTAGATGATTAAGGTTTTGAGTTGGAAATGGGAGGCCATTAACATAGACTTCGTGATTGGTCTTCCGAGAACTAGGAGACTACATGACTCCATATGGGTTATTGTGGATAAGATAACTAAGTCTGTCGAATTTATCCTTTGAAGCCTACTTACCGGGCCAAGGATTATTCGAGACTCTACATTGATGAGATTGTGAGGTAGCATGAGATTCCTTTGTCTATCATTTGGAATAGTGGAGCTCAGTTCACTTCGCATTTCTTGAAATCCTTCCAAATGAGAATAGGCACGCAGGTAAAGCTCAATACCTCTTTCTATCCTCAGACAGATGGGAAGGAAGATCTTAGCATTCAGACATTAGAGGACATGTTGATGGCGTGTGTAATCGACGTCAGAGGTAATTGGGATGACTTTCTGCCATTGATAGAGTTCTCGTATAATAACAGGTATCACTCAAACATTGGGATGGCACCGTTTTAGGCAATGTATGGTAGGAGGTGCAGGTCTCCTGTTGGGTTGTTCGAGGTTGGAGAGTCATCCATTATGGGTCCAAAGATCATTCATGAGGCCTTAGATAAGGTCAGGGTGATTAGGGACAGGTTGGCTACTACTTACTGTCGACAGAAGTCTTATGTAGATAACAAGAAGTGGCCCTTAGAGTTTGATGTTGGTGACCAATTCTACTTGAAGACATCACCAATGAAGGGGATGATGAGGTTTGGCGGTAAGGGGAAGTAGAGTCCAAGGTACGTTAGGCCTTAAGATTCTACAGCGTGTGGGTGGGGTTGCCTATTAGTTGGTTGCCTGCGGAGCTAGCTTTTGTTCACCCAGTCTTTCATGTCTTTATGTTAAAGAAGTGCCTTGGTGATCCAGCATCGATTTTGCCTGTTGAAGGTTTGGGGGTTGATAAATACTTTTCCTATGAGGAGGTTACTGTTGAGAATTTAAATCGGCAGGTGAAGCTGCTGAGATACAAGGAAGTTGCCACAGTGAAGGTATGGTGGAGAAAATCTTGTTGAGGGTGCTACGTGGGAGGCTGAGGCCAATATGAAATCTCGCTATCCTCATCTTTTCAGCTCTTGAGGTTAGACTTCCTACTCTTAAGTCTAAGTTTCCTTATCTCCTCTATTCTTTGTTTCTATTACTTGAATGTGTATAGTACTTATGTCATGCTATGACTGGAATTGTGCTAGATTATAAAAAGTATCATTTGGGGACGAATGTTCCTAAGAGGGGGATAATGTAACAACCCAAAAATGACTATGCTAAGTCATGCCTAAACGTACCTAGAATTCCTAGATTAGACTGGATTCACACGGATTCATGCGCGTGGAAACAGACCTCTGAACCCATGTACTAGCCAAGCCAACCAACTTGGTGAGTTAGTTGAGCTAGGCAAGGTTGGGTCCCGCCATGTAGGGCACCCGAATATTAACATTCACCCGGATTAGTCTTAACCGGACATGAAAGGGGTAATATTAGGTTTGGAGGGTCTAGGGGTAATTACCCTAAGAATTTAATTAATTAATGAATGAATGAATAAAGTGGACAATTAGGGTAGGGTTGACCCGAATTGACCAATTTTCGTGAGATGAGCTCCACCCGGGTTCGATCCTCGGTGGAAGAAATATCAAGTTGAATTAATTGGTATTTAATTTGCTGATTTAAGTAAGGGAAAATCATTTTGACTAATTCTTCAACTAAAACTCCAACTCCTAACTTTACTCTCACATCTCTCCACTCTCATTCTTACGATCATAATCAGTAAACAGAACAAAAAAATCAAAAAAAAGGTTCGTTGACATACCATGTTTTCATGGTATTTTTAATGCTTTTTCCTTAAGTTTAGTGTGTGTCCAAAAGACTTTTTGTATTGATATTTATGTAAGTTTCTCTTTATTTGCACGAAATCTGTCCAAAATGAACGCTGAAGCTTTTGAGCAAGAAATGCAAAAAAGTTACCACCTACGGAGCTTGTGACGGTCCATCGAGCTTGTGACGATCCGTAAGTGGCATCGTAGTGAAAGCTGTTGAAGGAATATGGGGAAGTCTGACCTAAGTGTGGGTTTTCGGAAGTTCATGACGGACCGTCATATCCACGACGGTCCGTCCTGCTGGTTCGTCTTGATGATCAGAGAGTACTCCCAGTACCCAAATTCCAAGAAGTTTAAGTGTTATGGAATGGAGACCCTGGATGGACCGTCGTGCTTGGAACGGTCCGTCATACCTGTTAGTCGAGGGTAATGAAGACAGCAGCAGAAGAATTTGTAAAGTATGGGATGACAGAGGACATGACGGCCCATCGTGACCACAACGGCCCGTCACGAGGTCCGTCGACACGGACGCGTTTTGACAGATTTTCTGTAATCAGAGTCCTTCTTTTATTAATTTTTTGTTTTTTATAAATAGTTCGAAAAACCTCATTTTTTGGGTTAGACTCTTTGTTTAGTTAGACTCTTTGTTAGTATACTCTTGGATATTAGACTTTTTGATTGTTATACTTTTGCAGAATCATTAGTCCCCTATTAATTTGAGTAATTGATACACTTTTTCTGGAATTGATTATTGGTGCGTTTGTTGATTAATCAAGTGAACTTCTTGATTTTATTCTTTCTCATAAAAGTAAGTGCATGAATTCTTATATTAAATATATGAATATTGTGATTATGGCTATGGGTAACTAAACTCCATAACTAGGGTTGTGGGAACCATGGGTGAATAATGAGGTAAAATCTAACTAAAATAACAATTCTAGAATAGTGTCTTGCATCAATTGATAATTCTTTTGTTTAGAAGTCTTTTTAACGGATGGCCAAAGTTAGAACTCGCCTTAATGCTACTTGCCGGACCAAGGAAGTAGATTATAGGAAAATAATTATCAACATAGATTTAGTGTATACTATCTAATAGGATAGTGGTTATTGGTACGAGGTAATAACTTAGTCAAATATCCAATACAATGCTTAATATGAGATAAAGGTAAGGGTTAGTATAGCAACACACGTAGCCGGACCAAGGTGCGAAGTGATATTTTGTAGATGTCGGACCAATGATTTAGAAATACATAACTTATCACTTTGCATGCAATATACTAGGAAAGAATGGTTATTGTTAAATTATCGAGTTAGGAACCTTTGGGGAACACTTAAACCCTAGTTACTTTTATTAATTGACTAAACTCCATGATTTTGAATATCTTAGTTGTTTACTTTAATCTACTTAATTATTTTCATTAATTTAGAAATAAAAATCCCCCTTTACTATTTTTTGTTTTCTAAGGAAATAATTGACTAAATAATAGTAATAATAGATTAAAGTTAATTCTGAACTATTTTCCTCGTGGGAACGATCCCAACCTCTTTAGTTGGGTTCTTTACTTGATACGACCGCTTTACTTCTTATTTGAGAAGTAAGTTTGAGCGTATCAAATTTTGCCGCCGCTTCCGGGGAAAGTAGATTTTAGATTAACTTAAACTTATTACTAAAGTTTAGTCAATATTTTCTTGATTTTACTTTTCTATTGTTTTTGATTCTTGCAGAACTATCTTCCTTGTATGCCAAATACTCGGAGAGGAAGAGAACCCTTGTTTCCCTACGATCACGAATTAGAGAGTACACTACGCAATATGAATCGAAACTTGGGGATTAAAAATGATGATCCAAACCAGAACATCCCAGCTCTGGTAGATGTTCATGGTCAATTATTACCCGATGATCCGGGTGAAAATCTACAAAGGGGAAAAAATCCCGCTCCACGTCCTCAAGAATACTAGAGAGGCTATTATAATATTGCAGACTCTGATGGTCCACTTGTCTTGCCCCCTCTACCACAAGGCCACACCTTTGTGGTAACTAGTAGTCTGATGCAAATGCTTATTGCCAGAGGTTTGTTTTCAGGGCTACCTTCTGAGGACCCACATGCCCATATAGCTAAGGTAAGGGCAGTGTGTAAAAGTTGTGTAGGGAGGCCTGATTTGGATTTGGATCTAATAGGGATAAGATTATTTCCTCTCTCATTGACGGGAGAGGCTGCTATTTTGTTCACTGAGCTCCCTTATAACTCAATTTTCACTTGGAACCAACTAAGGGATGTTTTTTTAGGACGTTACCATCCGGTCTCAAGGAAACTAAACCACAAAGACAAAGTGAACAACTTTGTGGCACTACTAGGAGAGTCAGTTAGTAGTTCTAGGGATAGATTCACCTCATTTTTTTGAAGCGTCCCCAATCAGCGCATAGATGATGAGTCACTGAAGGAATACTTCTATCGGGGACAGGATGATAATAATAAAGCGGTATTGGATACTATAGCGGGTGGTTCTTATGGGGAGTGTCGTTATGTCGTGATTTCCGAAAAGTTAGAGAAAATATCCAGAAAAATAAAGCTTAAAGTACTAGAAAGTCAGGTACTAGGAGAAATACCTTCGCAGTGCAATTCACTCACAACCTAGCACAGATGAGATTCGTGAAGAGATGGCACAGATGAGAACTGAGCTTGGTTTGGTATTAAAACATGTCACTGGGGTGCAGAAAAGATATATGCAGTTAACTACTTGTCTAAACCTCCACCACCAAATGATGAATGTTATTATGAGGAGAATTCCTATGCGGCAAATGAGTAGACGGGGGGTTTCCGACAGAGTGACCAAGGATCTAATCAGGATAATTGGCGCCAAGGTCAAGGATACAAAGGTCGGACCTATGGTAACTATAACTATGAGGGTCATTATGTTCGGATGGAAACTACAACCGCGACAAAAACTTAAACATGGGTAACTATGGTAATAGAAATGCTAGGAATGGGCCCTATGTTCCTCCTCAAAATCGTGAATTTACTCCTAGGGATGGTGGATATAGTATGGCGCGAGTTGAGGATATGTTGCACAAAATGATGAGGAGGTTCGATGCTAGTGATGAGCACATTAAAGAGTTAAAGAGTGATTTAGTGGGTATTTGGGAGAAAGTCTATACACATGCAATATCGATTAAGCAGCTTGAGTTGCAAATGGCCCAATTATGTGCGATTGTGAACACACGGCAACCGTGTACTTATTCTAGCAACACTGTCCAAAATCTGAAAAATGATGGACACTGTATGGCAATCACTACTCGTGGTGGTAAGCAAACCATTGAACCACCTATGCCGTCTAATGAGAAAAAGGTGATAAAAGATAATGATAAAGTGGTAGAGGGTAGTGGTGAAGTTGAAGATAACACTGGAAAAGATTCTGAAGTGCCTACAAAGGTAATTCCCATGCCTAGACCACCACCCCCCTTTCCACAAAGATTAGTGAAAAAGACCGAGGATGGTAAATATCGGCGTTTTATAACAATGTTGAAGCAGCTTTCTATCAATGTCCCTTTGGTAGAAGCTCTAGAACAAATGCCCGGTTAAGCCATGTTTATGAAAGATCTGGTTACAAAAAAAAGATCGGTCACTTTCGAGGATGATGATAGAATGTAGCATTGTAGTGCTATTGCTACAAGATCTCTGGCACAAAAGAAAGAAGATCCGGGTGCGTTCGCTATTCCTTGTATGATCGGATCATTACATTTTGTGAAAGCATTATGTGATTTGGGGGCAAGCATAAATCTCATGCCCCTCTCGATTTTCAAGAAGTTGGGTTTAGGTGATCCAAAACCCACTGCGATGCGGCTACTAATGGCCGATCGAACAGTAAAAAGGCCTATAGGGATACTCCACATTGTTCTAGTAAAAGTGGAGTCGTTCATATTTCCAGTAGATTTTGTTATTCTTGTTTGTGAAGTCGATTTTGAAGTGCCTATTATTCTTGGGAGGTCATTCCTCGCTATGGGTAGAGCCTTAGTTGATATGGAAAGGGGGCAGATGAAATTTAGGTTGAACAATGAAGAAGTGACCATAAACATTTGTAGGTCCATGAGGCAGAGTGGTGAGCTCCAATCGGTATCTGCTATATACTACAAAGATATGATGAAGAAGCACCATGACCTAAAAATTGAAAAACGAGAGTTTATAGTTGGGGATTTGGTGCTTTTATACAATTTTAGGTTGCGTTCGTTTCCGGTCAAGCTCAAGTCCAAATGGACTGGCCCTTACTTGATTACCCAATTGTTCCCTCATGGAGCAGTTGATTTAGAAACCAAGGAGGGTGTTCGGTTTAAGGTAAATGGACAACGAATAAAATTATATTTGGGGCATGTTGAATCGGTGAATGAAGTGGTCGAGGCATACCATCTTGATGAAGGCTGAGTAATCAAGTGTCCTTATTCGTGCCGCGATGTTAAATCAGGCACTGGTTGGGAGGCAACCCAATACTTATAGTTTTTTTTCGAGTAATGGTAGCATTTTCTACTAATGGGTTTTAAATTTTCAGGCACATCACCAGGAAATTCTACAGAAAATCACTCTGCAACAGTCATTGACGGTTTCATCGACAGACCGTCACGCGTGCAACGGACCATTGCATGAATCCGTCGTGCCAGGTATTTCTTTCATTTATTTTCAAAATTAGGGCACACGCAACGGAAACCATAATGGACCGTCGCATCTGCGATGGACCGTCGTCGGGACATGCAGCGTCATTAACCGGCACACCCGACCCGACCCGGCTGGATAATTTTAAAATTTGTCAAACATTTAAAAAATCCCACCCCTTCATTTCACCCATTTCCTTCCCTACTTCTCCCGTTTCCATCCCTTTCAAACTTCCAACTTCCTACCTCTCATCTCTATCAACTGATCACTTCCCCAAATCCCCAATTTCGGATATCTCCTCTCTACTGGTCGGAGTCTGTTGTTGTGGTTCTGTTCTTGATCACCAAGTACCTCCCTTGCTTGTTTTTATCCTCCTCTCAGGTATGTGTCTCTGATCTCTACCCATTTCCATTGCATTTTTATTTTCTAATTTGTATTAGCCTATTTCTTTTGGGTGGGTCTTCATTCTTTTAACCAATTTTGTGTGACCTAGGTTGAGAATCCTCAAATTGCCTTGTTAAAACTCTAGAAATAGGTGCTTTAGCATTGCTACTTTCCTAGGTATCTGGGTTAGAAACATGTAGGTTAACACTAAGTATTTTATTTGAGTCACATAGAATGAATGTGGCATCTTCAATTCTGTCACTGAATGACAGAACAAGGCCCTGATGACGGACAATCGCACCCACGACGGACCGTCATATGGTCTGCTCCAACACCCCACTGTTCGTTTTCTCTAAGTGTCCACCAACAGACACATGCGACGGACCATCGTTCCCAAGACGGTCCGTCCTGCATACCCGTTCTGGTTGTTCAGAGACCCTATTCCTAAGGGTCTCCTTCTTTTTCCAAGTATCCTGTGACGGACATCTTTGACGAACCGTCGTACCCTGACGGTTCGTCCTGCACAACCGTTCCGGTTGTCAGAGACCCTATTTCTAAGGATCTCCAATTTTTTGTAAGTGTCCTCTGACGGACATCTAAGACGGACCGTCATACCCGCGACGCTCCGTCCTGCACCACCATTATTGTTGTCACAGATCCTTGTCCTAAGGGTCTCCCACTTTTTCTAAGTGTCCTCTGACAGACATCTATGATGGACCGTCATATCCTTGACGATCTGTCCTGAACAACCGTCATGACGGTCAGAGACCCCTCTCCTAAGGGTCTCCATACCTTTTTCTAAGTACCCCACGACGGACATCGACGACGGACCGTCATTGTCACGATAGTCTGTCCTGCTTAGCCATCATAACTGCCAGACACTTTCCTTAAGGAGTCTCCACATATACATAGTTGAAGTAAGACATGATGGACCCCATGACGGTCCGTCGTACTCACGACGAGCCATCACCTGGTCCGACGTGTTTCATTGTTACTATAGAGATTTCATTTCAGCTTTGATATTATATCTATTTTGTGTTGTTTTTTTTTGTCTTGTTTGTTCCTTCAAGTACAAATTTTGATTCTTTACAGGTACTATCTCTTATGGCACCAAAACAAGATCTAGTTTACGCACGTGGGTGTTCAAAGTCTGTCGCCCCGTCTGCCCGACTTGTTATAGGCTCTGATGATGAGCATGATCCCGAGTACGTGCCCCCAAGCACTGCCACTCCTTCACGAGCTGCACGTGTAACCAGTGCTACGCCCAAAAAGGTGGCGTTCGGCGTAGTCACTGGTTCCCAGTCTGATGAAGAGCGCACACTGACCGGTACACCTTTTGGGTCAGCTACACATGAAGAAGGAGCGTCTGTTTCCTTAGGCGTTTCGTGGTTGGAGGAAGACTCCGGGTCCGCAGAAGTCCCTGCAACCGCCACAGCTTCACAGTATGCCTCGTCTGATGAGGCTGACAGTCCTGATTCCACTCCAAGCTCACCGACTGGTGCTCTCACCCCGGTTGCTGACCAGCCCAACCAGTGGTGTGTCGACGGGCAATATCAAGTGTATTCAGATGCCATGTTTCTAAATGATAAAGGCGTCATGACACAAACCCTTAGAATGGAGAGGAGAGTCCTTACGGGAAGTCTCCCCACCATGCCGGATATCCACACTCTCTTCACCAGACACCGGCTAGAGTGGACAGCTCGTTCTTTGGGCCATAATAGTGAGGAGTTGGTACGTGAGTTCTACGCCTCTTATGTGGCTACTCTCCGATCACAGATAGATAGACGGGCTGCCCCTGCCAAAAAGGCCCCACTTGAGCATGTCCGAGTACGCGGCATATAGGTCGACATCTCCCTTCCCGCCATCTGCCGGTATCTGTACGGAGATGATGTTGATGCCAACAGGACCCCTCTCACCGCCGAGTTTGACTACCGGTGGAAAATTGTAAAAGATGGCCAATTCTTGCGTGAGCCATCGCTGAGAGAGACGACTTATAGGTGGATGGCCCTGCACTTTTCGATTGATGGAGAGGGTGCCGACTCGGTAATGGAGCCGAAGGGATCCATCAACAAGGCCAACTTGACCTTCACGGCTAAGTTCTTTGGTTTATTGTCCGCCACTGCCTTTCCCCTATGGCTGCTGATAATATAGTTAATGGGATCGCGCTGTTCTGATGGCGGCGATGATAAACGGGTTTGAGGTGGACTTCGCTTGGCTTCTACAGGCGGTCATGCACGAGAGGGCTTTCAAAGTCTCAACTACTTACCCTTTTTCGTGCATGATATTTTCCTTATGCAGGTCCGCAGGTGTGCCCATCTAGCACATTGATAAACTAAAGACTCCTCTAGGCACTGTTGATATCGGCCTCATCAAGGATGAGGCTAATGAGTTGGATCCACGCAGAGGGCCCCATCTAGAGTTGCCTCCACTTGGTGAAAATCTGGCTGATACGGTAGCACATGCTCGAACGGCTAAGCTAGCTGCTTTCGAAACCACTGACACTACCCCGGTAGAGTCTATCCCGGGTAGTAGCAGTGCCCCTAGCTCCTCTCGCTCAGCCCCTTTCCCCGCTCTGGTCCCGCTTGGTAGGGTCCAGAAACTAAAGGCTCATATGGCCACACTTCTACATCACATCCTGCCTTGGATGCAGAGGTCTATTGTTGAGTTAGAGGAGCGCTTGGAGAGTAAAATGGTCCAGCACACAGAGCGGAAGATCGCTGAGGTTCATCAGCGCTTGGACTCTTTTGAGTTGCGGGTGCTAGCCCGGCCAGCCCCTCAGTGGACGTGTCGATCCTTTTGGCTGCGGTTGAGAGTCTGCGAGCGGACATTCATATGATC
The DNA here is from genome assembly GCF_001406875.1 of Solanum pennellii. Lineage (NCBI taxonomy): Eukaryota > Viridiplantae > Streptophyta > Magnoliopsida > Solanales > Solanaceae > Solanum > Solanum pennellii. The sequence goes on along the minus strand of NC_028639.1, from coordinate 35,550,096 downwards.
CTAGAGGCTAGGGTGCCTGAGTCTGAGGCCCCTTCTGCAGAGCCTGCTGAAGACATAGTGATGGCGGCCTTATTCTCCACTTCCGAGATTCCACCACCTCTCCCTCGAGATCATGCCAAGAGGCGCAAGGGTTGAGACGGGGATGAGGCTATAGCACGGAAGAAGGAGTGTCGTGAGATAGAGGCTGCAGGAGAGCCTCGCTTGCTGATGAGGAGGCGTGTTGGATCAGGTTGTAGAGTCAGTTGCTGGGGCATCTAGCTCCAGAGATGTGGAGACAGCGGCAGGAACTACTGATACTGCTTTTGCTGATGAGGACACTTTTACGGGTGTCCAGACTACATAGGTAGTGGGTTCCGGGGAATCGGACCCACCAGCATGCTGATCGTCGACGCTTTGCACCTCAGGTTTGCTTCACCTACCACTCTCGTATTTCAATTTTTTTATGCATTGGGGACAATTGCATATCTTTTTGTTGGGGGTGGGGTAACTGGTATGTGTGTGCTAGGGTGAAGTCTGAGTAGCCAAATTCACGATCCTCTTTTGAGGTTTTCTTGCCTGTTGTCTTTTTCCCCAAGAGACTGATTATTTTTATTATTGAACTGGCATGTCTATATCTTGTATACATAGTATAACTCAGAAGCATGATGGCTAAAACAAAAATGATATCCTGATGTAATGAAAATGATGCATGACTAGGCATAGTAATTGATAAATGTGTGGCTCTAAGCATGACATAGAGATACACCACTGCATGACCCTAAGTCTAAAATTCGCACTAGGTGTCTGATAATCTGGTAGAGTAATGGGATGTCAAGTGAGTGTGAGGAAGATTTGAATAGTACACTATTTGTACTGAGCTAGAACTTTTCTGGTTAGTCCTGCTAAATGTAAGCTGTAATAGACAATTAGGAAAGGATCATAGGCCCTAGATCAATATAGCCAATTTTTAGCCTAAATAAAAATAAAACCGAATGAAATTAATCCCTCATTGATCCAAATGATTTGAGATTAAAATAGACCTTTCTTTTTCACCCCAACTGATCTTTTCTAGGAATAATGTGTTGGCCCTTGTCCCTCCTTGGACATGTGCACCTCAGCTTATGCCAAAAGCATAAGTTGAGGGTGGCTAATGCAGTAAACAATCTTTTCGTGGCCCTGACCGAACCTTTGGTATTGTGTAATTTGACTCATGGCAAAGCCATGAGTTGAGGGTGGCTATTATTAGTAATGCTCTAGAAAGTGTGGTTGAAAGAACAAAGAGAGAGAAAGAACAAAAGTAAAGTGACTCAAGAACATGTTGAAAGAAAAGTGAAATAAAAAAAATTATAATAAATACAAGTATGAAAAGAAGAGAGTCACTTACACAAATGAAGAAAGAAGGGAAAATAGCAAGGTTCTTGAGTCACAAATGAAGAAAGAAGGGAAAATATACCCTACCTTACCCTGAGCCTATGTTACAAGCTAAGAAAGTCCTATCGTGATCCTAAGAGTTGTATGGCAAACTTAAAGCAGTAAAAATAAGGGCAAGCTTATGGCAATATGTATGAATGAGTTGTGAATTTGTTCTAGGAGTGAGTGTTGAAAAGTAATCCTTATACTAAAACTGAAATCATTGTGTGAAAAATGAGGATGTTGTTTTGAAGTGAGGACACTAGTTCCAATACCGAAATTAGCACCTCGGTGAGAAATTGAAGAGGATAGGTGTGAGTGCTTCCTGAGTCTCTGTCATGGTCTGATTCCACATAATTCAAGCCTAATAGTGAAAACATGTATAAACGTGATGAGACTGATCGGGGTTGATATCCAAATGATTGTGAAAGCTAAAATACGGATACTATTGTACAAAGATTTTGTAGTGAGTCATAGTGCGTCGCTTGAGGACAAACAACGAATTTATGATGAGGGTGCTGATATACCGTGTTTTCCAGGTATTTTTAATGTTTTTTCCTTAAGTTTAGTGTGTGTGCAAAAGCCTTTTTGTATTGATTTTTATGTAAGTTTCTCTTTATTTGTAGGAAATCTGTCCAAAGATGAACGCGGAAGTTTTTGAGCAAGAAATGCAGAAAAGTTACCACCTACTGAGCTTCTGACGGTCCGTCGAGCTTGTGACGGTCCGGAGGTGGCATCGTTGTTAATGCTGCTGAAGGAAGATGGGGATGTCTGACCTAAGTGTGGAATTACGGAAGGTCATGATGGACCTTCATAGCAACGACGGTCCATCCTGCTAGTTCATCGTGATGATGAGAGAGTAGTCCAGTACCCAAATTCCATAAAGTTTAAGTGTTATGGAACGGAGACCCTCGACGGACCATCGTGCTTTGAACGGTCTATCATACCTGTTCGTCGAGGGTAATGAAGACAGCAGAAGAAGAATTTGTGAAGTATGGGACGATGGAGGGAATGACGGCCCGTCGTGACCACTACAGCCCGTCACGAGGTCCGTCGACTCGGACGCATTTTGACAGATTTTCACTAATTAGAAACATTCTTTTATTACCTTTTTGTTTTTTATAAATAGTTTGAAAAACTCGTTTTTGGGGTAAGACACTTTGGTTAGTTAGACTGTTTATTAGACGAATCTTAGATATTAGATTTTTTGATTGTTATACTTTTGGAGAATCTTTAGTCCTCGATTAATTTCAGTAATTGATACACTTTTTCTGGAATTGATTGTTGGTGCGTTTGTTGATTAATCAAGTGAACTTCTGAATTTTATTCTTTCTCATCAAAGTAAGTGTATGAATTCTTATATTAAATATATGAATATTGTGATTATGGCTATGGGTAACTAAACTCCTTAATTAGGGTTGTGGGAACCATGGGTGAATAATGAGGTAAAATATAACTAAAATAACAATTCTAGAATAGTGTCTTGCATGTATTGGTAATTCTTTCGTTTAGAAGTCTTTTTAACGGATGGCCAACGTTAGAACTCGACTTAATGCTACTTGCCGGACCAAGGAGGTAGATAATAGGAAAAGATTTATCAACATAGATTTAGTGTATACTATCTAATAGGCTAGTGTTGATTGGTACAAGGTAATAACTTAGTCAAATATAAAATACAATGCTTAATATGAGGTAAAGGTAAGGGTTAGTATAGCAACACACATAGCCGGACCAAGGTGCAGAGTAAAATTTTCTAGATGCCAGACCAAGGATTTAGAAATACATAACTTATGACTTTGCATGCAAGATACTAGGAAAGAATAGTTAGAGTTAGAGTTATTGAGTTGGGAACATCTGGGGAACACTTAAACCCTAGTTACTTTTATTAATTGATTAAACTCCATGATTTGAATCTGTTAGTTGTTTACTTTAATCTAATTAATTATTTTCATTAATTACAAATAAAAATCCCCCTTTTACTGTTTTTGGTTTTCTAAGGAAAGAATTAACTAAATAATAGTAATTATAGATTAAAGTTAAGTCTGAATTATTTTCCTCGTGGGAACGATCCCAACCTCATTAGTTGGGTTCTTTACTTGATACGACCGCTTTACTTCTTATTTGAGAAGTAAGTTTGAGCATATCATTCATCACTCTTGAAGAAATTGTACGCTAAAACTCAACAGAAAAACTAAACTAAAACCGAAAAGCGAAAACATTTTTCACATGGTTTGCGCGTGTGTTTTCGTTGGAGAAGCATTGTTTTTCTAGGGAGTTTGACGAACATGAGATCAGGTTTTAAAGGTGTTAAACGACGAAAAGGGTATGGGTTTTCTTCCTCTTGGTCCCTTACCAAAGAGACCCCTAAGATTCAGTCGAATTCTAATCCAAAAATTAGGAAAGTTCCCATTTGCATGTCCCTGTCAATAGCTCCTATCGATTGTTGTAGGTTGGGTATGTTTGCTGGTAAACCTAGGAATGTAACATGTTTTCGTGAATATTATGTTTATGTATGTATGTTCCGAGTTATGTGACGGTAAACATGTGCAATGTGTGTGTGTGTGGCCGTTTCTCTTTGTCTCGAATTGGAGCATGAAAATGATACGAATTTGTGTATGAAAATTGTATGTTATATCCTTGTGTTTTTGTATGAAATTACTTGAAAAATGCATGTAATATTGTACAAAATGTCCAGCGAGTTGTCATAAAAACTAAAGTACAAAGGATTGAGAACCATGGACTAGAAACGATGAACAAATTTCCAGAAATGTAGAAATTTGGTCTCGGCTAAGCATGGCTGAAATATTTGTTTTTTTTTTAAAAAAAATTTTAGGTGTGAGGTCATTAGGGATTGAACCCAAGACCTCACCATATGCAAGCTACTGAAAATTTTATAATAAAAGTGAGGTTAGGAGGAATCAAACTAGGGTCTAAGACGAGTAGGAGAACTTAAAAAATAAATTAAAAGAAATGAGGCACATGGGATTCGAACCCTTGTGTCCTTGGCCAAAATTAAGATCAGTCCACGAAAGAATAAAAATAAATAAAATGAGGTCGGTGGGGATTGAACCCACAACCTCTCCAATAGGTGAGAAAATTAGGAGAAAATCTAAAGAAAAATAAAATAAGGTTGTGGGGGATCATTCCCACACCCTCTTGGTCTCAAACGAAAAAGGAGAGAAAAGAAGGAAAAAAAAGGGAAGTGTAGGTGTTGGGGATCGACCTCGGGTTCCCAATGCCAAAATTTTAAATCAAAATTAATACAAGACTAAGTGTTGCTCAAGGGATTTGCAATAGGGTTCCCTTGCCCAACTCCGTACTTATACATAAGTCTTACGTGAATAAATATTTAACGAATGCTGCCCAAACGGATCAAACTCGAGACCTTGGAATACTTACAAGATGCATAAGTCTTGTACCACATTATCTTGGGTATGTATGAGTCACTTAGATGAATTAGGAATGATGCCTCATGGCTTGTACCTATGGATTCATAAGTCCATCGTACGTTTAAAAATAATTGAACCTAAGATATATGGAACGAAATGATGTGACCTCAAGAGGGTTAAGTAAGAGTTTGAAACCCACTAAAATTCCAAGTGCATTGGCATATGACGAAATGTACATTCACGTAAAGGGGTGAGTAATTATGTAGAGCTAATATGTTAAAAGTTAATGAATGTGGTGACAAAATGATAAGAGGCTAATATTATAGGAGATATCAATCTCAAATGAGCCTAAGTAAATGTTACCAAAAACCATACACACCTATGAGAGTGTAAGATTAATAAAGAGACCAGTGTCTAAGAACACTCTAATGACAAAATTGAGGTTAATGCACACTAAATACTAATAATGAGATGAGAAATCATCGAATTATCAATGATGCCCTCACGCTAGAAGCCAGCTTCTATGATGTATAAAATGAATGTAATGGAACTTTATATGGAGCACCGGTAGGCTAGCTATGAGTCGCGATTCCTTCTTTGGGGAAGGCAGAGGTTCGTGTAAATCTCATGAGATGATATTGTCCGTTTAGGCGATATGGGTCTCCTTATATCTCCTATTCTTTGAACCTATGCAGCCAACATAGGGTTCTAGCAGGGTTAAATTCCCTGTATACACTAGCATGTTGTGGTTTCACATTGGCCGGTGATTCCACCTTTTTTCGGTGTGGGGTAGAAACTGGATTTCATGCAGCTCACATGATCTATGTCGGTTAAAGTTAAATTTCCCAATGAAAGAATGTGTAACAACCCAAAAATTACTATGCGAAGTAATGTCTAAACGTTCCTAAATATCTAGGTTAAAGAGGGTTCACACGGCTTGATGCGCGTGGAACAAAACCTCTGAACCAATGCACCTGCCAAGCCAACCAACCTGGTGAGTTAGTCGACCAAGGAAGAGTTGGTTCCACCCATGTAGTGTACCCGAATACTAGGATTCACCAGTATTAGTTTTAACGGGACTTAGAGCGTTAGTCCTAGGTTTTAAGGGTTCTAGGGGTATAAAGGTAATTTTGGGGATACAGATAGAATAGTAATTACCCTAGGATGATATTTAATTAATTAAATAAAGTTATTAATTGGTCAAAATAAGTCAAATATCGGTGGTCAAACCCGAGATTTACCTTATCTCCACACTTGGGTTCGAGCCGAGTTGGTGGCATAAGGGGGCACGAATTATTTGAATAAAACTAATTAAAATAAGGAATGGAATTATAATGACTTAATATATATTTTATAATCTTATTTTACCATTTTAATTGTGTGGAATAAGTCAACAACAATTCCCACAAAAGGGGCGCATGAGTCCCACTAGGAGTGAGCTTCATGCCTACTCTTAATTCTTCATATACTTCCTAAAAACATTTTCAGCTTTACCTCAAAAATTAAAAACGTAAAACAAAAATATTATCACTGTTCTCTAAACGTATTCTTCGATGCATCCATCAAAAACAAAAAAAAAGAAAAATTCTTACGCCTAAGTATTATAAGTAAAGAACTTCACTTGGGAACAAGAATCAAAGCTCGGAAAAAAGGTTTGTGTGTGGGTTGAGGCGTGTGGTTGTGGCTGGTTGTAATGTATGAAAAGGTATGGGTTTCTTCTCTCTTGGTACCTTTCCCAAGAGTCCCTTAAGGTTCAGTTTAAATCCAATCGAAAAACTAAGGTTGTCCCCCCGTTGCATGCCCCTATCATTAGATCCTCTGAAAAGTTGATGCATGTGTTGGTATGTTTGCTGGTAGACAATCATAGGACATTTGTAATTGTGTGTAATGTGATGTTTCCGGACAGCGTATGATCATTTTATGTGTGTCCGAATATATGTATGTTTTATGTACACTATAATGATAGATAATATGAGAGCATATTACGGATTGTTTTCAAGAACGTGGTATATTCCGTTCTATGTATTTGTTATGTTATTAACATATGATGATGAAATAGTGATGTTCATAACTAAGAAAGTGAAAATAAAGTCCTTAATGAATTGGTCTAAAATGTATGTAAAACTATGAATTAAACATCTAAGCTAAATGTATGAAAGTGAATTAAAACTTTATGATAAATGAACATGGTTTCGGCTAGTCACTAATATATATGAAGAGGAATAGTTATTGCCCTTCTTAGTGAATCTCAAAATATTAATGTCCTAATACTAAGAGATTAAGCCTTACAATAAAAGAAAAGAAAATAGGGTGAGAGAGGGGATTCGAACTAGGGCAGATTTGGAGAAGCCTCAATTTAAAAAGAAAAGAAAATAGTAAGGACGAGGGGATTCGAACTTGGCCTGATTTTAAGAAGCCTTAATTTTAAAAGCAAAGAAAATAGTGAGGGAGATGAGATTCGAACTTGGGCAGATTTACAGAAGCCTTGAATTAAAAAGAAAAGAAAATATTGAGGGGGACGGGATTCGAACTTGGGAAGATTTGGAGAAGCCTTGAATTAAAAAGAAAAGAAAATAGTGAGGTACATGGGATTCAAACCCATGTGTCCTTGGCCGAAATTAAGACTGGTCCATGTGAAAATAAAAATTAATAAAATGGGGTGTGTGTGGATCGAACCTACAACCTCTCAGATAGGTGAGGAAACTAGGAGAAACAATTAAAGAAAAATAAAACGAGGTTGTGGAGGATCGATCCGACATCCTCTCGGTCAAAAATAGAAAAGTCAAGGATGGAAAAGAAAGAAAAGACATGTAGGCGTTCCAATTCGATCTCGAGTCCCAAAGATGAAATTTTATATCAAAATTTAATATAATATTAAGTGTTGCTCAAGGGGTTCGAAATCGGGTTCCCTTGCGCAATTTCGTATTGATAAATAAGTCTTACATGAGAAAATATTTAATGAATGCTTCCTATAGGATAATAAAGAGGCTCACATGATCTCTGTTGGTCAAAGTTAAAGTTCCTAAAGAAAGAATGAGGCCAGCCTCATGTAATGCACATAATGAAATGAATGATACCAAAGGTATTTGGATAGGATAATAAAGAGGAGAACTAGACTCAAGTAATGACACTAGCTCATTCTTGGTCATTGCACAGTGAACCCGATGAGAGTCCAAAACAACATCCTAGGTATATAAATGGATGAAAATGAAGTACGTATGAATGAAGCAGACTCTGTGTTTGCTAAAGAAGGATCCCTAGTTGAGGTCCCATATGTTGAGCCCTCTTTTGGGAAATCCTAATGTCAAGATCGTGATTCCAAGGTTTCACGGCATATGAATGAAATATATGTGATATATGTATGTTCTAAATGAAATGTATTATGTGTTGTCTGCAATATGAAAATAATGATGATGCATATTATTTTCATAGCGTGAGTTTCCTAATCTTATTTGGCAAGTCCAACAGACTTGGCTTTCCATAAATCATATCGTTAGGAGAGAGCTCTTCTTAATCATGCATGTCCTTGGTGTGTACTTTCATACACCCATACTTAGTACAACTGTGTACTAATTTCATACAATCCTTTACTTTTAGGTCCAGGTGGACGTGGACGCTAGAGCTGACAAGACTACGTTGAAACTACCCGAACGTGCATTCATCCGAACTTGGTACGACCACATGCATTCAAGGATGCTTATCTCTTATATTCTAGCTTAGACATCGGCATGAACTAGTTGACTATGTTCCACTAGTGTTTCTTTCTTCATTATTTTCACACGTTGTATTGGTGCCATTTTGGCAACTTTATATTAATGAAGTTATGAACTACTTCCTCTATTTGAATGTCTTATTATTATATGGTTGTTGTCAACTGATGTTATATAATGAAATTCTTACTATGAAGTCTATGTATGCTTCAAAGCAAAAAAAATTTATAAATTTACCGCTAAAATTAACCTATACGATGTAATGATTACGTATGTAGGCTTGTCTGCAACCTCCGAGAGGTCAACGACGCCGGTTTCGGCTAGAGTCTAGACAGTGGTCATGAAAAACTTGGTATCAAAGCATTAGGTTTAATTCAAAGGATAATAAGTTCACATCAACCACATCGAGTAGTTTCTAACTTATGGTAGTGAAGTGCACCACTGTCATGAATTAGAGATTGCATGATGCGTATGAAAAATTTCCCTCTTTTTTCAAATGAACACCAGGGGGGAACGTTGGAAGGGGAAGAGTAGGAGCAGCTGCTGGGGGCAACAAAGTTCAACCCCAGGCTCCAGCTGCAGGAGTGGTCATGCCAGTTAACCCAGCCGGGTTGATTAATGCGGAGGTGCGAACATCTTTGGCATAGATGACTCAAGCCATCACTGTGCAGGCTCAGGCTATGATGGCCCAGGCCAAAAGACAAGAGGTTAAGGGGGAGAACCCACAAGCCCACAAAATGGCGAACAGGTTGTGAGATTTTACGAGGATGAATCCTCCAATATTTACAGGATCTAAGGCTACAGAGGATCCTCAGGAGTTCTTGCAGGAGGTCCAGAAGATTCTGGTGGCAACGGGGGCCACAGATATTGAAAATGCTGAGCTGGCCTCGTATCAGCTGAAGGATATTGAACAAGCTTGGTGCAAGTGGTAGGATAGCAGGGCGTTGGGCAGAGGTCCGATCACATGGGAGTTGCTTAAAACAGCCTTTCATGAGAGGTTCTTCTTTATAGATATGAGGGAGTCTAAGTTTGAGGAGTTCATCAATCTTAAGAAGGGATCGATGACTATCAGGGTGTATTCCTTGAAGTTCATTAAATTGTCCAGGTATTCCACTTCCCTTGGGTTGAACAGCGTGGACTTGATGAGAAGGTTTCTTACAGGAATCTTAGAGGAACTGGAGGAGGATTGTTGGGCTGCGATGCTTCATAACAGCATGGACTTGTCCAGGATGATGGTGTTGAGGACAGCAGGAAGAACAGGACAGTCAGTTATGTCAGGAGGCCTTACTGTTCTGACAAGATAATTTCCAGTAGAGGTGGTGGAAGGAGCACTTTCGGAGATCGTGATCAGCCGAGATTTAATAAGGGGCCTCAGAGTTTAGGGAACTCTAACTCTCAAAGGAATGCAACAGCCAGAGGAGGCATACCCAAACCCAAGAAGGGCAATGGAGGTGATGTGCAGCATCCCAGAAATGATTGTGGCATGTGTGGCCGTATTCACAGTGGAAAGTGCATACTTGGAACAAATGCCTGCTTCGATTATGGAAAGAGCGGACACATGGTCATAGACTGTCCACATAATAGGGGTCAGGCTGGAGGTAATGCTCAGCCTAGGCCTAATCCCCAAAATGCTACTTGAGCCTAGCCTCGTAAGAGGAACAAATTCTACGCCTTGAAGGGCAGGGAGGAGCAGGAGAAGTCTGCTGATATGGTCACAGGTATATTGAATGTCTTCTCAACCTCTCTTTATGGTTTACTTGATCCAGGGTCTACTCTTTCTTTTGTGACTACCTTGCTTGCTCTTACTTTTGAAACACTACATGAGGTTTTGCATGATCCCGTCGTAGTGACTACTCTTTTAGGAGAAAATGTAAGAGTTGATAGGGTTCATAAAGACTGCCCAATAGTAGTATGTTGAAAGACTATGTGTGCAGACCTTGTTGAGTTACCTATGAATGACTTCGATATTATACTTGGTGTGGACTGTCTCCATAAATGTTATGCCTTCATGGATTTCCATAGTAGGGTTGTGAGATTCTTTTTCCCTAATGAAGTAGAGCATGTCTGGGAGGGGTACAATTCGAGTCGTTCAAGTCCCTTGTTTTCGAGCCAAAAAGCTGATAAAATGATGCCAAGGGATTGTTATGCCATCTTGTGAGGGTCAATGATCTAGATCATGACATTCCTTCCATAGACTATGTGCCTGTTGTGAATAAGATCCTAGATGTTTTCCCCGATGATTTGTTTGGAGTCCCTCCCCCTTGAGAGATTTATTTTGATATTGACCTAGATCTCGATACCAAACCAATTTGAATTTCCTCCCTACAGAATGGATCTAGCTGAACTCAAGAAGTTGAATCTCCAGTTAAAAGATCTCTTTTATAAGGGCTTCATCCAGCTGAGCATATCCCCTTGGGGTGCTCAAGTGTTGTTTGTGAAAAACAGAGATGGAACCCTTAGGATGTTTATCGATTATCAGCAACTCGACAAAGTCACTATAAAGAACAAGTATCCACTTCCCAAAATAGATGACTTATTCGATCAGCTCCAAGTGTCCAGTTTTTTCTCGAATATTGATCTTCGTTCCGGGTATCATTATCTTAGGGTTAGGGATGAGGCTATCCCAAAGACAGCCTTTCGTACCCGCTATGGTCATCATGAGTTCTTAGTCATGTCATTTTGTCTCACTAACGAACCAGCTGCATTAATGAACCTCATGAACCGAGTCTTCGTTTAATTCCTTTATTCTATCGTCATAGTATTCATTGATGACATCCTCATCTACTCAAAAACCAAGGAAGAGCATGAACATTATTTGACACTAACATTGCAGGTCTTGCACAACATCAGTTGTATCCCAAATTCAGCAAGTCTAAATTCCGGCTTAGATAAGTGACCTTTCTGGGTCATGGTGTGTCCGATCATTGTGTGGAGGTGGACCCTAGGAAGACTGAGGTTGTTAAGAACTGGCCAAGACCTCTTACTCCCACCAATATCCGTAGCTTTTTAGGATTTGCTGGTTTCTACCGTAGGTTCGTGGAGGGTTTTTCTGTCATTGCTGCCGAATTGACAGCTTTGACTAAGAAGAAAGCCATGTTCGAATGGGCGGAGACTTGTGAGAAGAGTGTCCAGGAGATCAAAGAAACACTCACTTCAGCCCCAGTTCTTAGGTTTCCTAAATGTGGTGAGAGTTACACTATTTATTGTGACGCATCTTGCGTTGGTTTGGGTTGTGTTCTTATGAAGGGTAGTAAAGTTATAGCCTATGCGTCCAAAAGCTCACGGTTCATGAGAAGAATTATCCCACTCATGACCTGGAGTTGAAAGCTGTGGTGTTTGTATTGAAGCTGTGGAGGCATTACTTGTACGGGGTGCATTTGGGTGTGTTCATAGACAACAAGAGTCTCCACTGCGTGTTCACACAGAGGGAGTTGAAGCTACGTCAGCGGAGATGGTTGGAGCTGTTGAAGGACTATGACATAAGTGTCCACTACCAGGGAAGGCAAATGTTGTAGTTGATTCTTTGAAAAGGTTGAGCATGGGGAGTACAACCTACGTTGATGATAGAAAGAAAGAGTTAGTGAAGGATGTACCCAGACTGGCAAAACTGGGTGTGGGGTTGAATGACTCTATTAGTGGGGGTGTTTCAGTTCATCCTAGTTCTGAATCATTCTTGGTAGCTGAAGTCAAGAAGGGTCAGCATCCTTATCTTGTGTTGATGGAGTTGAAGGACTCAGTGCTGGTAATGGTGAATGAGTCCTTCTCTTTGGGAGGTGATCGACAAACTTAGGTACAAGGACATGCTGTGTGTATCAGATGTGGATGATTTGCGGACCAAGATAGTTGCAGAGGCCATGGTTCCAGGTATTCGATACATCCAGGCTCTACCAAGATGTATCATGACCTCAAGAAAATATATTTGTGGGATAGCATGAAGAAGGACATTGTTGAGTAAGTAGCCAGGTGTCCTATTTGTCAGCAGGTTAAGGCGGAGCACCTTAAGCCTGGTGGTCTCACTCAAATGATTGAGGTTCCGACTTGGAAATGGGAGGCCATTAACGTAGACTTCGTGGTTGGTCTTCCGAGGACTAGGAGACAGCATGACTCCATATGGGTCATTGTGGACATGATGACTAAGTCTGCCCACTTTATCCCTATGAAGTGTACTTACAGGGGCGAGGATTACGCGAGACTATACATTGATGAGATTCTGAAGTGGAATGGGATTCCTTTATCATTTTTTATAGAGGAGCTCAGTTCACTTCGCATTTTAGGATATCCTTCCAAAAAAGCTTAGGCACGCACGTAAAGCTCAATACTTCTTTCTATCCTCAGACAGATGGGTAGGCAGAGCGCACCATTCAGATATTAGAGGACATGTTGAGGGAGTGGGTGATCGATTTCAGAGGTAGTTGGGACGACCATCTACCATTGATATAGTTCTCTTATAATAACAAATGTCACTCCAGCATTGGGATGGCATCGTTTGAGGCACTGTATTGTAGGAGGTGTAGGCCCCCTAACCGCCCTAACCGAATTCGGTTGGGGCTTGGTAGCTTGGTCTCATGCACATGTGTTGCTGCTCATTTCTTGTCCATGGACCCTCACTATGTCCTTGGGCACTACTTAATGTACATGATCATTTTAAATGATCATGTGCTATGGTACCTAGGCTAGACACTTGGATGACTCGTACCTAATCTGTGTAGTATGAAGTCAAAATTTTTTTCGTAGGGTCTTCATTGCAGGTACAATACCTAAACAAGCTTGGATTAGAGCATTTGAACATCAAAATATATATTAATACATAGAAATTGGCTAAACATCAAAGCGTATTTTAAGTTACTGGTTAATACATAGAAATTTGCTAACACTCTTAAGTCAATATTCTCTAACATTCCCAATAATACTCAATATGGGGCATTGGGATGCCTATGTACCCTAATAAATATTCTTAAAACCTAGTAGACTCTTCACTAGACAAGTCGATTTTCTTGAATGTTATAGAGCAGTTTCAATGACATAGTAATTTGACCGAATTTCCAAAAATGCAACTTTTAGGCAATTCAAGATAGAAATATGCTAATATGACGGGTAACATCATATAAACACATCCTACAACATAATCATGGATTCATAAAATAAACAATGCAAGAAGTTAATGAAATTTAATTTCAAAAGAACTCCTAAATATCATGCACATACAACATACTTGTATATCATTCTATCCCATCTACTAACCATACTCCCGGACATAGAAGAAACTCATCTCTCTAAAACAATGCAAGGACTTACCCTCATCATCATCATCACCATTTGGCTATTTCCCTCTAGTCCGGAGTGCATAGAAACTCCTCTTTGTTGGAGCATCATCCTTTGGAGCACTAGGAGAAATTTGCTTTCTCTCTCATCCTCTAGAAGAAATCATAGGACAATCTCTCACCTTGTGTCTTTCCTTACCACAACCATAGCAACTCCCGGTACACCTTTGACACTCACCATAATGTTTCTTGCATTTAGTGACACATGTAGGATTGACACTTTGAGAACCACCTCCTTTCTCCAATTTCACCCTAACAATAGGTCCATCTTGAGTTTGAGCCCCTCTTTTTAAACCTATGTTGCTCTTGATCACTAGAAGCACTCCTTTTCAAGCTTCTAGCAATCGTCCTAAGTGTAGGCTCTTCAATTGATTGGGTATACACCACGAGTCTAGCTAACGTCATATCATCATATAGCATAGAGGGACAACATTCCTCCCTCACTAAGTCAGCCACACTCGTCACAAAATGACTAGTTTCATCCTTTGGATTAGACAAAAGGGAAGGGGCATATAAAGATAACATAGAGAACTTCAAAGAGTATTCCCAACAATCATATTGCCTTGCTTGATATTGATAAACTCCTCTACCTTAACTTCTCTCCTCTCATGGGGAAAGTACTTACCAAGAAAATCTTTCTTAAATTCTTCCCACTCAATAGGACACGATTTCTCCGACCTATTATCTTTCCATTGAGTGTACCATATTTGAGAAACATCCCTCAATTGTTAAGAAGCCAACTCCGCCTTCTCCGTAGAGGTAACTTCCATAGCACTCAACACCTTGTACACTCCATCAACAAACTCATGGGGATCCTCTCCCACCTTATAGCCAAGAAAGATAGGAGTATTCATCGTCACAAAATCTCTCAACCTAGACATCATAGTGCTCCCCACAATATTCACCGTAGGCACCATACTCAAATTCACTTGAGTAGTCACGGCTCGGGCTAAAGCAAGCAATGCCTCTCTAATATCCCTATTATTCAACTTTGGGGGATCCTCATTACCTCCTCCCACAATAGGGACTTTATCACATTTAGCACCTTAAGGAACTTGCTCAACTTCCTCAACTTGCTCAATTTGAGGAGGAATCTTCTCTTGCATCTCATTTTCCTCAACTCTCTTAGCCGATGTCCTCCTTGTATTCATCTTCCTAGAAACACAAGGAAAACCATATGAAAAGAGTACTCATAACTATTACTCTACGGCACGACATAGGAATAGAAAAGAAGGGAAACTCTATCTTCCTATTGACTCTTGATCATAGATGTGTCGCGACTAACACCGATGGTCAAGACTCTACTAGACTTGACTTGATGAGACTTCTTAATTCCTAACACTACTTTCATAACCTATGCTCTGATACCAAGTTTGTCACATCCCGAAACCACATTGTAGAAGTTAGGGGCAATCTCGGGTTGCAACCGGCGTACTTGACCTCTCGGATGTCTTGTACAAGCCCTTACATATCATTCATCGCATAACATAATGAAAAGTAGTGCGTAATTTGAAATTTTAACAAAAAATATCATATTCTTTACAAATACTTTCTTATAAAGTCATAGGAAATAGTAAGTATCAATTTCATCAAGCTTAAGACACGATAATACTTTTGGGACACGGCCCATATACAATACAAATATAGAAACAATTAGTCTATTACAATACTTCACATAGAAAATATAATATATGCCCTCGAGTCAAATAAGGACATACTTCAACTTCTCTTGAACGATGCTACGGTCAAACTTTTCCTTCCCAAATGCTCCTCGCCTACAAACAACTATAGATATAGATAAAAGCATCATGTTAGTACAACCACATATACTAAGTATGGCATAATACATATAAATCATGAAAACAGAAAATTATTCGAAGTATGCATCTTTTAATTTAAAAAATATATGATAATCATAAGAACAACATTTAAAAACAATGAAACGCATACGATAATATTTAAACGAAATATCATAATTCTAGAGTCACTCTACAGTAACTCCATTTCACTGTACAGTGAAGTTCTTCACTGTTACACTGAAGTTGCTTCCTTTTCAATTTTATCACTTCCTAGCATGTTATCTCCTCACTAATAGCTATCCTAAGGCCCAATTAAGCAACACAAAGAAAGACCTCCCATACAACCTCCCTAAGCATGCCTAAATGATACTCAAGACTACTTATAATGAGTCACATACACACTTTTAGACATCAAGCATATCAACATATAGAGAATACGACATTTCCTCATCAAATGCTATCAAAAGACTTACTTAAGTAGATCAATAAGATAATGTCCATGATTTACCTCTTCAAGACTACCGAAATAATCTTTAAGACTTCCTATTGGATTATGTCCACATAATAACCATCTTTCTTAACTAGTGTCATTATTAAGATTCATCTAGGTAAAATACGAAGTGACCATTCCTATGTCCCTTTCACACCTTAACTAGAATACCCTTAACTACTCCAGATAAGTACTTACTAAATTAAAATACTTCATAACATAAGTCATTAGCTCATTAGCTCATATAGGCTCATACATCACATAAAGGACATTCATGTAATGGTCTTGGACAAGACCTACGAACTCCCAGTAACATCTTCAGAGCCTATTGTGAAATGTCTAGGAAGAATCCCATACCACAACCTAAACTTCATAGAACTTCTTAAATTCTAATAGGTATTAAATATGTTGAGAATAGATATTAACCGACATAGACCATGATAGCTAGACATGGAATACGGAGTTCTATCTTACTCCGATGAGATTGTTCTACTTGCCAATGGTAGAACTTAGACACATCCCATGTAGGTACACGGTTAAGGAATATAAAGGGTATACTTTGTATTCTAGTCTCATTCTTTGAATAAAACTACTTCCCTTACGATACTCACTCGGTGCTAGCCTTTGTTCTCATAGAGTAATTAACACTTAAGGTTCACATAAAAGGGTTCCATATCAAGTTCATAATCGAATTATATTTACCCAACCAAAGAGGTCTTTTAGGGCACCTTACAATGGCGACAAGAAGCTCATTATGAATTTCCGAAGGACTAATATGATTTCATTTAAGTGAATTAACCTTAAGTCAATCATTCCATTACTTTGAATGATTACCATTACGGCTTACGACTTCAACATTCATAACCTTATCATTAGGTCAAAGGTTTCATATAAAAGACCCTTCTATCCTCATTTAAGGTCACGTGGAATTCATACATTGAAAACTAAGAGACTTTAGAATTCTAAGTCTACACATAACATATTCAGATTCATACATACATCAAGCAAGGGACACAAGTCAACCAAGACAAGACACCACATACTTCACTTTAACAAATATTACATGCCATTCTTGAAACACACTTACATAACCATATCATCTTTAAGTCATCCTATACACTATCATATCATCAACAATGTGGCCTACATAGACTCATATAGTCAATTAGGAATAACCAAGTATAAACCCTACGACTATACACACAAAGCCATATTCATAGTCTTACATGATCATCTATATAAAATCAACAGAACACATATACGTTCACATTGCTTAACAGGTAGATAGATATCATCATACTTCACATAATCATCATAATACTTCAAGTAGATTGTCGACAAGGCCATGATCACATAATACTTAAAATAACGTCGACAAGGCCACATCAATCGCAAGTGAAGCACATAAAACCGCCACCATAAATGGACCATACCAATCACAAAATAATTGAAGTGTAATTATTATGAAAATAATGTAAATAGGGAATCTTACCACCACTCCATCCTCAACACCTCAATTTGATGCTAATTCATCCAACTTAATACCATAAGGCCCTTACCAATGGCCATGGACAATAATTCACTATAGAAACTATGAAAGTTAATGAAACAAGGTTAATTAAATACAAATTCATCAATCTAATACAACCTAGATATAAATTGAATACAATTCTTACATCATTAGAAAACCCATAGAAATCTACACTAGAATTCATAATCATTAAGTCAATATCAAGTAACCCATAACTTAGTCAAAATCTAGGGTTCATCAAATTCATGGGTTCATAGGTAATTGAGGTTAAAATCATCAATAAAATAACAATTTAATCCATAATAAACGTTTAAAAACACTTGATGCAAGAACCCATGGTAGAATCATGAAATTTTTACAATTCAACTTGAAAACTTAAGAAAACTACTTGAGAGTTGGGCTCCTTGATGAAGAGAGTTTCAAGGATCAAAATCCATACCTAAATTATGATAATTATTCACTTTGAAGAAGAATCTCTACTCAATTCAACAATTCAAGCTCTTCCTTGACTTTGGACTTCGTTGGAGTCTTAAGGAATTTCTAAGGGATTTTGGGGTTTTGATTTGAAAGAATGAAATCTTCTAAGTATTAAACACTTAAATACACACTTAAAATACCAAAAATACCCTTAAGGAACCTCCAATACTCTTATTTGTAAGTGGAGTTAAATTACACTTTCACCCCTCACTTAATAGTGGACTGCACGCTGAACACACACTCGTTCGATGGTTGGCAGTCGACGGACTGTTTGTCCACAAACGGACCATCCTGTCCTTCCGTCGTTGTTTTAAGAGACTCAATATGGGTCTCTTCCATCCCAATACTAAGTATCCACCAACGCCACCCATCGATGGAGCGTCGACTGGCCCACGAGTCATCGATTGCCTCCGTCGTTTGGGGCTTCTTTGAACAGTCTTGGCACCACTTTGTGGGTCCTTCCTCAAGGACCCTTGGATGGTCCTTGGGAATGTTTTACCCGGATGTTTCCAACAAAAAAAATGATAATATACGAGTTTAGAACCTCTCATATAAATTTCATCCAGAATGAACACGTAAAGCTCGATGAAAGATGCTTAGGCACCCAAGGTCATTTCAAGGCACATATTTTGATTGTCATGAATGTTCTGGGACGTTTGACCTCCAAACTCCACGAAACTCGACAAACTGCCTATATATATCATAATAAATCATTTAAGGACATTATAACCTCATGAATCATACATAAGCATATAGAACCATATATGAGACACATTGCCGACTTAGTCGTCGAACGTCTTAGTTGTCCCTTGATGTTTTACTTCCAATGCACCTAAAATCTTAGACAATTCCTCCTTAACACATAATAGACGTATTTGGGACCTTATACCACCATGAACGACATGTTATGGTCTACTTCACCTAAGTCATTTTTGGGTTCCTACATTCTCCCCCACTTGGACAACATCCATCCTCGAATAACACTTGCCACTCCCCGAACACTTCCAAGTATAGAGATTTAACTAGAATATCATGAAAAAACCATAAAACACATAACCAAGAAGAAAACAAAAATTAAAAATAGTCCAGAGATTCACAACACAACAAGAATCTACACGACTATTCAATAACTCATCATGCTAAAAAAATTCACATGCTTCATTCCAAATAACGAAAACTCATTTTATATTAAATATCATGGTCATATACATCATTTTTAACCACATTAAATCAATTTTAGACCAAAGACTCAATCATTGAAATTTCCACTAATTTTACAATGAGCAGTTTCAATGCTACAATGATTTTGAGAAAATTTACAAAAATGCAACTTTTAGGCAATTCAAGATAGAAATATACTAATATGCTAGGTAACATCATATAAACACATAGTACAACATAATCATGGTTTCATAAAATACACATGGCTTCAAGAACCCTAGTTCAAGATCGCAACAAGGTTCCAGCAGTTCCAGCCCCGAAATCTAAGTGTTTCACCGTGAATTTCATCACCAAGTATGTGGCATTTCACTTGTGGGTTCCTTTCATCCATTGGGTCCCAAGTTATCAATCGAATTCTTGATTCCCATATCATGCTTAGACCTAGGGTTTATAGAACTTCATGAAATAATTAGTTATATGTTCCAAATCCGATTTCCCATGTTATTATTAAGTTTATCGCATGAATTTCAGAACCCTAGCTATGTATTTATATAGTTCTTAAATTACATATGCTAGGTAAGATATTTCAGTTACTTCAGATATACATGCCTTAGTTATAAATGCATAATTACAAGATTAATTATTGCACTCTCAGTTTGCATGTTCAATCTTTAGCTATCCAGTATTTACATAAATTCAGAATCAGTTAGTTACATAATTCATTAGGAGTAGCATAATACTGAGTTGGACTAGGGTTCAGCTACCCAATTAGTCCCAGAACTACTAGCCAAGTAGGTTGTAAGTCTACTCTGTGGGCAATCAGTTGAGTGATCACGCCAGCATGCATTTAAACGTATGGCAGGGTATATTTTGTCCTCTTGATGGAGCGTATACATCGGACTCCACTTTAGCTCATGTGGTTTTATTATCGGTTATAAGTAGCTCCCACAGTTCAGTCAGACTCTCTTGCATTGACCATTTATCAGTATACTCAGTATTCAGTTATAGCATGTTATAAATTAGTCAGTGCATTCAGTTAGCTCAGAAATTTAGTATATCATGTTCATATTATTATACTTGCTTTTGTGTTTGTTCAGTTATGTTTTGTTTCAGCTTTATTCCGTACAACATGCTCAATATCTTTCAAGTACTGACGAATACGTGCGCTACATCTTCTCGTGATGTATGTTAAGGTTCTCAGCATCCAGATCACGCTTAGATCGATTCCCAATCTCCAGTTCAGCAGATTCAGTTGTAAGTCCTTATTCTTCGAGGAGAATAGTCATGAATTCATTTTAGTCTTTTAGTCATTTAGTTTAAGTTTTTGCTACACTTAGCTGGGGCTTGTCCCAATATTTGTAGTCCAGTTTAGAGGCTATTTCCATAAATAGTTAGTTTCATCTTAGTATTTGTTATTCCTTTGTATTATACTCATTGTTTTCATTTATCCTAGTTATAGAATATCGGTCCCCATCATTTTAGTTTGAATTATGATTTAGTTTCCGCATTTAGTTTATTTTCATTAGTACGCTCATCATTTTGCTAGAAGGATTAGCTTGGGATCACATGTGGTCCTAGGTTCCGTGTCCGCGTCCTGGGGGTTGCTCGGGGAATGACAAACTTTGTATCAAATAACTAGGTTTAAGAGTCCTAGGATGTCTGAAAAGCCACATTAAGTAGAGTCCTTTTCATGGGTGTGAAGAGCACCATATCTAATTAAAGGGAGGCTATAAAGTGTTTTAGGAAAACTTCACTTTCTTGTTACTCTTATCGTGCCTAAGGTATGATCTTATTCCACTCTAACTTGATGTTCTACATTTCAAATCATGCCTCCTCTTAGAACTAACACTAGGAATGCGAATGCTAGGAATGAAAACATAGCTCCTCCGGTCCCAAATTAGGAAGTCTCCAATGTTGAGTTCAAAAATGGTATACATATGTTGTCTCAGAGTGTGATTAACCAGAACAATCGGGTTCATGTCATGTGAATGAAAATGGTGGATCAGCAGCAACAAGGGTTTGTGTCTTTGTTTGGATGAATTTACATACGTTCGTAGGATCACAAACTAATGAGGATCCTCAGAATTTCTTGGATGAGATCAAGAAGATCTTTGAGGTAATGCATGTCACTAGGAATGATTGGGTTGAGTTGGCATCATACCAGTTAAAGGATATTACTCATATCTAGTACACTCAGTGAAAGGAAAATAGGGTTACAGATGCAACTCTTATCGCTTGGGATTGCTTTAGTGAGACCTTTCTGGACAAGTTTTTCCCAATAGAGTTGCGAAAACCAAAGACTCAGGAATTCATGAACTTAAGGTAGGGTAACATGACGGTCCAAGAGTATGAGCTCAGGTTTCACCAACTCTCTAGGTATGATCCACACATGGTTGCTGACTCCAGGGTTCAGATGAATAAGATCTTTTATGGAGTGTCGGATTTTGCTAAAACTTAGTGCAAAAGTGAGATGTTACTTGGAAATATGAACATCTCTAGGCTTATGACTCGTTCTCAGCATGTTGAGGGTGATAAGCTTAGGGAATAGTCCAAGGAGAATAAGAAGTCTAGGACTTGAAACTATGAGTAATCTCACAAGAAATCGCGTGGTGGAAATCCCTCGCAGAGTGAGCAAAAGTTTTCAGCTCCAGCCCCTTCGTCAACTAGTGTTTCATCCTCCAAGAACAGGTATGACCAAAAGGTTAGATCAGTAGGCTCTAAGTCCCAGGGATATGATTCAGGCACCAAGACTTACCCCACTTTCCCTAAATGTGGTAGGAACCATCAGGACGAGTGTCTCGCAAGGGAAGAAGGATACTTTGGGTAGGAACAGTCTGGTCATAAGTTGAGGGATTTTCCTTCTAGACAGCGTCAAGTAGGTGGTAATGGTAGAGTTCAGTCTACCACTTCATTAGCAGGAATAAGTTGCCCGACTCAACAGGGTAACTCATTTGGTACAGGTGGCAGTCAGTGCCAGAAAAGGTTGTATGCTCTTCAGGCTCGCCAGGATCAGGAAGGTTATCTTGATGTAGTTTTACTGGTACCTTACGAGTCTTTGACCTTGATGTTTATGCATTGTCAGATATAGGGGATACTCTTTCCTTTGTAACTCCTTACATAGCAATCCAATTCAGTGTTACTCCAGAAACTCTCTCAGCACCTTTCTCAGTGTCTACTCCAGTCGATGACCCAGTTATAGATAGACAACTATTTAAAAATTGCCTATCATAATATCTTAGAAAGTCACCTCAGTAGATCTTGTAGAGTTAGAAATGGTAGACTTTGATGTCATTCTAGGCATGGATTGGTTACATTCTTGTTATTCCTCAGTCGATTGTAGAACTAAAATTGTTCGTTTTAGGTTTCCAAACAAACCAATCTTAGAATTTAATGATAGTAGCTTAGCGCCTATGAGTCGATTCATTTCATACCTTAAGGCCAAAAAGATAATCTCTAATGGTTATCTCTATCATCTAGTTCGGGTTATGATTTCTATGTCTGAAACCCCAACTCTTGATGAAGTTCCAGTAGTCTGTGAGTTTCAATAAGTATTTCCATAAGATCTTGCCGGAGTCCCTCCCGAAAGGGAAATCGACTTTGTAATTAATCTCCTTCCAAATACCCAACCTATTTTTATTCCTCCTTACCGAATGGTTCCAACAAAGATTAAGGAATTGTAAGAGAAGTTGAAAGACTCTAGATAAGGTTTCATCAAACCTTGTATTTCACCATGGGGTGCGC
Organism: Solanum pennellii; assembly: GCF_001406875.1. NCBI lineage: Eukaryota > Viridiplantae > Streptophyta > Magnoliopsida > Solanales > Solanaceae > Solanum > Solanum pennellii. The sequence goes on along the minus strand of NC_028639.1, from coordinate 35,527,088 downwards.
TAGTGTTGTTTGTAAGGAAGAAAGATGGTTCTCTCAGAATGTGCATTGAATATAGACAGCTGAACAAGGTCACAATCAATAATAAGTATCCCATCCCCATGATTGATGAATTGTTTGACCAACTTCATGGTGCTACTCATTTTTTAAAGATAGACCTCAGATTGGGTTATCATCAACTTAGAGTCAGAGATAGTGACATTCTGAAAATAGCCTTCAGAACTCGGTATGATCATTACGAATTTGTAGTTATGTTGTTTGGACTAACTAATGCTCTTGCAGCTTTCATGGATTTGATGAACAGTGTATTCAAACAGTTCTTGGAGTTTTTCGTTAACATCTTCATTGACGATATCTTTATTTACTCAAGGAATGACGAATAACATGTGAGTCATTTGAGAATTTTTCTATAGACTCTCTAGGATCGCCCGTTATTCACTAAATTTAGCAATGTGACTTCTGGTTTCAATATGTTGCTTTCCTTTGTTATATTGTATCTAGCGAGAGATTCGAGTGGATTCACAAAACATAAAAGCAGTGAAACAATTCTGCAGACCTACCTCTGCTACAGATATCAGAAGTTTCTTAGGTCTAGCGGGTTATTACAGAAGGTTCGTGGAAGTTATATCATCCATAGCCTCACCATTGACTAGGTCAACTCAGAAGATTGTCATGTTTAAATGCTCAGATGATTTTGAGAAAAGTTCGGCACAATTCAGAACTAGATTGACTACAACTCTTGTCTTGACTCTATCAGAGGGTTCAGATGGTTATGTTATCTATTGTGATGCATCAAGAGTTGGGCTAGGTTGTGTATTGATGCAGCGAGATAAGGTTACATATTATGCTTCAAGACAGCTTAAGGTTCATGAGACAAACTACCCAACCCATGACCTCGAGCTTGCAGCAGTGGTGTTTGCACTCAAGATATGGCGACAGTACTTGTATGGTTTTTATGTAGATGTGTTTGGTGATCATAAGAGCCTTCATTATGTGTTCACCCAGAAAGAGTTGAATCTTCGCCAGAAGAGATGGCTTGAGTTCCTTAATGATTATGATATGAGTGTGCATTATCATCCTGGTAAGGTGAATGTAGTAGCATATGCTCTTAGTAAATTATCTATGGGTAGTGTAGCACATGATGAGGAAGAAAGGAAGGATCTAGTGAAGGATGTTCACAGGCTTGCTCGGCTAGGAGTTCGCCTTTTGAGCATATCAGACAGTGGTGTAAGAGTTATGAATGGGGAATAATCTTATTTTGTAGTGGAGGTTAAGGAAAAGCAAGACAATGATCCAATCTTTCTTGAACTTAAGGGTGCATTCCACAATTAGATCTTGGAGGTTTTCTCCCTAGGGGGAGATGGTGTGCTTCGCTACAAGGGTAGATTGTGTGTTCCTGATGTGGGCGAGTTGAAAAAGCATATCCTTGGGAGAATCCCATTGTAACAACCCTAAAAATGGTGATACTTAATGTGTCAAGAATGCCTATGATTAGACCAGGGTTTCACACAGATTGAGCGCGTAGAAACACACTTCGGAACCATTGCTACATCCAAGAAAACTAACTTGGGGAGTTAGTTGAGCTAGGAAAGGTTGGGTCCAACCATGTAGGGCTCTCGAATATGATGATTTACTCGAAGGAGTCTTTATCGGACTTAAAAAGAGGAAATATTTGGTTTGGAGGGTCTAGGGGTAAAACCGTCTTTTCCAAGGCTAAGGGTAATATCGTAATTACCCTAAATATATAATTAATTCTTTAATTAACAAGGTGGAGGGGCAATTAGGGGAGAGAGTGCCAAAATTGAGCTCTTGAAGGGAGGTCTTGCTTCACCCGGGTTCGAACATAGGTGGGAGCAATGAATTAATGTGATTTTTATTTAAGCTATTGAATTAACATAATTAATTAATAATTATTATTCATTATCTGATTTAAAATAATATAAAAATCAGATTTTTAATAATTAAGAAAACCTTATTTGACTAAGTCCTAAACTAGACTCCTAAGCCTAATATAACTCCAACTCTCTCCCACTTTTATCTCTCCATTCACATGCTCAACCTCTCTTCCTCTTTCACACGAATTTTCTATGCCAAAATGAGATACAAAAGCAGAAAAATAAACCATGTTCTTCACACTTGAAGAACTCACACGAAATCACAAGAAAACAAACATTAATCGCACACTAGGATAAGAGAGATTGTTATTCTAGTGGACTTGATATTGAGGAGGTTTAGACGTTTTATTGAAAGAAGTTTTTGGGCAGCAACTTCAATGTTTGAACGTCAAAATAAGGTATCTTTGTCCCTTTCCCAACAGTCCCCTTAAGATTTACTAAAATTTAATCCGAAAACTAGGATTGTTCTCATTGCATGTCCCTGTCACTAGCTCTCGTTGATTCGTAGGTTGGGTATGTTAGCTGGTAGATATTAGGCATATAATGTGTTTTTGTTTTGAATATGTTCATGAATGTTGTTTCGAATCGTATGAATGACAACTTATGTTTTTTCGAAAAGATGTGTATGTGTGTATAATGTACCCGTGACTCCTTTAGTTTTATGTTCATAAATAACATGTTATCGTTGTGTTCTTACGTGCACAAACTTATATAAGATCGTGATGTTCATAAGTGATCTAAATATGCTGATATGAGTGAAATTATTTATCGAATGAAATCTTGAAAATGCACCTAAAGAACTCACTAAAAAACTACATAAAACGTCTAAACATTTAATGTGAAAGAATTGATAAAATAGGCTGCAAAAATTTCCAGAAGCTTGTTAATGAGTTTCGGCAAAGCTAAGTAGAATTTCATACTATGAAAAAATGAACTAAAATATGTGAGATCACTGGGGATTGATCTCGTGATCTCACCATGTTGAAAATCAATGAAATATGGTGAGAAAAAGGAAATGTGGCATGTGGGACTTGAACCTATGACCTTGGCTGGAAAATGAAAAATGAAAAAAAAGAAATGAGAGAAGTGGGATTCGAACCCACAACCTCTCAGGCAGTAAAAAAGAAAGGAAAAAATAAAAGAAAAGGAATGTGAGGCGTGGGATTCGAACCCACGACTTCTTATACAGATTTAAGGAGAATTTAAAATGCATATAAAAGATATATGAGGCGTGGGAATTGAACCCACGACCTCTAGGCAGTAAAGGAGAATTAAAATAAAGATAAAGTGAGGCTGTGGGTGTTTGATCCTACAACCTCATTGTCAATGCGAGACAGTCAAGGAGAAATAAATAAAGAAATAAAAGGGATTGTGGGGGTTCGAACCCACAACCCCTCAGCCAAAAGGAGAGAGTTTAAAGAAAAAGAAATTAACAGAAAATGAGGTTGTGGGGGTTCGATCCCATATCCTCTAAATCCTATTGAGCGAAAAATGAAGATAAAAACTAAGGGAAAAATAAAATGAAGGTGTTTGGGCTCGATCTAGGGTCCCAATGACATGAGGACAATAAATCAAATCATGAAAAATGTAAGAGTTGTCGGAGGGATTCGAACTTGAGTTACCTTTCCCTAATTTCCGTATTGATACATAAATCATATGTCAATTAAATGTTCAAGAATAATGTCACCTACTTATATAAAAATTAAGATCTTGACATTCATACAAGATACATAAGTCTTGTACCACATAATCTTAGGAAGATATGAGTCACCTAACGAACTATAAATGAAGCCTCATGGCTTGTATGTATAGACCCATAAGTCTAACATAAATTTAAAAATAAGTGAACCTAAGATATACGTTATGAAATAAAGTAACACTAGAAGGGTTAAGTACGAGTGTTAAACACAATAAATGGCCAAGTGCATTGGCACATGATGAAACGAACAATGAAATGATGAAATGAACAATGAAATGATGAAATGAACCATGAAATGATGAAACCCTATAAGAGTTAAGCAAGAGTGTGAAACACACTAAACGGCGAAGTGCATTGGCATATGATGAAATGAACATTCATTTAAAAAAAAAGGGCTGACTAATTATGAAGAGTAAATGTGATAATGTTAATTAATGTGGTGACAACATGATATGATGCTAATGTAAAAGATGAGAGCAATCTCAAAGAGCATAAGTAAATGTTACCAAAATGCACTCACCTATGAGAGTGTAAGTTAATGAAGAGACTAGTCTCTACGAATACTCTAATGAAAGTATTGAGATTAACACACTTAATACAAATGATAAGATGAGATATCATCTATTGAGCTATGATGTCCTCATACTAGAAGCTAGCTTCCATGACGTATGAGTTTAATGTAATAGAACTTTATACTGAGCACCGATAGACTAGCTATGAGCGGTGATGCCTTCTTTCGTGAAGGGCATAGGTTCACGTAAATCTCATGAGATGAGACTGTCCGACATGCAGGGTATGGGTTATATCTCCTAGTCTTCGAACCTATACTACCAATATAGTGATCTTATGGAGTTCAATTCCCACGTACGCTAGCATTTTTTGGGTCACTTTTGCCGGTGATTCCACCTCTTTTTCGTTTGAGGTTTCATGACACTGGATTTCATGATGCTCACATGATCTATGTCGGTTAAAGTAAAAGTTCCCGACGAATGAATGAGGCAGCCTCAAATGATGCACATAATGAATTGAGCAATACCAAAGGTGTAAGGATAGGATAATCAAGAGTTGAGCTAGACTTAAGGTAATGACGTTAGGTTATTCTTCGTCATTGCACAACAAAACCGATGAGAGTCTTAAACTACATCCTTGGTATGAATGGTAATTGCACTAGTATTTGAAATAATGATAAATGAAGTACGTATGAATGAATGAAGCAGACTCTGTGTTTGCTAATGAAGACTCCCTAGTTGAGGTCCATATATGTTGAGCCCTCATTTTTGTAAGTCTTAATGTCAAGTCCATGATTCCAAGGTATCATGGCATATAAATGAGTATTATAAAAGATGTTATGTGATATATGCTATATCATATGTGCTATGTGTAAGATGTTATGTTCTGTGTGCAATATGATAAGTATGATGATGCATGTTACTCTCATGGCATGAATTTTCTAACCTAAATTTGGAAATCTCACCGACTATCCTAATCCAAATCTGGAAAATTCACTAACTTTGCTAATCTCAATTTGGCAAGTCCACTGACTTGACTTTCCATAATCATGTTTTCAGGAAAGAGCTATCATTTCTCATGCATGTCCTTTGTGTGTGCTTGCATATACCCATACTTAGTACAAGTGTGTACTAATTCCATACAACTCTATATTTTTAGGTGCAGGCACAAGTGGACGCTAGAGCTTACAGGTTGATGTTGCAGCTATTCGGACGTGGAGTTTTCATTCGGACATGATAGACCCTGATGCTTTCAAGGTTGTCTACTGTTATTATATAGCTTAGATGTAGTCTTTAGATAGTGGAGCATGTTCCACTAGTATTTCATTTCCCATTTTATTTAAGACTTTGTATTGGTTCCGTTTTGGCAAGTATACATTTAATGCAACTATGAACGATTTCTTTCATTTGATGATCTTAATATTAGATTATTGATGGTGAACAATTATACTTGTAATAGAATGTTTAGTAAGCATGTTAGGAAACAAAAAGTTTCAAATTTACTGCTAAAATTAACCTATATGAAGTAAGAATGACGTATGTAGACTTGTTTGCGACCTCCTGGTATTCGATTAATCCAGGTGCCTGTAAGATGTACCGCGATTTACGGGAAGTCTATTTGTGGAATGGAATGAAAGAGACAAAGGAGATCTTGTGAGTAAGTGCCCAAATTTCCAGCAAGTCAAGGTAGAACATCAGAAACCAAGGGGTATGACTCAAGAGATCGATACTCCTACTTGGAAGTGGGATGTGATAAATATGGATTTCGTCACAGGATTACCTCATACTCGTAGACATCATGACTCTATGGGTGATAGTTGAAAGGATGACTAAGTCTTGCTTTTTAGCAGTCAAGACTACAGATTCGGCAGAGGACTATGCCAAACTTTACATTAATGAAATTTTGAGGTTGGATAGGGTTCCTTTGTCTATCATCTCAGATAGAGGTCCTCACTTTACCTCTCACTTCTGGAAGTCATTTCAAAAGGGTCTTGGTACTCAAGTTATCCTTAGCACAACATTTCGTCCACATACGAATGGACAGGCGGAGCGTACTATTCAGACCCTAAAGGATATGTTGAGAGATTGTGTAATCGATTTCAAAGGTAGTTGGGATGATCACCTTCCTCTGATTCAGTTCGCCTACAACAATAGCTACCACTCCAGCATCCAGATGGCCCCTTATGAAGCTTTGTATGGGCGTAGATGTAGATCTCATTTTGGTTGGTTTGAAGTAGGTAAAGCAACTTTGATATGGTCAGATTTAGTCCTTTATTCTATGGAGAAAGTGAAACTCATTAGAGATAGATATAGGACAGCTCAGAGTCGTCACAAATCTTACATAGATGTAAGGAGAAGGGAACTAGAGTTCCAAGTTGATGATTGGGTTTTCCTGTAAGTGTCACCTATGAAAGGAGTGATGAGATTTGGAAAGAAAGGGAAACTCAGTCCTTGATATGTAGGCCCTTACAAGATCATGAAAAGGATTGGCAAGGTGGATATGAGTTAGATTTGCCAGCAGAACTAGCAGCAGTACATCTTGTCTTCCACATCTTGCTCTTGAAGAAGTTTGAGGGTGACCCAACCTCTATAGTGTCATTAGAGAGTGCGGCGGTAAAAGATAGTCTCTCTTATGAGGATGTACCAGTTGATATACTTGACCGTGAAGTTAGAAGGTTGAGAAATAAAGAAGTCGCTTCAGTCAAGGTTTTATGGAGGATTCAGTCCGTAGAGGGAGCTACTTGGGAAGAAGCAGCAACAATGAAAGCCAAGTATCCTCACCTATTTCCTTCTGATTCCAGCTTGAGGTAATAGTTCCTCTTTAGTTTTCTAGTCATTGATGCATGAATTCAGTCGTAGAATCATGTTCCCTCAGTTTGTACTTGCACTTTTTGCGTATTTGCATGTTCTCGTAACTCAATTTAGTCAGAAAGTATGTTCTCAGTGTTTAGTAGTAGGGTTTCAATCTTTCTCCCTCTATTCCATCTAGTTTAGTCTTCATTCGAGGACGAATGTTTCCAACGGGGAGATAATTTAAGAACTCATATCCAAACAGACCAAAAACTAGTTTTTTAAAAAACTGCAGGTACAATCGACAGTGGCCATCGCTAGATGTAGCCTTAACCACGGCCTGTCCTACACATCCGTTGATGGAGTCAGAAACCCCCAAAATATTAGCCTAGGAAAATTTGATGAAGTGTAAAACGATAGATGGACCTACAGTCCGTAGGTTAGACTACGATCAGTAGTCTGTGTCTGTCGATTAACACGGCATTTACCAATTCTCTGACAAGAACCATGATTGACCAGAATGGTCCGTAGATGGACATACAGTAGGGCAGACCGTAGGTGGAAATTTATAGACAGTTAGGGGGGAATTGTAGTTGGGTCAACTTCAATCGATCATAACTCTTAGCCTAAAATTAATTAGGTGTCTCATGACCTACCAACAGACAGATAATTGAATTAGCTTTCCGTAGCCACTTACCTTGCTAAAATAAGAACTCCGAGTAAAACTTTATTACTATTTTAGTAAAATTCTGTCGAACATACCGAACCTACGGATACAAACGACAGACCGTCGATTGAACGACGGCCCGTCAGTCCAGGTCGTCGTTTGGTCCGACAGAAACTAACTCTGGGGTCTTTTGGTCTTTTCCCACTTTGTTTAAACTTTTAGATACGTCATTTTTACCCTAAATCATCATATCTCAGTCAGTTTAAGCCTAGAAACATAAGTAAAACTTATCTAAGCCAAATCATCCATCAAAAACTAACAAAATTAGAAGCAAGAGAGGAGAAAATTGTCAAGAACCCTAGTTCAAGAACGCACCAAGGTTCCAACAGTTCCAACACCAAAATCTAAGTGTTTATCCATGAATTTCATCACCAGGTATGTGGGATTTCACTAGTGGGTTCCTTTCACCCATTGGGTCCCTAGTATTCAGTCGGATTCTTCATTCCCATATCATGCTTAGACCTAGGATTTCTAGAACTTCAACATAACTTTATGCATTAATTAGTTATATGTTCCAAATCAGATTTCCATGTCATTATTCAGTTTATCGCATGAATTTCAGAACACTAGCATTGTATTTAGTTATTGAATTACATATGCTAGGTCAGATATTTTAGTTACGGTACATGCCTCATTTCTAAATGCATAATTACAATATTAATTGTTGCATTCTCAGCTTGCATGTTCAGTTTTGAGCTATCCAGTATTTACATAAACTCAAAATAAATTAGTTACATAATTCATTGGAAGTAGCATAATACCGAGTTGGCGTAGGGTTCAGCGTACCCAATTATTCCCATAACTACTAGCAAAGTAGGTCGTAAGTCCCCTCTGTGGGCAATCAGTTTAATGATCACGCAAGCATGCCTTTATACATCTGGCAGGGTATATTAGGTCCGCTAGATGAGAATTATACATCGGACTCCACATTTAGCTCATGTAATTTTATTATCGGTTGTTAGAAGTTCCCACAGTTCAGTCAAACTCACATGCATTTACCATTTCTCAGTATACTCAGTATTCAGTTTCAGCATGTTATAAATTGGTCATTGCATTCAGTTAGCTCAGAAATTTAGTATATCCTATTCAGATTATTGTAATTGCTTTTGTGCTTGTTCAGTTATGTTTTATTTCAGCTTTATTCTATCATACATGCTCTGTACCTTTCAAGTACTGACGCATACGTGCGCTACATCTTCTCGTTATGTAGGTTCAAGCTCTCATCATCCAGATTATGCTTAGATCGATTCTCGATCTCCAGTTCAGCAGATTTAGTGGTGAGTCATCATTCTCCGAGGACAATATTCATGAGTTCATTTCAGTCTTTTAGTCATTTAGTTTCAGGTTTCGCTAGACTTAGATTGGGCTTGTCCCAATATTTTTAGTCCTCTTTAGAGGCTATTTTCATATATAGTTAGTTTCAACTTAGTATTGAGTTAATATTCCTTTGTATTAAACTCATTGTTTTCATTTATCTCAGTTATAGAATACGGGTCCCCATTATTTAAGTTTTAATTATGATTTAGCTTTCGCTTTCAGTTTATTTTCTTAAGTATGCTCATGATTATGCCAGAAGGGTTAGCTTGGGATCACATGTGGTCCTTGGTTCCATTTCCGCACCTCAGGAGTAGCTCAAGGCGTGACATTTATGTTGACATTGACGATCACATTTGCGTTTACCAGCATGTTGAGGTTTAAGTTGACGTTAATGTTCACGTCGACGCTGATGTTTATGTTGATTTTGATGTGTACATTGATTGACATTTACGTATATGTTGACGTTCACATTGACGTTCATGTTTATGTTCACGTGAACGATGATGTTCACATGAACGATGACGTTCACATTGATGTTGATGTTCACATTGACATTTACATTAACGTTCATGTTGATGTTCACGTCAATGTTCACATTGATATTCACGTTCACATTGATGTTTGTGATGACGTTTACACTGATGTTCACATTAACATTGACTTTTACGTTCACGCTGACATTTACATTTACATTGATGCTGACATTGACGTTGACATTCACTTTTATATTAACGTTCACATTTACATAGACGTTGACATAGACGTTGACGATTATGTTCACATTGTCGTTGACATTCAAATTAACTTTCATGTTGATGTTCATCTTGATGTTTACATTGATGTTCATGTTTACATTCATGTTGAGGTTCACGTAGATGTTAATGTTGACATTCACATTGATGTTCACATTCATGTCGATGTTTACGCTTAAGTGCAAGTTGACGTTCACATTGACGTTGATTTTGACATTCACATTTACATTCACGTTTACATTCACAATGACGTTGACATTCACGTTGATGATGACATTGAGGTTCATGTTAATGTTCATGTTCACATTCACATTGACGTTTATTTGTATATTGACATTGATGTTAACGTTCACATTGACTTTCACATTGATATTTACGTTAATGTTCAAGCTGACATGTATGTTGATGTTCACATTGACGTTGACATTGATGTTTATTTTGACGTTTACATTGACGTTGATGTTAATGTTGACCTTGACGTGGATGTGGACGTTGATGTTTACATCGATGTGGACGTTGACGTGGACGTTTATGTTGACCGGTTGATGTTGACTTGCTCGTTTACATTGATGTTCACGTTTATGGTCACGTTAATGTTCATAATGATGTTGATATTGACATTTACGTTCACTTTGATGATTATATTCACGTACATATTAACCTTTGCATTAACGTTCACATTGACGTTGACATTGACATTGACGTTGACATTGAAGTTCACACTGTCATTTACATTGACGTTCACGCGAACATTCACCTTTATGTTGACATTCAGGCTTAAGTTGACATAGTCATTGACATTCACATTGACGTTGATGTTGACGCTAACGTTCACATTGATATTGACGTTTAAGCTAACGTTCACCTTGACATTCATGTTTATGTTAACATTGACGTTATGTTCACGTGTACGTTGACATTTATGTTGACATTGATATTCCGATTTACCTTTATGTTTACTTTAATGTATAAGTTCATGTAAACGTTGATGTTGACGACCACATTTGCTTTTACCAGCATGTTGAGGTTTATGTCGACATTGATATTCACGTTGGCATTTACTTTGACGTTGATGTTGAGGTTGAGGTTGACGTCTACATTGACGTTGGCATACACGTTGACATTGACATTCACATAGACGTTGATGTAGACGTTGATGTTCATATTAACGGTCACGTTGACATTGACGTTCACATTGAAGTTCACATTAACATTCACGTTGACGTTGAAATTGACTTTCTCATTAACGCTAACATTTACGTTTATGTTGATGTTCACATTTACATAGATGTGTTTTTAATGTTCACATTGACGTTGACTTTGACGTTGACGTTCATATCAACGTTTACATTTATGTTGATGTTGATGTTGACGTTGATATTAACATTCACATTGACATTTACATCGATGTTTACGTTGATGTTCACATTAACGTTCACATTGATGTTTACGTTGATGTTCACATTAACGTTCATATTGACATTGATCTTCACGTTCACATTGACGTTGTTGTTCACGTTCACATTGACGTTGATGAGAACATTGATAATCCGTTGATGTCCTCATTTAGAATGACATTTTTGTTCATGTATATGTTCTCGTTTGGACATTCAAATTGACATTCATGTTCATGTAAACGTTGATGTTAAAGTTGACGTTCACGCTGATGTTTAAGTCTACATTGACGTTCACAGTTACGTTGACATTGACATTGACTTTCACACTGAAGTTGTTATTTAATTGATGTTGACATTAACGTTCATATTGACGTCACATTAACGTTGACATTTATGTTGATGTTCAAATTCACATTCAAAATGACGTTTACGTTCACGTTCTCATTTACATTGACATTTACATTCACATTGACAATCACGTTCTCGTTTACAAAAACATTGATCTTTATGTTGACGTGGACGTTGATGTTGACGTTCATGTTTACATTGACATTTTTGTTGACGTTAATGTTCACGCTGCCGTTTACATTAACGTTAACGCTGACGTTTAAGTTTATGTTGACGTTCAGGTTTTTGTTGACATAGACGTTTAAGTTCACATTGACATTGACGTTGGCACTAACATCACACTAATGTTGACATTCACCTTGATGTTGATGTTGACGTTAATATTTACCTTAACATTCATATTGATGTTCACATTTACGTTGACGTTGATGTTCACATTCACATTTACGTTGACGTTTATGTTTACAGTGATGTTCACATTTACGTTCATGTTTATATTGATGTTTACATTCACTTGAACATTCTCGTTGACTATCACATTTGCTTTTACCAGCATGTTGATTCTTATGTTGACATTGTAGTTCATGTTACCATTGATGTTTATGTTGATGTTGATGTTTACATTGATTGACATTTATATCTACTTTGACGTTCACATTGATGTTCATTTTGATGTTCACGTGAACGTTAATGTTCACGTGAACATTCACGTTCATAGTGACGTTGATGTTCACATTGCCTTTTACATTGACGTTCACATCGATGTTCATGTTGATGTTCACGTTGACATTCACGTTCACAGTAACGTTTGCGGTGACGTTTAGGTTGACGTTCAAATTAACATTGATGTTTTCGTTCATGCTGATATTTATGTTTACATTGATGCTCACGTTGACTTTAATGATCACTTTAGCATTTACGTTGACATTGACGTTTACATTGATGTTGATGTTGACGTTGACGTTTACATTTACGTTCAACTTGACGTTCACATTCATGTTTACTTTCATGTTCACATTGACATTCACGTTAATATTCATGTTGATGTTCTTTGATGTTTATATTGATGTTCACGTTGACATTCATGTTGACGTTCATGTAGACGTTCACATTGACGTTTACATAGACGTTCACGTTGAGGTTCATGTTAATGTTTATGCTCACGTGCATGTTAATGTTCAAATTGACGTTTATGTTGATGTTGACGTATGCATTTACATTCACATTGACGATGACGTTGATGTTTATATTCACATTCATGTTTACGTGAATGTTGATGTTTACATTGATTTTGATATTGACGTTGACGTTCACATTGACGTTGATGTTGACATTGACTTTCACGTTGATGTTGACATTGACGTTGATTTTGACGTTGACATTGATATTGATGTTGATATTAACGTTGACGTGAACATTGATGTTTACATTGACGTTCTCGTTTACATTAACGTTCACGTTAACGTTTATGTTAATATTCATAATGATTATAATGTTGACATTCACATTCACTTTGACGTTGACGTTGACATTCATGTTGATATTGACATTGACATTCATGTTGACATTTGCGTTGATATTAATATTGATATTGACATTGATGTTGCCGTTTATACGGATAAGTACATTGACGTTCACACTGATGTTGATGTTGACGTAAACGTTAATGTTCACCTTAATATTCACATTGATGTTCACATTAACATTGACGTTCACAATCACATTCAAGATTATATTGACGTTCATGTTGACATTGATGTGCACATTGACATTCATGTTTGGTTGATGTTTACATTCACGTTTACGTTGACGTTGATAATCATATTTGCATTTACCATTATGTTGAGGTTTATGTTGACGATAATGTTCATGTTGACATTGATGTTTATGTTGATGTTAATATTTACGTTTACTTTTATGTGTACGTTGATTGACGTTTAAATCAATGTTGATGTTCATATTGATGTTCACGTGAACGATGACATTCAGGTTGACACTGATATTCACATTGACATTTACATTGACGTTCACATTGACGTTTACGTCGATGTTCACGTTGATGTTCACATTGAAATTCACGTTCACGTTGATGTTCGCGATGACGTTCACATTAAAGTTGAAGCTTATGTTAACTCTCGCATTTACATTCACATTGATGTTCACGTTGACGATGACTTTGACGTTCACATTCACGTTCATATTAACCTTTACATTTACATTTATGTTGATGTTGACATTGACGGTTACGTTGACATTGACATTGATGTTTATTTTGACACTGACATTGACGTTGATATTGATGTTGACCTTGATGTTGACGTTTACGTTGGTGTGGACGTTGATGTTGATGTTTATGCTGACCGGTTAACGTTGAGGTACTCGTCTATACTGACGTTCAAGTTAATGTTCATAATGATGTTGACATTCACTTTGACGTTTACATTCATGTAGACGTTGACATTTACTTTGATGTTCACGTTGAGATTGACATTGACATTGATGTTGACTTTGACGTTTTATGTTCGCAATGACATTTACGATGACATTCATGATAATATTTACGTTTACGTCGATATTCAGGTTTACGTTTACATAGACATTGCCATTCACATTGACGTTGATGTTGACATTGACGTTCACACAGACATTGACGTTAACATTAACATTCACCTTGACATTCACATTGACCTTCACATTTACGTTGACATTGATGTTGACAATTACGATTATATTTGATAGAGAAAAGACATAAACTCACCATTAAAGTTGTTTCGGATTTTCATAAAGACACCTTAACTTTGTGACTGTCCTATTACCCCACTAAACAATTTTGAACAGATGTTATTATACCATTTTTCGATCAGCCCCAATTTTTAACAACCAAGTGAATTCACACCCCAATCATTACATGACACGTGTTAATTAAAATTCTAATTTTTTTAATTAAAAATTTTTCCTTTATGTTTTTTTTTTCATTATTTTTATCTCTCTTACTTTAAATTTTAATTTTGATTTATCTTAAATTTCATTTAATCTTTCACCTCCCACTTTCATCCCTACATTTTCTTTTTTTTTCTTTACCTCCCAACCCCCTATGTCAAATTGAAACTCATTTTCATTTTTTTCTTTTCTTTTTTGTTCTATTACTCCAGTAAATTTCCTTATAAAATTCATACTATAATTTAGACTTTATTGAATTATTGATAACAAAATTAATTATTTTTTAAGAAATTTAAAATTTTGAAGGTATCATCAACTACTCATTTCATATATATTCAAAATTAGAAATGATAATTTTAAAACTAAAGAGAGTAAAACTAATAGCAACAAAAAAAAAATGAAGGTGAAGTTGTGGTAAAAATGACATTGAAAATAAGAAGTTTCAATGGATGGTGATGAAAATCAATTTTGAAAAGAATGAAGAAAGAAAGAGAAAAATAAAAAGGAAAAAAAGTTAAAATAATAAGAAAAATAAGAAAATATATTTTATAACAAAATACTTATAAAAATAAAATTATATTAGTTATTTTAGGGTGCTCACTATCTTTTAGAGAGTGCACACCACTCTCTAGTTAGATGAACAAAAAATGATGCAATTATATCTATTCAAAATTGTTTAGTGGGGTAATAGGACGATTGTAGAGTTAAGGTGTCTTTTTAAAAATTCGGGACAACTTCAGTGGTGACTTTATGTATTTTCTCTATTTCATATTCACATTGACCTTCATGTTTACGTTATCTATACGTTCATGTTTTCGTTGACATTGACGATCACATTTTCTTTTACCAGCATGTTGAGGTTTATGTTGACGTTGATGTTCACGTTGACATTGACGTTCATGCTAACATTCATGTTTTGGGTGACACTGACATTGATATTAAAGTCCGAGTTGACGTTCAAGTTCACGTTGTCGTTGACGATGAAATTGATGTTACAGTAGATGTTTACGTTTACGTTGACGTTGATGTTTACATTAAAGTTTCTGTTGACATTGACATTGACATTGCTGTTAACATTGGCGTTGATGTTAACTTCGATGTTGATGTTGACATTGACGTTGATGTTCGCATTGACTATTATGTTGATGTTGACATTCACGTTCACTTTCACATTCATGTCGAAGTTGACGTTCACATTCACGTTAATATTAACGTTCATGTTGATGTTCACACTGACGTTAATATTGACGTTCACGTTCATGTTGACTTTCACGTTCACATTCACGTTCATGTTTAGGGTGATGTTTATATTGACATTGACACTGATATTTACATTGACGTTCTCATTAATGTTTACATGTACGTTGACGTTGATGTTGATGTTCATATTAACATTGACATTGACATTATTTTCACACTGATATTGACTTTTACATTGATGTTGAAGTTAATGTTCACGTTGACATTTACATTAACAAAGATATTTACGTTCATATGCAAGTTCACGTTCATATTGACTTTGATATTCATGTTCACGTCAACATTCACGTTTTACATTAACGTTTAAATTGACATTTACATTGATGTTGATGTTAACGTTCATGTTAACATGCATATTTACATTGACGTTCTCATTCACGTTCACATTGACGTTGATGTTAACATTGGCATTCATGTTTACGTTGATGTTGACGATCTTGTTCATGTTTACCAACATGTTCATGTTTACTTTTACATTGTCGTTCACGTTAACGTCCACATTTATGTTGACAATCACGTTGACTTTGACGTTGATATTAAGGTTGACGTTTACATTTATGTTGGAATTCACGTTGACGTTCATATTCTCATAGACATTGAGGTAGATATTGACGATCACGTTGACATTGATGTTCATATTGAAGTTAACGTAGACATTTACATTGACTTTCATGTTCAAGTTCATGTTGACGCTTATATTTATGTTTATGTTGAGATTCACATTTACGTAGATGTTTTTTTTGACGTTCGCATTAACGTTGACTTTGATGTTGACGTTCACACTAATGTTTACCTTTACGTTGATGTTGATGTTAACGTTCACATTGACAATTACATTGATGATTAAGTTGACGTCAACGTTAACTTTAAAGTTGATGTTCACGTTCACGTTGAGGATGATGGTCACATTCATATTGACGTTAACGTTCACGTTTACACTGACGTTGGTGATCACATTAACATTCACGTTGAAGTCCACGTTTAAATTGACATTTTCGTTCACGTATATGTTCTCGTTTAGACTTTCATATTGACGATCATGTTAACATTGACTTCACACTAACGTTTACATTGATGTGCACGCTAATAACTAAGTTTACATTGACTTTCACATTAACATTGATGTTGACATTGATGTTCATAGTGACGTTGCTGTTAATGGTCACACTCAAGTTGAAGTTTACGTTGATGATGACATTAACGTTCATGTTGACGTCACATTGAAGTGCATGTTTACGTTGACGTTCACATTCACATTCACGATGACACGGACATTCACATTCATGTTGTTGACATTTATGTTCACGTTGACAATCACGTTCTCGTTTACTAAAACGTTGATGTTTATGTTAACGTGGACGTTGATGTTCATGTTTACATTGACATTTTTGTTGATGTTAACATTCACACTGACGTTTACATTGACGTTCATGCTGACGATTAAGTTTACGTTGACGTTCAGTTTTCCATTGACATAGACGTTGATGTTCACATTAACGTTTACATTGCGCTGACGCTCACACTAACGTTGACATTTATGTTTATGTTGACATTGACATTAACATTTTCCTTGACATTCATATTGATGTTCACATTTACGTTGATGTTGATGTTCACGTTCATATCTACGTTGATGTTCATGTTTACATTGATGTTAACACTGACATTCATGTTTACGTTGATGTATACATTCACGTTTACGTTGACGTTGACGATCATATTTGCTTTTTCTGGCATGTTGACATTTATGTTGATGTTGATGTTCATGTTGACGTTGACGTTTAGGTTGATGGTTATGTTTACAATGATTGACATTTTCACCTACGTTGACGTTCATGTTGATGTTCACGTGTACGTTGACGTTCACATTGATGTTGATGTTCTCATTGACGTTTATATTAATGTTCACGTCGATGTTCACGTTGATGTTCACATTAACATTCACATTCACATTTATGTTCGCGGTTACCTTCATATTAATGTTGACGTTTACGTTCATGGTGACATTTATGTGTATGTTGATGCTGACGTAGACTTGAATGTTCACTTTGACATTCACATTAACATTGACAGTCACATTGATGTTGAATTTGATATTCACATTTACATTCACGTTGACGTTCACGTTAACATTCATGTTGATGTTCACGTTGATGTTTACATTGACGTTCACATTGACATTCATGTTGACGTTCATGTAGACGTTTATGTTGACGTTCACATTGATGTTTATTCTCACATGAACGTTGACGTTATTGTTGATGTTGACGTACACATTTGCATTAACGTTAACGATGACGTTGACGTTAATGTTGACGTATACATTGATGTTGATATTGATGTTAACATTGACATTGACGTTGACATTGACATTGACTTTCACATTGACTCTTTTGTTGACATTTAACATGACATTTACATTGAAGTTCACAATGACGTTGACATTGATGTTGATTTTGATTTTGACAATAATGTTGATGTTGACGTGAACGTTTATGTTGACATTGATGTGCTCATTTACATTAGTAACAACCCTAATAATGGATATGCTAAGTAATACTTAATGTGTCTAGAATGCCTACGATTAGATCAGGTTCACAAGGATTGATCCGCGTAGAACCAGACCTCTGAACCCTTGTGAAATCCAAGCCAACTAACTTAGAGAGTTATTTGAGCTAGGAAAGGTTGGGTCTAGCAATGTAGGGCTCCCGAATATGAAGATTTACCCGAATGAGTCTTTAACGGATTTAAAAAGGGAAAATCTTAATTTTGGAGGATCTAGGGGTAAAATGGTCTCTTTCCACTCTAAGGGTAGTACATAATTACCCTAAATATGTAATTAATTATTTAATTAATAAGGTGGAGGGGCATTTTGGGGAGAGAGGGCCGAAAATTGACCTTTGAGTGATGTCTTGCTCCATCCAGGATCGAACCTAGGTGGAAGCAATGATTTAAATTGTTTTCATTAAATTGGTAAATTAATTTAATAATTATTAGATAATATATGAAAAAGGAAAAATCATATTTTTTTACCTAAGCCTAAACCACCTAGTTTGACGAAGTCTTTACCTAAGCCTAAACTACCTTGCATGTTTAACTCTCTCTCTCTCCCAGCAACTAAATGTTCTTCACACTTTTGGAACTTTCACTTTAAAAATATAATCAAAACATATGAAAAAACGTTAGGCAAAGTGAGGGTTTTCCCATCGAAGTTTAGTGTTGAAGCTCGGATTTGGACGTGAGTTGGAG
This sequence comes from Solanum pennellii, assembly GCF_001406875.1. Taxonomy (NCBI): domain Eukaryota; kingdom Viridiplantae; phylum Streptophyta; class Magnoliopsida; order Solanales; family Solanaceae; genus Solanum; species Solanum pennellii. The sequence continues at coordinate 35,508,208 of NC_028639.1, read as the reverse complement.
GAGGTCTTTGGGAAGCATGTTCAAGGTGTGAACATCAAAATAGGGTATGGGTTTTCCTACTCTTTGTACCTTTCCCAAGAGACCCTTAGGACTCAGATGAATCTATTCCGAAAATTAGGGTTGTTCCCCGTTACATGTCCCTGTCACTAGATCCTATCGGTAGTTGTAGTTTGGTATGTCTGCGGGTAGATATTAGGCATATAATGTGTTTTCGTGATGAATATGTTCATGAATGTGTGTTTGGAATCGTACAAATGATAACCTATGTTTTCCGAAAATATGTGTTTATGTGTGTGCAATGTGTAGCCGTGACTCTGAACACGGATTGAAGCATGAAAATGACTTGTTTTATGGTAGTATTTCATGTGCACAAACTTGCATAAATCGTGTTGTTCATATGAAGTATAATGTGGCTGATTTGAGTGGAAACTATTAGCTAAATGAATCCATGAAAATGCACCCAAAGATGTACTACATGATCCATGAACTACCAAAAGAATTAACGTGTTATGCTGAAAAACGTACATATTCGGTCAAGCAAAGTGGTTTAGTATGTTACGAATAATAAATTAAAATAAGTGAGGATATTGAGGATCCAACCCGTGACCTCACCATGTTAAAAGTCATAGAAATAATGTAAGTTAAAAAGAATGTGGCAAGGGGGATTCAAAAAAGTGACCTCCACTGAAAATGAAGTAAAAAAAAATAAGAAATGAGAGGAGTGGGGTTCGAACCCACAACCTCTCAGTCAGATACAAGGAAAAGTTAAAAGAAAAATAAAAGGTTGAGGCGTGTGGGAATCGAACCCACGACCTCAGGGCAGAATGAAGGGAATTTAAGGAGAAAAGTTAAAGTGGGGCTATGGGTGTTCGAAACCACACCCTCTCGGCCAAGAAAGAGAGGAATTAATGAAAATAAAATAAAAGGAAATGAGGTTGTGGGGGTTCGATCCCACATCCTCTCAGTTCCAATGAACGAAAAAAAGAGAAATTAAGGAAAAATAAAATGAAGGCGTTGAGGCTCGATCTTGGGTCCCTAAGCCGTGCGGATAAAACCAAAACAAATAAAAATGTAAGTGTTGTCCAAGGGATTCGAAATCGGGTTCCCTTGCCCAAATTTCGTATTGATACATAAGTAATACGTGAATAAATATTCAAAGATAATGTTGCCTACATAAAACGAAATCAAGATCTTGGCACTCTAACATGATGCATAAGTTTTGTACGACATAATCTTAGAAAGATATGAATCATTTAAACCAACTATAAATGAAGCCTCATGGCTTGTATGTATAGACCCATAAATATAGCATACATTTAAAGTATGTGAACCTAAGATGTATGTAACGAAATGATGAAACCCTAGAAGGGTCAAGTAAAAGAGTGTGAAACACACTAAATGTCCAAGTGCATTGGTATACGATGAAATTAAAATTCACGTAAAGGAGTGAGTAATTATGAAAAGCAAATGTGCTAAAGTTAATGAATGAGGTGACAATATGATAAGAGGCTAACGTTAAAGATGAGAGCAATCTCAAATGATCCTAAGTAAATGTTACTAAAATGTACTCACCTATGAGAGTGTAAAGTTAATAAAGAGACCAGTCTCTATGAACACTTAATGAAAGTATTGAAGTTAATCAATACCTAATACTAATGATGAGATGAGAAATCATCTGATGAGCTATCCTGTTCTCATACTAGAAGCCAGCTTCCATGATGTATGAGTTTAATGTAATAGAACTTTAAACTGAGCACTGATAGGCTAGCTATGAGCAGTGATGCCTTCCTTCGGGAAGGGCAGAGGCACACGTCACTCTCATGAGATGAGACTGTCCCGCATTCTGTGTATGGGTCTCTTTATATCTCTTAGTCTTTGAACTTATACTGCCAATAAAAGGATCTACCAGAGTTCAGTCTCCTATATGGGCTAGCATGTTTGGGTCACTTTAGCCGGTGATTCCACCTCTTTTCGGTGTGGGGAAGACATGGGATTTCATGATGCTCACATGATCAATGAATAAGGCCAGCCTCAAATGATTCACATAATGAAGTGAATGATTCTAAAGGTGTTAGGATAAGATAATCAAGAAGTGAGCTAGACTTAAGTAATGACACTAGGTTATTCTTGATCATTGCACAGCGAACCCGGTGAAAGTCTTAAACTACATCCTAGGAATAGCTGGTGTTTATACTAGCTTATGCATGTAAGAAGTGAAGTATGTATGAATGAATAAAGCAGACTCTGTATTTGCTAATGAAGGCTCCCTAGTTTAGGTGCCATCTCTTGAGTCATCAATTTTGAGAAGTCTTGATGTCAAGTCCATGATTCCAAAATCTCATGGAATATGAATGAACGATATGAAAGATGTTATGTGCTATATAAAATATGTTATGTGTTATGTGTAAGATGATATGTGATGTGTTCAATATGATACGTATGATGATGCATGTTACTCTAATGGCATGACTTTCCTAATCCAAATTTGGCAGGTCCACTAACTTTCCTAATTTAAATTTGCCAGGTCTATTGACTTGACATTCCATAAATCATGTTGTTAGGAAAGATCTATTTTTACTCATGCATGTCGTTGGTGTGTGCTTGCATATACCTATACTCAGTACAAGTGTGTACTAATCCCATACAACTCTATTTTTTTAGGTGCAGGCAAAGGTGGACGTTAGAGCTTACAGGTCGACGATGAAGCCATCTGGACATGGAACATTCATCAGGACTTGGTAGGATCTCATGCATTTCAAGACCCTTGCTTATTTTATTCTAGCTTAGTTATATGATTGAGCTAGTGGAGTATGTTCCACTAGCGTTTCTTTCATTTTTTTATTTCAAGCATTGTATTGGTGCCATTTTGGCAATCATACATTTAATACAACATTGAACTATTTCTTTTATTTGATGTTCTTAATGTTAGATGGTTGATGATGAACGTATATGAATTTAAGTAGGATGACTTACATGCATGTTAGGAAAAAAATGTTCAAATTTTCCTCTAAAATTATTCAGATGAAGTAAGGATGACGTATGTAGGCTTGTTTAGGCGACCTCTTAAAGGTCAATGATGCCGGTCTCGTCTAGAGTCTAAATTCCAGTCGTGACAAAGTTGGTATCAGAGTGTTAGGTTAAATTCTGAGCATAATAAGTTCTCATCAACCACATCGAGTAGTTTCTAAGACATGGTAGTGAGGTGCACCACTATCCTTAATTAGAGACTAGATGATGCGCAGGAAAATTCCCTTCTTCTGATCTTATCGTGCCTTTTCCTAATGTCTGATTTCTTGATGTTATGAGTGTGTCTAATATCAATCCTTGTTGTTTTAAAAGAATGAATACTAGGAGAAACATTGGTCAGAGGAGAGGAGGAGCAGCTACTGGGGGAAATCAGGATCCACCCCAGGCTCTAGCTCAAGGAGTGGCTACGTTGGTTAACCTAGCTGGGTTGACTGATGCTGAGGTGCGGGCATCTCTGGCCCAGATGGCACTGGCCATCACTATGCAGGCCCAGTCCATGACTGCCCAGGTTAACCGGCAGAATAGTGATAGGGAGAACCCACCGGTATGTAGCATGGCTGACAGCGTACGAGACTTCACGAGGATGAATCCTCATATTTTCACCGGGTCCAAGACTTCAGAGGATCCCCAAGAGTTCATGGATGAGGTACACATGATTTTGGTGGCCATGGGGCCCACAGATACTGAGAAGGTTAAGCTGGCTTCCTATCAGCTCAAGGATGTTGCACAGACTTGATGCAAGATGTGGCAGGATAGCCGAGCTTTGGGCGGAGTTCCGCTCAATTGGGAGACTTTTAAAACAGCCTTTCTGGAGAGATTCTTCCCGAGGGAGATGAGGGAGGCCAACGTTTAGGAGTTTATCAACCTTAAGAAGGGATCAATGACAGTCAGGGAGTATTCCCTAAAGTTTGTTAAACTATCAAGGTATGCTACTTTCCTTGTAGTTTACTCACAGGAATCACCGGAGATCTCGAGGAAGACTGCTGGGCTGCGATGCTTTACGATAACATGGACCTCTACAGGTTGATGGTGCATGTCCAGTATGTAGAGTACATCAAGAAGAAGAGGGGCCTCCATTATTCTAGGAGGCCTAAACCTCATGATCAGGCATGTCTTAGCAATGGAGGCAACATAAACAATTTTTGCATCCGTGAGCAGCCCAGATTCAAAAAGGGGCAACAGAGTTCAGGGAACACTATCTTTTAGAGGAGTACAACACCTAGTGGAGGCAGATCCGAGTCCAAGAAGGGCAATGGAGGTGATATGCAGTATCCCGGAAAGAACTGTGCTAAGTGTGGCCGTGATCAAAGTGGAGAGTGCAGACAGGGAACTTATGCCAGTTTATGTAGCGTTAAGAGCGGGCACATGGTTAAGGACTGACCACAGAATAGGGGTCAGGCTGGAGGTAATGCTCAGCCTAGGCCTAATCCACAAGGTGCAGCAGCAGCCGAGCCTTCTAAGAGGAACATGTTCTACACCCTGAAGGGCAGGGAGGAGCAGGAGAAGTCCGCAGATGTGGTCACATGTATGCTGTAAGTATTCTCAACTTATGTTTAGGCTTTACTTGATCCAGGGTCTACGCTTTCCTTTGTAACTCCTTTACTTTCTCTCACGTTTGAGATATTGCCTTAATTTCTACATGATCCTCTAGTGGTTAGTACACCTTTAGGAGAAAATTTAAGAACTGATAGAGTATATAAGGATTGCCCAATAGATGTAAGTGGTTAAACTATGTGTGCAGACTTGGTTGAGTTAGCAACGCATGATTTTGATGTTATTCTTGGCATGGACTGGATTCATAGTTGTTATGCTTGTATGGATTGTCATAGTAGGGTTTTGATAATCATTTTCGTAATAAAGAAGAGCTGGTCTTGGAAGGTTACAACTTGAGTCATCCTAGTCCCTTGATTTCAAACCTTAAGGCCGATAATATGATGTCCAAAGGGTTATTGTGTCATCTTGTGAGTGTTAACGATTTAGATAATGACATTCCTTCCATAGACTCAGCGCCTATAGTGACTGAGTTCCAAGATGTATTTCCTGATGATTTTCCTAGAGTTCCTCCCCCTTGAAAGATTGATTTTGGTATCTAATTAGAATCCAATACTAATCAAATTTCAATTCCAACTTATAAAATGGCTCAACCTAAACTCAAAGAGTTGAAGCCACAGTTAAAAGATCTCACTGATAAGGGCTTCCTTCAGCCGAGAATATCCCCTTGGGACGCTCCAATGTTTTTTGTGAAAAAGAAAGATGCAACCTTAGTATGTGTATCAATTATGGGAAACTAAACAAGGTCACTTTCAAGAAAAAGTACTTACTTCCAAGAATAGATGACTTGTTCGACCAACTCCAAGGGTCTAGTTTCTTCTCGAAGATTGATTTTCCTTCAGGTTACATTCATCTCAGGGTTAGGGATGGAGATATCCCAAATACAGCCATTCATACCCGTTATGGTCACTATGAGTTCCTAGTTATGTCATTTGGTCTCACGAATACACCTGCTGCATTTATGGATCTCATGAACAAGGTCTTCCATGAATACCTTGACTCTTTCGGCATAGTATTCATTGATGACATTCTCATCTATTGTAAGACCAAGGAAGAGCATGAACACCATATGAGACTAATTTTGCAGGTACTTAGACAACATCAGTTGTATGCCATATTCAGCAAGTGTGAATTTTGTCTTAGATCAGTGACCTTCCTGGGTCATGTTGAGTCCGACAAAGGTGTGGAGGTAGATCCCAAGAAGACTGAGGATGTTAAGAACTGGCCAAAACCTCTTCCTCCCACAGATATTCGTAGCTTCTTAGGATTGGCTGGTTATTATCGCAGGTTCGTGGAGTGTTTTTTTCCATTGCTGCCTCACTGACCGATTTGACTAAGAAGAAGGCCATCTTTGAATAGACGGAGACTTGGGAAAAGAGTTTCCAGGAGATCAAGGACAGACTCACTTCAGCCTCGCTGATTACTTTGCCTAAGAGTGTTTAGAATTACACTGTTTGTTGAGATGCATCTAAGGTTCGTTTTGGTTGTGTTCTTATGCAGGGTGGTAAGGTGATAGCTTATGCGTCCAGACAACTCAATGTTCATGAAAAGAATTATCCCACTCTTGACCTGGAGTTGGAAGTTGTGGTGTTTGCACTGAAATTGTGGAGGCACTACTTGTATGGAGTGCATGTGGATGTGTTGCAGACCACAAAAGTCTCAAGTACGTGTTCACATAAAGGGAGTTGAATCTACGTCAGCGGAGCTTGTTGGAGCTTTTGAAGGATTATGACATGAATGTCCACTACCATCCAGGTAAGGCTAATGTTGTAGCTGATGCTTTGAAAAGTATGTGCATGGGAAGTACAACCCACATTGAGGATGATAAGAAGGAGTTGATGAAAGATATACACAGACTGGGTAGACTAGGTATGCGGTTAGTTGACTCTACTAGTAGGGGTGTTTCAGTTCATCCTAGTTCTGAATAATCCTTAGTAGTTGAAGTCAAGAAGGGTTAAGATCTTGATCCTGTGTTGATGGAGCTGAAGGACTCACTGTTGGTTAAGATGAATGATTCTTTTGTTTTGGGAGATGACGGCGTACTTAGGTACCAGGACAGGCTATGTGTACCAAATGTGGATGATTTGCGGACCAGGATCATTGTAGAGGCCCATGGTTCCAAATATTCCATATATCCAGGTTCCACCAAGATGTATCATGATCTTAAACAGATCTATAGGTGGGATGGCATGAAGAAGGACATTGCATAATATGTGGCCGAGTGTCCTAATTGTCAACAGGTTAAGGAAGAACATCTTAAGCCTGGCGGTCTTACTCAGTTCTTTGAGGTTCCAACTTGGAAGTGGTAGGCCATTAATATGGACTTCGTGGTTGCTCTTCCGAAGACTAGGAGACAGCATGACTCCATATGGGTTATTGTTGACATGATGACTAAGTTTTCCCAGTTTATCCCTCAGAAGTCTATTTACAGAGCCGAGGATTATGCGAGGATCTATATTCATGAGATTGTGAGATGGCATGGGATTCCTTTGTCTATCATTTCAGATAGAGGAGCTCATTTCACTTCACATTTCTAAAGATCCTTCAAGAAGAACTTAGGCACACAAGTAAAGCTTAGTACTACCTTTCATCCTTAGACTGCTGGGCAGGCAGAGCGCACCATTCAGACATTGGAGGATATGTTGAAGGCATGTGTGATTAACTTCAGCGGTAGCTGGGACGACCATCTACCCTGGAAAGAGTTCTCGTATAATAATAGTTATCACTCCTACCTTGGGATGGCACTGTTTGAGGCGCTGTGTGGTAGAAGGTGTAGGTCTCCAGTTGGGTGGTTCTAGGTTAGAGAGTCATCCATTTTTGTTCCAGAGATCATACATGAGGCCTTAGATAAGGTCAGAGTGATTAGGGACAGGTTGGCTATTGCTTACAATCGGCAGAAGTCTTATGTAGACAACAGAATACGACCCTTAGAGTTAGAGGTTGGTGACCAGGTCTATTTGAAAATATCACCTATGAAGGGGTGATGAGGTTTGGCAGGAAACGGAAGTTGAGTCCGAGGTATGTTGGGTCGTATGATATCCTATAGTGTGTGTGTGAAGTGGCCTATGAGTTGACATTGCCTGCGGAGCCAGCTTCTGTTATCCAGTTTTTTATGTCTCTATGTTAAAGAAGTTCCTAGGTGATTCAGCATCGATTCTACCTGTTTAAGGTTTAGGGGTCGGTGAAGACTTGTCCTATGAGGAGGTACCTATTGAGATTTTAGACAAACAGGTCAAGCGGCTAAGAAAAGAGGATATTGCCACAGTGAAGGTATTGTAAGGGAATCATCTTGTTGAGGGTGATACGTGGGAGGCTGATGTTGATATGAGATCCCGCTACCCTCATCTTTTCTACATTGAGGTTAGACTTTCTACTCTTAAGTCTAAGTTTCCTTATCTCTCCATTCATGATTGCTATTGCTTGTTTGTGGATAGCATTTATGTTATGATCTGACTGGCATTACGCTAGATAGTTAGTAGTGTCATTCGAGGACGAATGTTCCTAAGGGGGGGGGGATAATGTAACAACCCTAAAAATGGATAAGCTAAGTAATGCTTAATGTGTATAGAATGCGTACGATTAGACTGGGTTCACATGGATTGATGCGCGTAGAACCTGACCACAAAACACTTGTGACACACAAGCCAAATCACTTGGGGAGTTAGTTGAGCTAGGAAAGGTTGGGTTTAGCCATGTAGGGCTCCCGAATTTGAAGAATTACCGGAATGAGTCTTTACTGAATTTAAAAACGGGAAATCTTAAGTTTGGAGGCTCTAGGGGTAAAATGTTCTTTTTCCAGGCTAAGGTTAGTATCGTAATTACCCTAAATATGTAATTAATTATTTAATTAATAAGGTGGAGGGGCATTTTGGGGATAGGGCCGAAAATTGTCCTTTGAGTGAGGTCTTGCTCCACCCAGGTTCGAACCTAGGTGGAAGCAATGATTTAAATTGTTTTCATTAAATTGGTAAATTAATTTAATTAGTTAATAATCATTAGATGATTTAATAAAAATTAAAAATCAAATTTTTTAAAGGTTTGAAAGAGTCGTAGTTTGACTAAGTCTTTAACTAAATCTAAACCACCTATCACGTTTAAATCTCTCTCTCTCTCTCTCTCACGTCAAAACCTCTCTTTTCTTTCACGTTCTCTCTGCCAAAATACAAGAACTGACAAGCAACTAAAAGTTCTCCATACTTGAAGAACATTCACGTTAACAATATAATAAAATATATCCAAAAATGTTAGGCAAAGGGAGGGTTTTCCCGTCGATGTTTGGCGTTGAAGCTCGGATTTGGAGGTGAGTTGGAGGAGGTATTTGGGCAGAAAGTTCAAGGTTTGAACATCAAAATAAGGTAGGGGTTTTGTTACTCTTGGTACCTCTGCCAAGAGACCCTTAGGACTCAGATGAATCTATTCCGAAAAGTAGGGTTGTTCCCCGTTGCATGTCCCTGTCAGTAGCTCCTATCGATTGTTGTAGTTTGGTATGTCTGCGGGTAGATATTAGGCATGTAATGTGTTTTCGTGATGAATATGTTCATGAATGTGTGTTTGGAATCGTACGAATGATAACCTATGTTTTCCGAAGATATGTGTTTATGTGTGTGCAATGTGTAGCCGTGACTCTGAACACGGATTGAAGCATGAAAATGACTTGTTTCATTGTAGTATTTCACGTGCACAAACATGCATAAATCGTGTTGTTCATATGAAGTATAATGTGGATGATTTAAGTGGAAACTATTAGCTAAATGAATGCATGAAAATGCACCCAAAGATGTACTACATGATCCATGAATTACCCTAAGAACTAACGTGTAATGTTGATGAAAAGGATGCTGAAAAACGTACATAATTTCCTGCTATATGTTTATGAGTTTCGGTCAAGCTAAGTGGTTTAGTATCTTACGAATAGTAAATTAAAATAAGGGAGTTCATTGAGGATCGAACCCGTGACCTCAACATGGTAGAAGTCAAAGAAATAATGTAAGTGAAAAAGAATGTGGCAAGGGGGATTCAAACCAGTGACCTCGACCGAAAATGAAGCACAAAAAAAATGAGAGGAGTGGGATTTGAATCCACAACCTCTCTTTTAGATTTAAGGAAAAGTTTAAAGAAAAATAAAAGGTTGAGGGGTGTGGGAATCGAACCCACGACCTCTAGGCAGAATGAGTGGGGCTGTGGGGGTTCGAACCCACACCCTCTCGGCCAAGAAGGAGTGGAATTAAAGAAAACAAAATAAAAGGAAATGAGGTTGTGAGGGTTCGATCCAACATCCTCTCAGATCCAATGAACAAAAAATGAAGGGAAAAATTAACGAAAAATAAAATGAAGGCGTTGGGGCTCGATGTTGGTCCCCAAGCCATGTGGATCAAACCAAAACAAATAAAAATTTTAGTATTTTTCAAGGGATTCAAAATCGGGTTCCCTTTCCCAAATTCCTTCTTGATACATAAGTCATACGTGAATAAATGTTCAAAAATAATGTTGCCTACATAGTTCAAAATCAAGATCTTGGTACACTTACAAGATGCATTAGTCTTTTACCACATAATCATAGGAAGATATGAATCACTTAAACGAACTACGAATGAAGCCTCATGGCTTGTATGTATAGATCCATAGGTCTAGCATGCGTTTAATGTAAGTGAACCCAAGATGTATTTAACGAAATGATGAAACCATAGAAGGGTCAAGTAAGAAAGTGAAACACACTAAATGATCAAGTGAATTGGCATACGATTAAATGAACATTCACGTAAAGGGGTGAGTAATTATTAAAAGCAAATGTGCTAAATAAAATGAATGAGGTGAAAATATGATAAGAGGCTAATGTGAAAGATGAGAGCAATCTCAAATGAGCCTAAGTAAATGTTACCAAAACGTAGTCAACTATGAGAGTGTAAAGTAAATAAAGAGACCAGTCTCTATGAACACTCTAATAAAAGTATTGAAGTTAATGCATATTTAATATTAATGATGATATGAGAAATCATCTAATGAGCTATGATGTTCTCATACTAGAATCCAGCTTCTATGATGTATGAGTTGAATATAATGGAACTTTATAGTGAGCACCGATAGGCTTGCTATGAGCGCTGATGCTCTCCTTCCTGAAGGGAAGAGGTTCATGTAACCCTTATGAGATGAGATTGTTCGGTATGTCGGGTATGGGTCTTCTTATATATCCTAGTCTTTGAACCTATACTGCCAATATAGGGATCTAGCATGGTTCAATCCCCTATACACGCTAGCATGTTTTGGGTCACTTTGCCGGTGATTCCACCTCTTTTCAGTGTGGGGCAGACACTGGATTTCATGATTCTCACATGATCTATGTCGATCAAAGTTAAGTTCCCAATCAATGAATGAGGCCAGCCTTAAATAATGCACATAATGAAATGAACGATACCAAAGGTGTTAGGATAGGATAATCAAGAGGTGAGCTATACCTAAGTAATGACACTAGGTCATTCTTGATCATTGCACAGTGAACCCGATGAAAGTCTTAAACTACATCCTAGGTATAGCTGGTGTTTACACTAGCTTATGAATGTATGAAGTGAAGTATGTATGAACGAATGATATTTATGTTATGTGCTATATGCAATATGTTATGTGCTATGTGTAAGACGTTATGTGTTGTGTGCAATATGATACGTATGATGATGCATGTTACTATCATGGCATGCCTTTCCTAATCCAAATTTGCCAGGTACACTAAATTCCTAATCAAAATTTTGCAAGTCTACTGACTTGACTCTCCATAAATCATGTTGTTAGGAAAGAGCTATTCTTACTCATGAATGTCCTTGGTGTGTGTTTGCATATACCCATACTTAGTACAAGTGTGTACTAATCCAATACAACTCTATATTTTAGGTGCAGGCACATGTGGACGTTAGAGCTTACAGGTCGACGCTGAAGCCATCCGACGTGGATCATTCATCCGGACTTGGTAGGCCCTCATGCATTCGAGGATGCTTGCCCATTTTACTCTAGCTTTGTTATAGGATTGAGCTAGTGGAGTATGTTCCACTAGCGTTTCTTTCCTATTTTTATTTAAGACATTATATTGTGCCATTTTGGCAAGTACACATTTAATGCAGTACTGAACTATTTCTTTCATTTGATGTTCTTAATATAAGATGGTTGATGGTGAAGGTATATGAATTTAAGTAGAATTACTTACATGCATGTTAAGAAATAAAATGGTCAAATATTCCGCTAAAATTAACATAGATGAAGTAAGAATGATGTATGTAGGCTTGTCTGCGACCTCTGAGAGGTCAACGACGCCAGTCTCATGTGGAGTGTAGATTCCAGCTGTGACAACATTGACGTTCATGTTCACGTTCATATTAAAGTTCATTATAATGTTGATGTTTATGTTGACATTGACGTTGACATTTTCATTCACGTTGACATTCCTTTGACGTTCACATTGATGTTAATGTTCATACGTACGTTTAAATTGACGTTCACACAGACGTTTACATGACGTTGACATTAACATTCAGCTTGACATTCATAGACGTTTACGTTAACGTTGACGTTCACATTATCATTAAGGTTCATGTGGACATTTATGTTCACATTGCCTTTCATGTTTACGTTGATGTTTACGTTCACGTTTACATTGATGATCACATTTGTTTTTATCAGCATGTTGAGGTTTACGTTGACGTTAATGTTCACGTTGATGTTGACATTTATGTTGACTTTTATGTTAATTTTGACGTTTACGTTTATGTTAATGTGTAACTTTATTGACGTTTACGTCTATATTGACATTCACATTGACGTTCATATTGATGTTAACACGAACGATAACGTTCACGTTGATTTTGATGTTCACATTGACGTTTACAATGACGTTCACATCGATGTTCATGTTGATGTTCACATTGACATTCACGTTCACATTGACGTTGGCGATGACGTTTACATTGATGTTCACATTTACGTTGTAACGTTCTTGAAAATATACTTGTCTAGTGAAGAGTTTATTAGGTTTTAAGAATATGTATTGGGGTACATAGGCATCCTAATGCCTAATATTGATAAATAGTGGGCATTGTTAGAGAATTTTGTCTTAAGGGTGTTAGCCAATTTCAATGTATTAACAAGTAACTTAAGATATACTTTGATGTTCAAATGCCCCAATCCAATCTTGTTTAGGAATTTTATCTGAAATGAAGACCCTAAGCTAAAAATTTTCATTTCTTAGATTCCACACATTATGTACAAGGCATCCAAGTGTCAAGCTTAGGTATTATAGCACATGATTATTTAAAATGGTCATGTCGATTAAGCAGTGCCCAAGGACATAGTGAGGATCCTTCGGACAAGAAGTGCGCAGCAACACATGTCCAAGCACATGTGCTAACCGCCAAGAGACCAAGCTCCAAGCCCAAATGAATTTGGTTAGGGCGGTTAGGGGGCAGGCGCGCGTCGGTTAAAGCCAAGTGTGGCCTAGCTTCCTAACAAATCCTAGGCTCTAACTAACTTACTTAACTAACTAAAATAAACTAACTAGTTTGACCGAAATCCTAAGACCTAACTCGGTGACCTAACTGGGTTACACTAGCTGAGTAACTAACTAAAGAAACATCCTAGTACCTAACCTAGGATGGTCCAAAGAGGTTTGTTAAGGTCCTAGTAACTTAGGTGTACTTTAGTAATTACCCTAGGTCAATTAATTAAAATAAGCAACTTAATTAATTAATTAAAAATCCTAGTCAAACCCGAGACCCTAGCAAATTTTCATAATTTGGCTAAGTCAAATTCTCTCCTATTTTTAATAAATTTAGGAGGGGCATTTTTGTAATTATAGAATTGATTTATTTAATTAAGTTAATTATCCTATGTTGATTCCGAATACATAGACTCACGTTTATCAAATAGAAACTCACGACTGAAAAATAGTGAACAAACATAAAAGAAATAGATCGTTTATCCTTAGGCTATTTCAAGGCAAATTCTTCAAGATTTTGTGCAAAGTACATGGTGATCTTCGTAGATTCAATTTTACAATAAGTTATGGTTTTTCTCTCTTGGATACCTTTCCCCAGGAGGCTTTTCAGACGTTTTCAATTCAAGAAAACCAAAACTAGGGTTGTTCCAAATAAGATTTTTTATTTTTCATCTACCTAGTTCTCCCTATATCGATTCTAGTAGTATGTATAATGCAAATCTCGAGCATGTTGTTGGTATGTGGTGCTAACTGATCATTATATCTAGGTTTATATGATTTGATAATGTTGAATGAGACCTATATGTTAGATCCCTATGATTAGAGTATCATTTACATGAGATAAGAAAGGTTGTAATGCCAATTGTGTTTGACAAGATGAAATTGTTCTTATAATCTAATCAAATGTAAAAGTTGGATTGTTTAAAATGATGAGATTAGTATAGTATATACATTAAGTTAATTGACTTGGCTAATGATATTCTCATGACCAATGTTTAGTGAATGTTCGGGTTATGCCAACAAATCGTCTAGCAATATTATTTCAAAAATATGATATAGAGTTGGCCAATGTTGACGTTCACATAACGTTGACTTTCACATTCACGTTCATGTTAAGGGTGATGTTTACATTAATGTTGACGCTGATGTTTACATTGACATTCTCGCTGATGTTTACATGTACGTTGACATTCACATTTACGTGGACATTGACGTTGATGTTCATATTAACATTGACATTGACATTACGTGGACACTAACATTGACGTTTATATTGATGTTGAAGTTAACGTTCATGTTGACGTTCACATTGACGTATATATTTACGTTTATGTTCACGTTCATGTTCATATTGACTTTGACATTCTTCACGTTAACGTTCACATTGACATTTAAATTGACATTTGCATTTACGTTCATGTTGATGTTCACATTGATGCTCACGTTCACTTTCGCGTTCACTTTGATGTTCATGGTGATGTTTATGTTAACGATGACATTTATGTTTACATCGATGCTAACATTGACATTAACATTCATTTTGACATTCAAATTAATATTGACATTGATATTGACATTGACATTGACGTTGACTTTTATGTTCACATTAACGTTCATGATAATGTTCATGTTGATTTTCATGTGGACGTTCACGTTCACGTTGATGTTTCCATTAACGTTCACGTTGACATTCATGTGGACGTTCATGTAGACATTTCCGTTCATGTTCACATTAATGTTAACATTCACGTTCATTTTTCAAGTCAATGTTCATGTTCGCGATGACGTTTGTACTGACATTTAAATTTATGTTGATGCTGACGTTGTCATTAACATTCACATTGACATCGACATTGACATTAATGAGACGTTGACGTTGACTTTCACATTGATGTTCACATTGACATTCACATTGACATTGACATTGACATTGACGTTGATGTTCACGTTGCCATTGAAATTGACATTGACTTTGATGTTGATGTTAACATTGATATTGATGCTGACATTTACATTATTGTTCACGTTGACATTGAAGTTGATGTTCACGTTCATGTTGAGGTTTAATTTCAGATTTACTTTGACTATCGAGTTGCCGTTGACTTTTACAATCAAGTTGACGTTGACATTGACGTTGGTGTATGTCACATCCCAAAACCACACCCTAGAAGTTAGGGGAAATCTTGGATTGAAACCGGCACACTTGACCTCTCGGAGTTCTTGCACAATCCCTTACATATCATTCATCGCATAAACATAATAAAAAGTAGTGCGGAATTAAAACTTTTCACAAAACATATCATAGTCTTTAAAAATCTCTTTCATATAAAGTCATAGGAAATACTAAGTCTTAATTTAATCAAACTTAAGACACAAGAATAGTTTTGGGACACGGCCCATAGACCATAATAATATACAAAAACTTAGTCTATTACAATACTTCAAAATTGAAACATAAAATACATATATGCCCTCGAGTCAAATGAGGACATACTTCGACTTTTCTTGAATGATGTTATGGTCCAAGTATTCCTGTCCAAATGATCCTCACCTAGCGACAACTATTGAGATAGATAAAAGCATGGAGTTAGTACAACCACATGTACTAAGTATGGCATAATGCATAAAAATCATGAAAACAGACATTTATTTTAAATATGCATCTTTTTATTTAAAAATCATGTCATAATAATAAGAACAACATGTAACAACTTAGAAAAACATTAGATAACATTTTAAAAGAATATCATAATTTTAGAGTCATTTTACAGTGAACCAATTTAACTGTATAGTGAAGTGCTTCACTGTTACAGTGAAGTGCTTTCTTTTCCATTTTAACTCTTCCTAGCATGTAGTCTCCTCACTAAAAGCTATCCCAAGACTCACTTAATCAACTCAAAGAGAGACCGCCAATACAAACTCCCTAAGCAATACCTAAATGACCCTCAAGAACACTTATAATAAGTCACATAGACACTTACAAGACATCAAAGCATCAACACATAGATAATATGACATTCTCCTTCCAAAGGATATCAAAAGATTTAATTAAGTAAATCAAGAAGATAACATCCATGATTGAACTCTTCAAAACTACCTAAATAATCCTTAACACTACCTAAGGCTTAGATCATGTAGACATAATCAACATCTTCCCTAACTAGAGTCATTCTTAAGACTCATCTAGGTAAGATACGAAGTGCCCATTCCTATGCACCCTTCACAACTTAACTAGACAACCCTTAACTACTGTAGATAAGTACTTATTAAATTAACATACTTCATAACATATGTCATTAGTTCATTAGTTCAGTGAGATTCATACATCACATAAAGGACATTCAAGTAGTGGTCTTGGACAAGACCTAGGACTGTAACTAACACCTTCAAAGCCTATTGTGCAATGTGTAGATAGTGTCCCATACAACCACCTAAACTTCATAAAACTTGTTTAATGATAGTAAGTATACCACATGATGATAATAGTGAATAACTGACATAGACCATGATATCTAGACATGAAATCCGGAGTTCTATCCTACTCGGATGAGGGTGTTCTATTTTCCAAAGGTAGAACTAGGACACATCCCATGTGGGAACATGGTTAAAGAATATGAAGGGCTTTTATGCACTCTAGTCTCATTCTCAAGTAGAGGTACATTGTGCTCTAGTCTCATTCTCAAGTAGAGATACTTCCCATAACATAATCGCTCGTTTACTTTGAAGGATACCATTTAAGTTTATAAGTTCAACATTCATAACCTTACCACTAGGTTCAAGGTTCCACGCACATGACCTTCTTAACATCCTCTAAGGTATCACATATATTTCATTTACATGGCAAGGGTGCACTAAACCTACCTAGTCAAGACATCTCATGTTATCATAAGATTCATGCATATATCAAGTAAGGGACATAATTCTACCAAATAAGGCACAACATTCTTTTACCTTATTTCATATAGCACATAATTCTTTAAATTAAATAGGATGACCCTTATCATCTTTATGTCACCCTATAAATTACTACAACATAATCAATATAACCATTATACACTCATATAGTCAAGTAGGAACAATCATGCATCAGCTTTAAGACTACACACATAAGCACATAGTCACAGTCTAACATGATCTCCTCATATACATCAAACTTCCACATTACTAGCATGTAGGTAGATATGATCATACTTCACATAATCAACTACACAATTCATCATAACACTTCAAGTAGTACCAACAAAGACATGATCAATACATTACATAAAATAACCCCGACAAGGCCACCTCAATTACAAGTAAATCATATATCACCGCCACCATAATTTGATCATACCAATCACAACACAATTTAAATCTAATTAACATCAAAATAAAGTATATAGGGAAGCTTACCACCAGTCCATCTTCAATACCTTAAATCAATGTCAAATCATCACATTCGATATAACAAGGCCCTTACCCATGGACATAACCACCAATTCAATATAATTATCACAATATTAATAAAACTAGGTAAAATTACTACATATTTATCAATC
Organism: Solanum pennellii; assembly: GCF_001406875.1. Lineage (NCBI taxonomy): Eukaryota > Viridiplantae > Streptophyta > Magnoliopsida > Solanales > Solanaceae > Solanum > Solanum pennellii. Next base: position 35,490,613 of record NC_028639.1, on the reverse strand, counting down.
CAATACAGCCTATATATCCATTTAATACAATTATTACATCATTAGACAACCATAGAAATCTACACCATAATGCATCAACATTAAATCAATATCAAGTAACCCATAACATAGTCAAAATCTAGGGTTCATCCAATTCATGGGTTCATAGGTAATTTAGGTTAAAATCATTGATACAATAACAATTTAATCCATAATAAACGTTTAAAAACAATTGATGTAAGAACCCATGGTACAATCATGAAATTGGACAATTCAACTTGAAAATATTAGGAAACTTCTTGGGAGTTGGGCTCCTTGATGAAGAGAGTTTCAAGGATCAAAATCTATGCCTAAATGATGATAATTCTTCACTTTGATGAATAATCTCCACTCAATTCAACAATCCAAGCTCTTCCTTGACATTGGACTTCAATGGAGTCTTAAGGAATTTCTAAGGGATTTTGGGGTCTTTATTTGGAAGAATGAAATCTTCTAAGTGTTGAACACTTATATACACATATAAAGTACCCAAAAGACCCCTAAGGAGCGTCCAATACTCTTAGTTGGAAGTGGGGTGAAATTACACTTTCACCTCTCACTTAACAGTAGCCTGCGCAGGAACATAGACCCCAAACGACAATTGCCCAACAATGGGGCATAGGTCCACACACGAGCCGTCCTGTCCTTCGTCGATGGATTCAGAGACTGGAAAATCGAATATTTTCTCCTTATTCTAAGTACTAGATGACGCCCACGACATACGGGGCGTCGACCAGGCCACTGGGCGTCATTTTCCATCCGCAGGTGGGACTGCCTTGGGCAGTTTTAGCCACCAACATGGGTCCTTCCTCATGGACCCTTGGATGGTCCTTGGGGATGTTTGCCCTGATGTTTCCAACCCAAAGATGACCGTATATGATTTTAGAACCTCTCACTTTAATTTCACCCAAAACAAACACGTAAAACTCGACGGAATATGCTTAGACACACAAGGTTATTTCAAGGAACATCTTTAAAACTTCATGGACGTTCTTCGACGTTTTACCTCCAAACTTCACGAAACTCAACACACTATTTATATAAATACTAATAACTCATTTAAGGATCTTATAACCACATGAATCACACATAAACAGATATAACCACATACGAGGCACATAGCTGACTTAGTCGTCGAAAGTCTTGGTGATTCCTTGACGTTTGACTTCAATGCACCAAACTCTTAGACACTGCCTCAATACAATATATTAGACCTATTAAGGACCTCATACCATCATGACCAAATTGTTAGTCTCTAGTTCACCTATATCATTTTTGGGATCTTATAGTGTACATGTTGTCGTTCACGTTTGCGTTTATGTTGACGTTTACACTCACGTTCACGTTGAGGTTAACGTTCATGTTGACATTCATGCTGAATTTCAGGTTTACATTCATATTTACATTCTTGTTGACGTTCACATTTATGTTGATGTTAATGTTAACGTTCAGCTTTACGTTAACGTTCACATTTACCTTCACATTGACGTGAATATTGACGTTCACATTGAAATTGACATTTACACTGATGTTTACGTTGACATTGATGTTCATGTTTATCTGTATGTTCACATTAACATTTAGATTAACGTTCATATTTATACTAACATTGTTATTGACGTTGACGTTCACACTAATGTTGACGTTGATGTTTACATTGACGTTAACATTCACATTAATTTTCACATTTACATTGACATTCACATTCACATTTATGGTGACGCTGATGTTCACGTTGATGTTTATGTTTAGGTTGATGTTGATGTTTACTTTTACATTGACATTCTTGTTAACGTTCACCTTTTTGGTTGACAATCATTTTGACTTTGACATTGATATTGATGTTGATGTTTACATTGACTTTGGCGTACAGATTGACATTCACATTCACATAGACATTGACGTAGACATTGAAGTTGACATTGACGTTCACGTTGACATCGACGTTCACGTTGAAGTTCACGGTGACATTCATATTAACATTGACGTTCACGTTCATGTTCACATTGACGTTGCTATTTATGTTTATGTTGACGTTAACATTTACATAGCTGTTTTAATTGATGTTCACATTGATGTTGATGTTGACGTTCACACTAACGTTTATGTTTAAGTTGACATTGATGTTAACATTGACGTTGACATTCATGTTCAAGTTGACGTAGATGTTCACATTCACAATGACGTTGACGTTCACTTTCACATTGACATTGATTATCACATTGATGTTCACATTGACGTCCATGTTTATGTTGACATTTTCAATCACGAATAAGTTCTCATTTAAATGTTCACATTGACGTTCATGTTCACGTGACATTGATGTTGACGTTGACGTTCACAGTGACGTTTACATTGACGTTCACGCTGACATTTAAGTTTTTATTGACGTTCACATTTACGTTGATGTTGACATTAACATTCACATTGATGTTGACGTTGACATTCACACTGAAGTTAACGTTGACGATGGTGTTCACATTGACATTCACGTTTACATTATAATTCACGGTGAAATTTACGTTGACGTTCATATTAATATTTATGTTTATGTTCATGCTAACATTTATGTTTACGTTGATGCTGACGTTGACTTTAATGTTCACTTTGATATTCACCTTGACATTGACAGTTACATTAACATTGACGTTCACGTTCACGTTGATGTTCATGTTCACATGATGTTCACGTTAACATCCATGTTGACATTCACGTCGATGTTAACATATGACGTTTACATTGACATTCATGTTGAAGTTCACGTAGACGTTCACGTTGACATTCACGTTGATGTTCACATTGACGTTCATGTAAACATTGATGTTGATGTTTATGCTCATTTGTACGTTGACATTTATATTGAGGTTTACGTTGATGATGATGTATGCGCTTACATTCACGTTAAAAGTTACGTTGATGTTCACGTTGACGTAAACGTTGACGTTTACATTAATGTTAATGTTGATGTTGACGTTCACATTAACGTTGATGTTGACATTGACTTTCACATGGATGTTTAAGATGACATTTACGTGAAGTTCATATTGACGTTTACATTGATTTTGATTTTGATGTTTACATTACGTTGATGTTGATGTTGATGTTGACGTGAATGTTGACATTGACATTGACGTGCTCTCTTAAATTGACATCACGTTCACATGAACGTTCATAAGGATGTTGATGTTGACATTCATATTGATGTTGACGTTGATATTGACGTTGATGTTTACATTTACATTTACATTCGCGTTGACGTTCACATTGATATTGATGTTCACACGGACGTTGACGTTCACAAGGAAATTTATATTGATATTCATGCTGCCATTTACATTGATGGTGATGTTAACGTTCACCTTGACATTCATATTAACGTTCACATTAACTTTGACATTGACGTTCACGCTCACGTTTAGATTTACATTGATGTTCACATTGACATTCATCTTAATGTTGATGTTTATGTTCACGTTTACGTTGACGTTGACGATCACATTTTCGTTTACCAGCATGTTGAGGTTTATGCTGACGTCAATGTTCACGTTGATGTTGACGTTTATGTTGACATTTATATTGATATTGACATTTATGTTTATATTTATGTGTACGTTAATTGAAGTTTATGTCTACATTGACGTTCACATTGACGTTCATTTTGATGTTCACGTGAACGATTACGTTCACATTGACGATTATGTTAACATTGACATTTACATTGATGTTCACGTCGATGTTCACATTGAAATTCACGTTCACATTGACATTGGCAATGACATTTATATTGACATTCACATTAATGTTGACGTTTACGTTCACGCTAATATTTACGTTTATGTTGATATTGACGTTGACATTAACGTTCACTTTGACAGTTACATTTACGTTGACTTTGATAATTATGTCGACGTTGACGTCACATTCACGTTAATATTGACGTTAACTTTCATGTTGATGTTAAATTTGATATTTACATTAACGTTCACATTGACATTCATGTTAACGTTTACATAGACATTAACATAGACGTTCACATTGATGTTCACGTTCACGTTGGCGTTTACGTTCAAGTTCATATTGATATTCACATTGATGTTGATGTTGATTTTGAAGTTTGCGTTTACATTCACGTTGACGTTCACATTGATGTTTATGTTGATGCTGACATTGACATTGACGTTCACAGTGATGTTCACGTTGACGTTGATTTTCACATTGACGTTTACATTGACGTTCAAGCTGACATTTACGTTGACGGACATGTTGACATTGACATTGATGATAATTTTGATATAGACATTGTCGTTGAAGTTGATGTTGACCTTGATGTGGATATTGACGTTGATATTTACATTGATGTGGACGTTAATGTTGACGTTTACATTGACCAGTTGACGTTGACGTGCTTGTTTACATTGACGTTCATGTTCACGTTAACGTTCATAATGATGTTGACATTGACATTGATGTGCACTATGAAGTTTACATTCACATAGACGTTGAAATTTGCGTCGATGTTCACGTTGATGTTGACATTGATGTTGAAGTTTATATTGACATTCACACTGAGGTTTACGTTGACGTTCATATTGACATTTATGTTTATGTTGACATTCAGATTTACGTTGACATAGACATTAACGTTCACATTGACGTTGATGTTGACATTGACGTTTACATTGATGTTGACGTTGATGTTAACATTTACCTTAACATTGACATTGATGTTCACGTTAATGATGACTTTGACATTCACATTCACATTCACATTAACGTTCATCTTGATATTGATGTTCACATTGACGTTCATGTTTACGTTCATGTTAACGTTGACGTTGACGATCATATTTGCTTTTACCAGCATGTTGAGGTTTATGTTGACGTTCATGTTCACGTTGACGTTGACACTTATGTTGATGTGATGTTTATGTTGATTAATATTTACATCTACATTGATGTTCACATTGACATTCATGTTGATGTTGACGTGAATGTTGATGCTCATATTGACGTTGATGTTGACATTGATGTTCACATTGACGTTCAGGTTCACGTTGACGTTCACGATGATGTTTATATTGATGTTTACATTAACATTGACGTTTACGTTCATGTTGACATTTATGTTTATGTTAATGTTGACGTTGATATTACCGTTCACTTTGATATTCACGTTCACGTTGACATTGACGTTGACGATTATGTTGATGTTGACGTTGACGTTAACATTCATATTGATGTTCAAATTTATGGTTACATTGACATTCACATTGATATTCACGTTGACATTGATGTTTACATTCAAGTGCACGTTGATGTTCACATTGATGTTGACATTGATTTTGATGTTCACATTGACGTTCAAATTGATGTAGATGTTCACGTTCCCAGTGACGTTGAGGTTTACTTTGACGTTCATGTTGACGTTCACATCGATATTTATGTTGATGTTGACATTAACATTGACATTCATATTGGCATTGACGTTGAAATTGACTTTCACGTTAATGTTTACGTTTACATTCAAGCTTACATTTGACTTTAACATTGACGTTGACATTGATATTGATTTTGACATTGACATTGACGTTGATGTTGATGTTGGCGTTGATATTTACGTTGATGTGGACCTTGTGGTTGATGTTTATTTTGACCGGTTGGCGTTGACGTACTCGTTTACATTAATGTTCACATTCACATTCACCTTAATAGTCATAATGATGTTGACATTGGCATTTACGTTGACGTTGATGTTGACGTTCACACTGATGTTGATGTTGACGTTTACATTTATGTTGACGTTCAAGCGTATGTTGACATAGACATTGACATTCATACTGACGTTGATGTTGACGCTGACGTTCACACTTATGTTGACGTTTACGTTAACGTTCATCTTTATATTTACATTGATGTTCACGTTTATGTTGGCATTGACGTTGACTTTCACATTTACGTTGAAGTTCTTTTTGACACTGATATTCACATTGATCTTCATGTTTAGGTTGATGTATATATTCATATTTACATTGACGTTGATGATTACATATGCTTTTACCAGCATGTTGAGGTTTATGTTTACGTTGATATTCATGGTGACGTTAACGTTCATGCTGACATTGACATTGATGTTAACATTCGAGTTAATGTTCATGTTCACGTTGATTTTGACAATGACGTTGACATTCAAGTTGATGTTTACGTTGATGCTGACATTGATGTTGACGTTGATGTTGCCATTGACGTTGACGTTTACATTTCTGTTAATGTTGGTGTTGATGCTTACTTTGATGTAGATGTTGACATTGAAGTTGACATTCACGTTGAACTTTATATTGACATTGACATTGACATTAACTTTCACATTTATGTCAACGTTGACGTTCACATTCACGTTAATATTAATGTTCATGTTGACGTTCACATTGATGTTAATGTTAACGTTCATGTTCACGTTGACTTTCACGTTCACGTTTAGGGTGATGTTTACATTGATGTTAATGAAGATGTTTACATTGACATTGACATTACATTCGCACTGACATTGACTTTTGCATTGATGTTGAAGTAAACATTCACCTAAACATACATATTTACGTTCACGTTCACATTGACTTTGATATTCATGTTCACGTTAACGTTCACACTGACGTTAATATTTACATTGACGTTCAAATTGACATTAACGTGGACATTGACGTTAATGTTCACGTTGACGTTCACATTTTCATAGACTTTCACGTTCACGTTGACATTGATGTTCATGTTGAAGTCCATGTTTACGTTGATATTGACGATCCCGTTCATGTTTGCAAACACATTGACATTTACTTTTACATTGACGTTCAGTTTAATATTCACATTTACGTTGATAATCACGTTTACTTTGAAGTTGATATGGAGTGTAACATTCCGGAAATGCCATGTAAAATTCTTTAAATACTTTTCTAGTGAAGAGTCTATGAGGTTTTAAGAATATGTATTAGGGTACATAGGCATCCCAACGCACAATGTCAAAGAAAATTGGGCATGATAAAGAATATTGGCTTAAGGATGTTAGCGAATATCTATGTATTAACAGGTAACTTAAAATACACCTTAATATCCAAATGCTCCAATCCATGCATGTTTATGAATTATACCTACAATGAAGACCCTAAGCTAAAATGCTTAATTCCTTAACTCACATATTAGGTATAAGGCATCCAAGTGTCAAGCCTAGGTACCATAGCACATGATCATTTAAAATGATCATGTAGATTAAGCGGTGGCCTAGGACATAGTGAGGATCCTTGGGACAACAATAAATGCGCAGCAACACATGTGCTACCGGCCAAGAGACCAAGTGTCCAAGCCCAACCGAATACGGTTAGGGCGGCTATGGGGCAGGCGCGCATTAGGTCAAGCCACATGGGTCCTAGCGTCCTTACCAATCCTAGGCTCTAACTAACTTACCTGACTATCTAACTAACCTATGACTAACTAAAATAAACTACCTAGCGTGCCTGAAATTCTAAGACCTAACCGGGTGACACTAGCCGAGTAACTAACTAAAGAAACATCCTAGTACCTAACCTAGGATGGTCCAAAGGGTTGGTTATGGTCCTAGCGACTTAGGGGTACTTTAGTAATTACCCTAGGTCTCTTAGTTAATTAAATTAGCAACTTAATTAATTAATTTAAATGCATGGTCAAAGCCGACACCGTTAGCAAATTTTTAGAATTTGCCGAAGTCAAATGCTCTCCTATTTTTAGTCAATTTAGGAGGGACGTTTTTGGTGATTTAACTTATTAAAAGACCCAATTAAGTGGAGGTTGTTATGGGACGACTATATATTGATATTAGGTCAGTTTTAGACCACTTTTACACTTGACAAATCAGATCAAAGGAAAATTCTCTCAATCTCTCAAGAATGCTCTCTTTTCCAAACACCATTGAAGAACAATAAAAGCTTAAGGAAGAAGACGAATGTTTCAAAGTTTCCAATCAGATTTTCGTGGATTCTTAATCTATAAGGTATGGGTTTTTAACTCTTGGGATTACTTTCCCCGAGAGGTTCTTTCAAGATAAGTTTTCAATAACTTCAAATACTAGGGTTTTTACTCTATAAAATGGATTTTCTTCGTAACCCTATATTTATGATTTTTAACAAAAAGCAAACGTTTTCTAAGGTTAATTTCACACGAATTGTTGAATATTTTATTAAAAATGTTTGAATGTCGTGTGATACACGATCCTTCTCTATGTGATGGTTTTGAATGGGATGTTTATAGTATTTGATAACGTGTAAACATTAGGGTTGGAATTTAAGGTTTAAATGAACCCTTTTACCACCCGTTTCACTTCTCCTACGCTATGCATTGATATTGTACATGATTTGATGAGTTTTTCATGATTATGTTATTGGTATTTTACTAAGTATGATTATTAACAGTGTAAGATGAATAAGGTTCTTGAAAGCAAAAGGTAAGTCTTCTAAAGTTGTGATTACTCTACAATGTTTATGTTAGCTTGTGGTTAACGATGTTATGTTATGGAAGTATGTATGTTGCTTTTATGTGTATATTCTGGGCTATGAACATATTAAATGTGAGATCATGATAAGACTACGAAAACGCAGGCTATGATATTCTCTTGTATGCTTTACACAAGATGACTATGTTATGTTAATCTCACTTATGAAGGGTTGCGATGAAAGGAAATTTTTATCTAATCCTAAAAGATCTGATGATCATGTTTATACAAGTAGTTAACCTTTTGTGAACTATGATAAGTTTATGATGAGATAAAACATAAAGGTTATTCAAGGGACTTAAGCTAATTAAGCACCGACTGACTAGATATGAGAAGTGTCCCTTCCCTAGTGGAAGGTAGGTTTACAATGATTCTCATTAGATTGAGGCTGCCATGTAATGTGGAACTATGGGTCTCTAATACATCTCCTAGTTCTTGAACTATGTTGCCACCATAGGATACTAGCTAGTATATCCACCTAGAAAGCTATGTCATTTAGGTTCTAATTTGGTCGGTAGACCACCTCTTTTTGGTGTGGGGAAGACAACGGATTTCATGTTTATCTCACATGGTCTACATCGTTTAAGGCGAATTTTCCCTCATGTAAAAATAAAGGCAAGTAAATGAACGTTAACTAGGGTGACTTGAGGAGTCTACTAGTATAGGTAGGGGTATGGGACTCTACCTAGACATTGCAAAAGTTAACTCTAAGTGAAATCCTAGGAGATTGTTCTTATGTAATATGATGACATGAAAGATATATGTTTATAATACATGATGTTACTCTTACATGAATGTTTGTCATTATAATGAATACATAATTGAGTTATATTGTTATATGAAGTGATTACTACTTATGTTACAAGTTACATGAATCATTTACTTATGGTATCCTATCTTATCTACTTGGTTGTGTGGGGTTATGGGGCTTCACATGACCATTGAACTTGTAGGTTGGGGATGAGATCATTGGTAAGTGTTTTGTATGTTATGTGTATATGATTTATTGAATATGTTAACATGACTCTATAAAAATATGTCTTTTATTATGATAATGTTGTAAGTTGATGGTATCTTTAGTTTCTACACGCGATATGGTATGTTCATTGAATACTTTCACATGACTTAGTATGTTTTCTAATGAAATGATAAATGATCCTTTTCCATGCATGTCCTTATATTTTATGTGCATGTACCCATACTTAGTACATGTGGCGTACTAACCCCATAACTTTATATTACTATAACTGTAGGTTCCGACCATTGATTTTTAAGGAGTCGGATTTGAATAAGCTTGGAACTCTTTCTCGAAGTCTTGGTAGGTCCTCATGTTCGGGACGATTTCATTTATTTTTCCGCTTATGATGACTTTAGTTGATATTAGGATTATTTATTTCCATCATATTTTCTTTGGATTCTTTTACATTAAAGCCTATATGACATATTGACTATTTATTGACTAAGTGCAGATTTGAACTCTTAGATGGTTTTATATATGTATGAGACAACTCCTTAGAATATCGTATGGCTTATGAATGTTAAGTATGAAGTCTAAGTATACTTCAATAGTATGTTAAAAGTTTTAAAATTTTTTGCTAAATTTAAATATATGATTGTGATGAACGCTAAAAAGAGGCTTGTCTGCGACCTCTGAGAAGTTAACGACGCCGGTCTCATCCGGGTTGTATTCTCCAACTATGAAAAACTTCTTATCAGAGCATGAGGTTAAATATCCTTTGGATCAATGTCTCACTAAACCACGTTACCTAGTGTCTTGTTCATGGTTGTGAAGCGCGCCACAATTATGGATGAGAGGCTATGTGATGATTAGGAAACTTCTCTTTTCTTGATACTCCTATTTCGTGCTTTTAGAGCGTTGACACAATGTGTCATTTAGCATATGATATCCAAGGGCTTATTATACCATCTGGTGAGAGTTAAGGATCTAGAAAGTGAAACTCCTTCTATTTAGTCAGTTCCTATAGTGAGAAGAAGCCTATGGTTCTAACTATTCTTTACATTCCGGCGCCACCAAAATGTATCATGACCTTAGATAGGTCTATTGGTGGGATGGTTTAAAGAGGGACATAGCAGTGCGTGTTGCTAAGTTTCCAAAATATCAAAAAATTAAATATAAGAATTTAAAACCGGGTGATCACAAAGTCAAGAAGTTGAAAAACAAGGAAGGTTGCCTCTGTAAAAGTTCTATGGAGGAACCATCATGTTGAGGGTGCAATATGGGAGGCTGAAGACGACATGAAGTTCCTCTACCCTCATCTTTTTACTCCTTGAGTTTATACATTCATGTTAGTAAAAAAATTAATGAGTAATCATGAAATTGACTTGTTTTCTAAATAGGTGCATATGTTTTTGTAAAAGATAGAACCAACTAGAGTTTTAAGGAGATGTTATTATTTTAGTACTCTATTCTTGCACTTATGTGAAACTTGGATGCATATGTTTTCATGAGATTTTTGTTGTTTTTTTGTTATCTTGAGAAGATTGATAACATGGTAACTCTTTGATGCATTTTGAGCTTATGATAAGGTTGAGAAGGAAGTTCCTCACTATGTGTCATGAATAGGTAGCTCTTATACAATTGTTTATCATGAATTTAGTGCTAAGTGTAATGATATATTATGTGCTGGTGGTGGTGCTAGTATTGAGTATTTTTCCTACCCTCCAAAAAGATTTTAGTGTCATTCGGGGACGAATGTTCCTAAAGGGGGAATAATGTAGCACTCCAGAAGTGCCATGTATCATTCCCAAAAATATGCTTGTCTTGTGAAGAGTCTATTAAGTTCAAGAATATGTATTAGGTTACATAGGCATCCTAATGCTCAACGTTAAAGAATATTAGGCGTGTCAGAGAATATTGGCTTAAGGTGTTAGCCAATTTCTATGTATTAACAAGTAACTTAAAATACACCTTGATGTCCAAATGCTCCAATCAAAGGTTGTTAAGGAATTTTACCTGCAATGATTACCCGAAGCTAAAATGTTTAATTCCTTAACTCACATATTAGGTACGAGGCATCCAAGTGCCAAGACTAGGTACCATAGCACATGATCATTTAAAATGATCATGTAGATTAAGAAGTTCCCAAGTACATTAGTGAGGATCCATGGGACAACAAGAAATGTGCAGCAACACATGTTCAAGCACATGTGCTACCGGTCAAGAGACCAAGCGGCCAAGCACTACCGACTTCGGTTGGGGCGGTTAGGGGGCAGACGTGAATTGTGTCAAGACACATGGGGCCTAGATTCCTAACCAATCTTAGGCTCTAACTAACATACTAACTAGACAACTAGCCTAGGATTAACTAAAATAAACTAACTAGTGTGCCCGAAATCCTAAGACCTAACCGGGTGACACTAGCCGATTAACTAACTAAAGAAACATCCTAGTACATAACCTAGTTTGGTCTAGAGGGGTTTGTTATGGTCCTAGCAACTTGGGGGTACATTAGTAATTACCCTAAGTCACTTAATTAATTAAAGTAGCAACTTAATTAATTAATTTAAATGCATTGCCAAAGACGAGACCCTTAGCAAGTTCTTAGAATTTGGCGATGTCAAATGCTCTCCTATTTTTACTCAATTTATGAGGGGCATTTTGGTAATTTAACTTATTAAAGGATCCAATTAAGTGGAGGGACTTATGGGACAACTATATTGTAACGACCTGTTTAGTCGTTTTGAGCAGCAGATTTTTATTCTGGAAAATTGGCTGAGGAAACGGACCCCACGACGGAACGTCACAGGCACGACGGACCGTCGCAGGGTCTCGTTTCAGCATACTTAGAAATTCTGAAATTGGGTACTGAAAATCGACTCTCTGTAATCGGTGACGGACCTGCAGGACGTGCCGTCACATCCACG